>NW_027137596.1:17454-617454 GCF_001692895.1 Cenococcum geophilum 1.58
TTCATCTTCGACAATCTTAATACATATCCTGATATTTATCTCAATCTTGATCCTTATTCAGATTCAAAAAAGATTAGATATTCGAATGATTTCTTCTTCCATCTCGCATTTTCTCAATATAATCCTTTAGATATTTTCCCATATAATCTGGTAATGTCAATAATCGCCAAATAATCATGATAAATATGATTTCTTTTTATCATTGATTCCGACACATAATTGATATCTTCAATTTGTCGTAATGATCTTCCATATAGGAAATGGGAATTAATCGCTTTAGATTTATCTTATCCATTATGCGTTTAGAATGTTTCTATCTAGATTCTATCGCATGATAATCTAATCTAATTTCTTCCATTTGTTATTTCCGTCGAAATCCAATTTCCTTCCTGATTATTGATACATCAATATATTAAACCCGAATATTGTAGATCGTTGTAAGATTTTCGCAAATTTATATAATCCTCTATGAATTACTTAAATAATACCATATAGATGGTTAAATAATAGAAAATTATTGATTCCTTTCTTATATCCCTTGTATATTACTCCAAAATTTTTCTATGTTCTTCCTTATTATGATCACAGGGTTGATCATATCTAGATAATGATGTTCTATTACAATAATATAATAATCTGGTCCATATCATTGAATCAATCTAAAATTTCTAATAATTCTTTAAGAAATTAATCAGCCTTGATTCTTGCAGTCATTCTACAGGATCCCAAAAATAAATGATATCGTCTAAATATATACTTCTTAATTCGTGTAATATCTCAATTATTTCTTCTCTTATGAATATCCTATCCCTCTCCTCATTTCTTTAATATTTTTCAAATTTACTATAGATCGGGCCTCGCATGAATTAATAAGAAAATATAATCGAATATATCATAACAACTTGCTAAATATACAATCGAGGAAATCCCAATGAAATCAACTTCTCTAACTCATGCTTATCTAACAGTTGGATGACGTGTCATACCAAATAAAAAATCTAGATATGAGAGATTTCAATTGTCGATTTATATGCAGGCGTGAATCCCTCTTCGTACTCGATATTGGTATCATAATTTTTACCTATCCTATCGGTGTCTATGATGTCTCATGCAAACATGATTTATATCTAATTTTGAGGTATTACAATCCTTGAATTCATTACTTATTCCTAGGAATTAATTTTAGAACGTATCTTCATGCTTCCGATACATTTTATTGCGATTTATTGTCTGTTAACCGCTTTATAATCTCTAAAGAAGAATCGATATGATAAAATTATAACGTGTACGTCCCTCGTCTGCGATGGCGCTGATCGCGTTAGAGGGCTTCGGTGTTGAACAACTTATTCAAAATTTTTCTGATTTTCTTCTGTATTAATTTATTGCGATGAACGCTACTATGTTCCAAGGTATGTTCAGAGAATCAATTAATCCCTACTTCGTTGAGTCTATAATAATATCCTCGAAACATTCAATAATTTGGTCGCAGGATTATATGGTTCTTCGGCAATCCCTATTTCTTAACGAATGTCATATTCTGTATCTATTGTCTCGATTCTCCATATAGTTATATTTACATCTTCGGTTCATATAGGATTCGTAGCATACGCATCAAAATACCTTCCCTGAAGATAATTCCTGATGAATTCTATTTATCTCATGCGCCGAATCATACTTCTGAGATCCTCCTCCATATAATATGCTTAGAATCTCTATCGATCTTTTCAATATTTCCTTACAAGATCTAATGATTCCTTTATTGATTATCCTATTCGATATATCTCCCGACATTGGATAATTTGGTCTTTCTGATAGTTCATATAATATCTGAAATAATAATTTCAACGGTTCTTTCTTAAGAAAGATTCTATTCTAATATTGCGCAAATCATTATATCATTCGATATTTCACCCCTATGAAATACAATATATCTCTTAGAATCTCTTCTATAGCGATCTAGATTATTTCTTCATAAATATGCTGTATCTCATTGATGTCATTTTAATATAATTATCTCTGATTCTAAAATATCTCGTAGAATCCTCACAAGAACATCTATCTCAATATTCATCATGAAGTGATATAAGATAGGCGTCTATGCCTACAATTCTTTTCTAATTTATCTGGGCGATCTCACAGTACAATTTTTTACATAATATACATTATACTATATATCTTATTATCATAATGAAATGATCATATATCAACTTATTAATTATGGACTTTTTCCTATCCATATTAATGTAAATTCCGTTTAATATTTATATCATTCTTATAGCAATAATGGGTCATTCATTGTTTTTACTCATCATATTCGATTCTTTCTTATTTTGAATTAATTTAAATATATCGGGAAATTCTTATTTAAATCATTTTTTCATATTTTTCTTATTTTTCATGGATATTCCGATTCTCTAAATTCTGATCTAGAATTCTCCCTCTATTCATATCATGATGTATTTTAAAATTCTCAATTATTGATTCATCTTCAACCTGGGTGCAATTGATCTGGAAAATTATTATATATCTCCTACAGTGGCAATATAAATCAATGGGTGATCGGTTTATTTCTAGATGGGAATATCATATAATATTGATGATCTCGGTCATATATCCTTATAATTCGGTGGCCAAATATTTGCATCCTGGTGCATATTCTACCTCTTCTATTTATCATTTAAATTCTAGCAAATTAATATCCTGTAATTGTTATTTTATACATATTCCAATTCATTTATCCGATATGATTCGATGATCCCGATTGACCTTGAAAATTTCCTTGCGGATATCTTTTCGATACCGTCATAGCCTTCGTCGTAATAATTTCATTATAATTATTTCTTCCAACGATTCTTATTCATGTGGATTCCCCGGATTCTCTCGTCAACGCTTGATGAATTAGATATGGAAGAGATAATCCCTTTCAGGCAAATAAAATAATGGACAAGGAATATTTGGTAGAATATTCAAAGATGAGGAATCTTTATTTGGATGGATATTTGGAAGAATTCTGCTTCTATTATTCATTTGCGGCATTAAATTCATAGATCCGAAAGATAGGCGCAATATCCTTGCAAGATTGAAGCATTCCGAATAATTATCAATGTAGATCGGCGCGTATCACTAATTTATATTTTGGGATCCTGTTTAATTAATCCCCTTATCTGCTGATATGCTCATTATAATGCATATAAATATAATCTTCATTTCGCTTATAATATCCTGTTTGCTATAGTCGAAATCATATGCATTCATTCTCTTGTCAATAAATTTCTATCCATGATTGCGTTATATTGATTGGGAAAAATTTGTTGTCTTGATGCCTCATCGTATTAGAGTGTTCATCATATGTCATTAATCACATTCGTGTTGCAACCCGCATATTTCTTCTTTAATGAAATCCATTATTTTCGTTATGTAAAATTGATTTAATTAATCGCCTATAAATGGAGATCATTTATTGAATCTCTAAAGCTTGAAATTCTGTTTCTATTCTCCCCCTCTACAGAATGCCTTGCGATTCATGCTAATAATATGGATGAATCTCTTCTTTGCCTTCTCGGATCAATCAATTTAAATCCATAATAGACTTATCTCGGTATCTTGATTATTACTCTTATCATTGATTCCAATATATTATACGGATATATAATTTATCTCCGTATTCTCCTTGAATATAATGGAATATATATTCTGCATAGATGCATATTCTCCGTATAAATATCCTCATGTCAATACATAAATACCCTGGGAAGAGGGGATCTATAAGGAAGGAATAATCATAAGATCTTATATTAATCAATAGATACCCTTTGGTGAGGTGATCAACATAATGCAACAACTGAAACATGAACGTAAAGGATAGTGGATACGGATTATTTGCTCGGATGGTAAGAAGGCTATTCCAAGGCAAGGTGATAGATTCGTATGTTATTGATATACATTAATATGGGGATCTATATTGAATGAATATTAATATTAACTATATTTATTTAGGGAAATAATTAAGATCCCATATAATATGTTTGAAATAGATTGGATCGACCGATGATTGAATAAATTTCTATATAATTAAAATTGCAAAAATTGCAATTATAATAGGCGGATCGGAAAAATTTAATATATAAATAAACGAATATAAAATCATTTAAAAAAAAAATTATAATCTGGGATAAATAATACTACGGAAAAAATTATAATGGGGAAATTAAATTGGATATCCTTATTATTTTCGATATGAAAATTAATATAATGTGTAATAATTCTATAATGATCCGAAATTATTTCGAATCTTCCGACATTGCATATATATTAATATTTGAGAAATAATTTCCCGACATATATTTCTTGGATTATCTTATTTCTATCTCAATAATCGAATATATTATTGAATTTCATTCGTATCGGGATGATAAGCGATTATATAATAGTTTTCAAGAAATTATTCGATATACCGTGGACAATTATCCCGCTTCTACATATATAAATGTAATTCCTCTTTTATTATATTCCGTTAGGCAATTAAATAGATCATATATACAATTTGGTATAATATACCCGTATCATGGGTAAAGATCCAGGATCCAGCATCAAGTCGGATCTATATAATTATAAAAAATATCAATCAATGATAATTTATTGAATGGTGTTAAAAAACAAAAAAAAGAGATATGAAATGATGATATATCCAAAGATCTCATGGGATTATCGTATAATTCATTTAGAGAATTTATAACATTATCATAGAATTTTGATTCTTCTCTGAAAATCATCTCAAAATATCAAGAATAAATTGGTAAGGGAAGCAGTATCATTATGAATGGTATCAGATAAATATTCTTGATAATATCAATTAATATCATCATTATGATAAATCCTGGATAATCTGGTGATTGGCATATGAATATTATATTTTATATCAAATTAATCTGAATGCGATATATCGTTAAGTCACGATTTTATAATTATTTACGATAATAATTTCGAATATAGAGCAATTATCTTATCTATTCTATTTATTATTAGTAATATATAAATACAAGAGGAAGCAAATTATAATAGAATTAAATTAGATTATTTATATTATATATATATTTCAAACATTGTAGATATAATATTTATAATATGAAAAAATTTTTTTTAAATACATAAAAAGGATAGGAGATGATATTAAACTGAATATCATTTAAAATATTATTCCTAAATCTCATGAAATATGTATTTTTGGCGGAATTTTATCCATAAACAGAAAAAATTCGTGAAAATCCCGAGTTTCTCCCGTATAATATGAATAGAAACAAAAATTATATATATCATATATAAATAGATATAACTGGATCAATTCATTATCCTAGAGTAAATCTATATCAGAGTATATAAAAATATGTAGAATTATTTATAAGAATAATAACGATATCCAATTAATTTTAGATATTATTTAGATTGGGATATGAACTCCTACATTTATAAGGATATAGAATTGATTTAATATTCAGAAAGAGATATTATTAGATCAAAATAATTAATAATAAATTCGGTCGATATAATTCTTTATAAATCAATATATAATATATATCGAGCGTAATATTTTAAGATGAATATGAGGCAATTTCTTTCCATAATCAGCTAGATATATAGTCATATCGCATAATCCTAATATATAGAAATATTGTGAGAGTTATATGTCGGTCTATATGGAGATTAATGGTAGATTATAACACGCAAAGGAAGATGTGGGCATGATAATTATTTTCTTCAGGAGACTAGTAACTATAGTTTCTTACCGTACTTATAGTATCTCTTTAGTATATAACTTAGTCCTTTTTCTATTTCTTTATAGGTTACTCCTACTTAGTACCATACCATCTTAGCTTATTATTGCATTTTATAATATTAAGTATTTCTAATATTAACCTAACCTGTAATCTAATTAATCCTTAAATTATATTCCTATAATTAAGGCATGCCTAATACTGCCTTGTCCCGTCCTAATAGTAAGATATTAAAAGACATCTTAATTTGTCTCCCTTTAATAGTTATCTAAATAGGTCCTGTTTTAAGATTAATAATCCCTTCTTTATAGGTTATTAGATCTCCTAAAATTATAACTAATAGGTAAGATTGCTCCTTTTATCTATAAGGTAATCCTATTCTTTTAACTACTACTAGTAAGATATAGTTTCGCGTTACTCCACTATCTATTAGCGCTTTAAACTGCTAATCTTACTAATTAACTTATAAATTTAGGTGTTGTCCTTAAATTCCTTTAAGGGTCTAAGGCTCTACTACTAGCTCCCTCTAGTCCCGTGGGCCTCTACTTTTCCTAACTATTAGCTACTTAATTCTGGTATATTTGGCTTACTCTTTAGCCAATGCCTAGTTCGCTTTTTATCTTTAATATACTATAAACACGTGTTTTCTAGGCATTCCCACTACTATTATCCATCTAAGCATTCTTCCGTAAGGAATCTTCCTAGTTAAAGTACTAAACTTCCTTCCTCTTAGACCTTTGCTAGATGCTATCTATATATATATTTAGTATTCCTATACTATTGCTTGTCCATTATCTAGTACATCCTTATAGGGTATTTCCGATTCTTTTTTTTTGGATTCTTATATATTTCGTATATATTATCTATGCACGCAATCCATAATAACGTATAGTATGCTAGGTGCTTTAGGTTAACTCTTAGCTCGTTTTCGTCCTTAAGTTTAAACCTTTATTATACTAATCTAAACGTTATAACTCTATTTATAGGTACTAAGATACACCTCTTACTTCTCTAGTTCTTTAAACGTTCCTCTAGATCCTTTAATATTATAATTAAGGCTCCTTTAATATGCGTTATAGCCTTTTCTATAATTAGGTGGTTTTANATAACTTTTTTATCCAACCATATATAGAAATCTTCCTACTTATTATTATGCCTTTGCCTATACTACTTTTGGTATAGCTGCTAAAGTATATACGGTCTATCCGTAAGGAAGTATCTTCTTATTGCTGTATTATAATAGCCCTTTATATATCATTCCTTAAACCTAGTTAGAATCCCTAAAGCCTCTTTATCTTCCAGTTTAGTAAGCTACTTAGCTCTTAGTATGCCTACTCTCGGTCTATTAATAATTCTTTATACTAGTACTCTATCCTTTATACATCCTAATATACTAGATCTTTTATCTAGTTTCTGTTCTTACTATATAATGATTTTTTGCCTAAACTCTTCTATAGTTTCTTTTAGTTTGCGTCTTGTGTTCTAATCCTTAAAGTCGTCTTGCTTCTTAATCCTGGTATTAATTTTTTAATCTTTAGTTTAAACACTTTATTTAACTAGTAAATCCTCTAGGTCTATATATTTGTCTCCTAGTCTAATTACTATTTATACCGTAGATTCTCTAATTTATAAAGAAGCTCCTTACCTCTTGTCTATAGGTGTCCTAATTTATACTCCGAATTCTTAACCCCTTAGGTTCTTTAATCCTAAGCTTGCTTTTAACTTAAGCTTAGCTCCAGTCTTAGTCTAACTAGGCTTACTTAGTGTTCTTATCTCGTCTTAAAAGTCTTAAATCTTACTTATCTTGTCTTAAGAGTCTTATATTTATAGGAACTTCTATCCTAAGCTTATTCGTATATCTTTAAACTAAGCTACTACTCTACTCTATCAGTTATTGTCTATTATAGGTCCTTAAGCTTACCTTATCTCGTTTTAAGAATCTTAGTTATCTCTTATCTCGCTATAAGAATCTTAAGCCTTTAGCCTTTTGCCTTTATTAAGTGCCAAAGTGGTTTACTATCCTACTTCTCTTATATCTNGTAAAGCGATAGACATTATGTCTAGTNGGGTTTTAATCCCTACTAATATTTCCTATTCTATAGTGGAATTATCCTCTACCTTTAGTATAACATCTCTAAGGTCTACTCGCTCCTAGTAAGCGGCCCTTATTACCTTATCGTTACGGAATGTTTCGCCTAGGTTAAATTTATTATCCTTAATATCTAATCTACAAACTAGTTTATTGGTTCCTTTATATCCTATAGGTGCTAGCTCTTATAGCTAATAGCTTGCGCCGTACTTAGCATCTTTATAAATTTAGTATACGTTGTTATAACAAAACGTAAAACTTCTAATTAAACATTTTTTTATTCCTCGCAGCATATTATCGTCCCTTTATACGTATATATCGTCTACTAGTCTCGTACCCTTTACTGCGTAGTAACTCTGCCCACTTCTATAGTCTCTAATATAATAACCCTATTTTCCGCAATTTATGCAAGCTCCTTTTTTAAACTATTTCTCTTACTATAGAGTCCGCCTGAATATCTTCTGCTAATAAGATCCCTAATTTAGCCTCTGCTCCTTAGACCTTTAATCGCCTAATTCTTATCCTCTAGGTTTCTATAGTTTACTCCATCTCTTATAGGCTTCTTTAGTACCACTTAGGTCTATTAGCTCTGCGCCATACTATAATTTCTAACTTAGCTTTTGTTATTGCGTACTCTACGCCTTATACAACTATAGAACTCTATCCTAGCCTTTCTTAGCCTATTCCCTTTAGTAGATCTAATTATTAATCTTAATCGCCTAATCTATTAGTTCCCTTAGGGTGTCCGCATCTTCTATTAGGATAATCGCGTCCTAAACTTTATCCTTAAGTCCCTATTTATACTATGCCTTAAGCGCCCTATTATTCCACTTTACTTATATTGCTAGTGTCTAGAACTGTGTTATATACTTAATTACTAAAGTTCGTTGCACGAGGTTCTAGAGTTTTCTTTTTACTATAGTTATTTCTTCCGGGTCTCTAAATATCTACGTAAGTCATTCTATAAATCCTTCCTAACTTAAAAACATAAATCGCACGTCTTAGTTAGTGGTCGTTATTCCGTTTACCTATATCTTTATAAGGTAAAATTTAAACCACTTAAGTGCTTTTCCTAATAAGAATAGTCCTGCGTAGGCTATCCGATCCACGGGTATAGATAACTTTACTCCCTCTTATGAGACCTTAAAGTGCATCTACATAAGGAATCCTTTGAGCTTTAACCTCTCTCCTATAAATCTCTTAATTAATAGTAGCTTAATCTTTGCTGCTCCTATCCTATTAAGTCTTTCTTCTAATACTATATTATTAGCTGTTAGCTAGTTAACTATTTCCTATAGCTATCTAACCGTCATAGGTTGCTGTGAGTTAGTATCTGCTATACTGGTATTACCTCCTGTCCTTAAAGTAGTTGCTACCGTTAATAGCGTCGTGGTGGCTGCTTTTGGTGGCATATTATTTAACTTCTTATATTAATACCGTAACTAGGTAGTAATTATATAACGGAACCTTGTAGCAAGAACTATGGTAGGCTTATTATTGGGCTAGGTATATAGGAAATACAAGTATAAAAGTTAACAACGTAATAATAACTGGTGGAGTGGTTGCCTAATAGATTAACTTTAATTGTATTCTGAGAATTACTATAAGGAAGGAACTATTTAGGTAGGGACTAAGGGTCCTTAAATATACAACCGTACTCCTATGAAATCCTTCTTATACGTAATGTATGTCTTATACGTAAGGTACGTAAGTTCCTCTCGTTCCTCTTGTTTAATATATAGCACATTATATGACCTTAGTTACTATTCCTTGTCATATGGTTCTATTGGCTCCATCCTAAACCGTGCCTAAATTAACCAACTAGCTTCTTCCATTTCTTCTCCAAGTAGTCGTAACATCGTACTTAAAGCGTCCGTAATAGATAGTGGTGACTTTTAATTCTATTAAGGTAGACTACGTAGTCTATATACTAACGCGCCCTCCCCCCTAATTAGTTATAAGTAGGTAGTTGGTACACCAAATGCGTAAACACGCGTTTGGTATACCAGGTGCTATAATTATATACTAGCGGCACTTAAAGATAGACCCACTTGTATATAGCCTCCGTAATTGCCTTATTAGAACTATAAAACACAAAAGAAATATATAAGAAATCCCTCCTAAGGTGCCTTCTAGGCTGCCTTCTAAACGGTGCTTTAAGCTGGCCGTAAGTCCTACTTACGGCCTGTAAAATAAACCGTACGGCCTTCTAATAGACTGTAAATAAACTATACGGCCTTTTAATGGGCCGTAAATGAACCATAAGTACTCCGTTAGTCTTATTCCACCTATTCTATAACCTTTAGATTAAGCTTATTTATATTAATTAGGGGTTTAAGAGCTTGGCATAGCTTTGCCTTAGTTATAGCGTCTACTAGGTTGTTTTCGCCGCTAATCTATTTAACCTTTATAATCTCACATCGTTTATAGGCCTAACGTAAGCACATTAGGTCGACTATAAGCCTCTTCTCTTATATTAGATATAGTTTAACTAGGTAGTTATAGAGGGACTTTAAATTGGTATATAAAACTAGGGGTAACTGCTCTAATTATAGAATCTTTTAGATTGTTAATTTGATTACGGCTGCTATATTAAAGCTATAAGCTAGTATATATAGTTTAAAAGCTAATACACTACGGGTTACTTATTTGCATTTAATTGGGGACTAATATAGTATATTTGCGTCCTAATTATAGTTTATAAGTACAGTTATAAAGCCAATTTATAATAATAGGTCTCTATTATTAGCAAAGGAGGTATTTATAAATACTAGTACGCTAAGGAAATTTAGGTCTAGTGGTATAAAAGTAAGTCCCCTTATTACATTGTTAATTTACTACTAAATACGCTTATTAAGCTGCTTAATATTTTCCTCTTATAGATCTGTTACCTGGGCCGTAAAGGATAAATTATAGGTAGACTTGGGTTGATAGACTATAGCAATATAGGCGCCTCTTATATACTATATAACGTATTAGTCCTTCGTATTTATAGTCTTATAGGTCTCTTTATAGGAACTAGTAAGGCCTATAGGCTTTGCTATAATAAGCCTTAGGTTTTAAGCTTGGCGTTCCTAAATTAGCTAAATTAGGTTACCCTTTTATATAATTAAGCCTTTATTAAACTTTAATTAGAGTCTACTTAGTTAACTACTCTTATAGCTTTACTAAGAACTTTACCTCTTATAGTTTAGTCTCTTTAGCGTCCATAAAAGTCTGGTCCGCTAAGAAGAGGGTATTATCTATTTAGAGTCTAATAATGCTAAGGCCGTTTAATAGGGTGTATAGGAGGTAGGGGTTATAGGTTAATTATTCTATTTTAAGTTTACTAACGTAATGCTAGTAATATGTTTTAAACCAGTGGTTTCTAGCTTCTAGCACTCCGTAAAGGGGTTTTATAACCTATAAAATTGTTCTTAGTTATAAGTTAAGCTTAAGGGGTAGTTATATATAGATGTCTCTATTTAGGTAAGTATTAGACTGCACATAGGCTTGCGAGATATCCCGTAAGTAGAGGGCTATAAGTTTAGTTTGCTATAGTCTAGGCATAAGTATAAGTATAATCCGTTAACTAACTCGTTAAATTATAGGCGATTATATAAGGACTAAGTCCTTTCCCTAGTTGTTATAAGCTTATATAACAAGCCTTAATTTCTTAAAGGCTTTATTAGTACTAGGGTGCTTAATCTTATTAATAAAGCGTAAGTTAAATATACAGACGCCTTACGGAACGTCTCTCTCTATTATAACTGTAAAGATGCCCTTTTTAAGTGGTTTATTAATCTCTTTGCGTTATAAGTCCGTAAAAGTGGTTTCTTATACTAAGACTGATATATCTATAGGTAGGAGTTGCCTTACGGATGTGCCTGCGGAGGTTAAGTAATTCTCTATTATAGGGTTCTTAGTTATAAGGTGCTTTTAGGGGCATCCTTAGCCACGGTTTATAGCAGGTTTAGTAGGTTTAGTAAGTTTATAGGGGACTTCTAAAGTAGGTAAGGGTGCTTCTAGTTTATCTAGTTTAATATTATAGGTATTTTTAAACTGAAAATAGGGTTTTACGGACGTGCTTTTAAAGCTAATTAGTTCGCTAGAGAGTTATATACAGTACGTTTCGCCTTCTATAGCTAGTAAATGGTGAGGTCCAGTCTAATTGCCGCTTTTACGCTATATAAGGACTTTAGAGTTAAGCGGGAGGTTATATACTAAGGTTGTGTTAGGTCTGTTATAGTAGTGTAGAGCGCTATTAACGGTTTGTTTGGCCCGTAACTTAAGTATTTCAGCTATTGCCTTCCGTATTATAGCTGCTTAATCTATAATAGACGGGGTAGGAGGGTCTAGTTTGCCTATCCTTAAATAGGCTCTATAAACTAAGAGGGTAGGTACTAGTCCGTTAAGGCTAGTAGTGTTATTAATAGCTTTTATAGCTATCTGTAAAGCTAGTTCCTTTTAAATATCCTTATACTCGTCTATAATAATCTAGTAAGCTCTTTATAGAGCTAGGTAAGCTTACTTAATAAGCCTAACAGACTAATACGCCTTAACTAGAACGGCTTTTATTAAAATAGCTATAGCCATAGCGTACTATTAGAATTTCTTGCTAATAAAGTTCCTACTAGTATTAAAGGTAATATACTTAGGGGGTCTAATATATATATCAATCTAGCAGGTTTATAAAATATCCTAAGTATATTTTGTGGATATATTTTATAACCAACGGGCGGCTTAATAGCGGGTTGCCTTGTTAATTATGTGTAATACTAGGCTACTATTAATATACATAATGTCTATATACACTAAGTGGTTAAAATTAAGGTCTTTATAAAGAGTAAACTTAAATTAGCCTAGGGAACGTCTGTATTTCTGGCAGAAGGAGCAGTATTTAGTTAGGTAGTTAATTGCCTTTTTATTAACGTCGTCGTGTCTAGAGCGTTTAAGGACTCTATATAGCTTTTTGGCTAATAGGTGGCCGAAACAGCGGTATAGGCGGTGGATTTCCATATTGGTGAGGTAGTATGGGTTATAGTTAAGAGATTCCTAAATATAGGTTTGTAAAGTTTCTCCCTATATAAGGAACGGGTGTCTAAATCGTTATATAATTGGTAGGGTAATATACTTACTTCCTAGGGCAATTATGGGGCTAATTAGAGTGTCTGTAATATTATTATAGTAAACCTATAACCTGTCCATGTCCGCAAAATAGAGTAGGAAAGGGGTGTCCGCTTTTACTACGTGGAAGTTAACTAGGCTAGTTAGAGTCTTAACTATAACTAATCTAATTAATGCGGTTAAGCCGATGCCAAATTAGACGTTTATGGCTCTAGTTTATATAGTATTAATGTCTATATTATTATTTATAATAGTCTTATATATAAGGTATTGTTTATAACCTATAATAGACTTCTTAGAGGCACCTATATTAATTATAACGCTGTAGAATTCTTTGGGGGTATAGCGTTTTGTAGTAATATATACAAATAGGTCCTATTTACGGTCTATAATGTCTATAATAGGTCTAACAGGTGTACTTACGGGCTAGTTTTTGGGTGTAATTAAGTATATAAAGGAGCGGTTGGCTAATACGGTCGTAATATTAAAGGCTTAGCCGTCCATAAAAGGTCTAAAAGTAGTTAGAAATATCTCTAAAGTCTCCTATTCCTAAGTATCTAAGTTTAAATTAATTATAAGGGCTTCTATTAACTCATTAAGAGACTCCTCTACTTCCTCTCCTTTATAATCTAAGATAAACTAGTTAATCTAGCTGTTAAATCTCTTCTTAGACTTATTACGCTCTTCCTAGGTATACCTTATAGATTAATATCCTTCCTTACCGCATATAAAGCACTTCTAGTTAGTTAGTTTATAGAGGTATACTTTTATATAGGAGTTGCTACGGGGGTTGCGTGTAGGACTTAGTTGGTATAGGTACTGCTAGTAGTAGCGGCGGTCCATAAAGTAGGTATCTAAGTTAGTTTATGGGTTTTATAGGTCTATAATAAAGGCTTAAGTACTACCTGGCGGGTTTAAGACTTTATACATTATAATAGAGGACTGTAAATTATTAATAAGGCTAGTTAAGGTGTCTGTAGGCTTATAATAAGTATATTTATAGGGCTCTACTTCTTAATAAGCTGTAATAAGTTTATTATACAGGAAGTTGTCTGTTTAAAGCTTAATATTAAGGCCGTACTATAGGTGCCGAAGGTCTTTAATAAGAATTTACAGGCACTCTGTAGTCGATTTTTTGGTATTCTTATTAATTACAGTCCATAACTTAATTGCATTCCATTAGGTTAGAATATTACGCTTATATTCTAGCCCTTTAAAGTAGTTATATATAGCCTCGTATAGCTTATTAAAGGGAACACTAAGGGGGTTGCTTTTAAGGTTAGTGTAATAATAGTTAAGGGCTAGGCCGCGCAGTATAGTAGAGTAGGCTTAGCTAAACTCTTATTTAGGAATATTAGCCTTCTAATAATGGTCCATAAAGATAGTCAGTTTAAAGTTAAAGTTGCTGTTTTTACCGCTATATTTAGATTTATTGGTATAGAGCTTAGCTAGGTTGGCTAGCTCCTTACTATAGATCTTTATTTAAAAGGTTTACGGATCTATAACTTAAGCAATGGGAGGGTTTTAGTCCGTACTTTAGTTTACGGGGGTATTATAGTCTATAACTTAAGTACTAGGTATACTTTAGCCTATAAAATTAATTCTAAGATCTTTTTAGTCTGTAGGATAAATTTAGTTAAATAGGTTATCTATAAGACCGGAGATCCTATTAAGTTTAAAAGAGGCAAAGAGTCTGCTAGTTTTAATATAATCTAAAATCTACTCTTTAGTTTATTCTGGTTAGTCCTCCTTATATAATATATTATATAGAGATCATATAATAGTAACTTATTTATCCTTTTTAACCTATACACCTTAGTAATATAAGAGGGTTTATAGGTTATAGGTAGCTATAAGGTTATAAGCCTTAAAGATAGCTTCTATCCCTTGCAACGTTGAAATGTGCCCTATTCTTATCGATAAGGGCTGGCCAATAGAATCAATAGGATCAAGGCTCCGTGACTATACGCGTACTTTTGATTCTGGTGTTCCCGCACGGACCACCTCCAGTAGGACCTCGACGTTGTAAGGGATAAAGTCCGCAAAGTCTTCCTTATATTATTCCTATAGATTATTATTTAAAAGCTTAAAGTGTCCGTATTTAAAGATTCTAAAATTAATATAGTCGTTAACGCCGGTTATAGATATAAGGTTAACTCCCTAACTCTACTTCTTTTAACCTTTATTAATTTGCTTACTTATATCTACTATATTATATAGCGTAGTATATCTATATAAGCTGTAACGGGTAGTAATAGCTTATAGCGGGGTAAAGGAGGTCTTATAACGGTCCGTAAAATTAATTAATAGGTCCGTAATAGTTTAAGAGGTCTTATAATAGTCTGTAAAGGCAATTAATAGGTCTATAATAGTTTATAGGAGGGTAAGGAGTTCTATAAAGGTCTATATTTACGTTTATAAACTTCTAGTAAACTATACTAAGACTTAAATAAGTATATAGAGATAGTGATATAGTTTATAATCCCTAACTTCTAACCTTCTAGTAGGTTATACTAGGATATAAACGGGTAGTCGCTATTATATATTGCTTGGGGGAGGTGTTAAGTAATTACTAATCTGTGCGCGCTTACTAATTAGTATTTATATTAATTTAATAATATAAGTAAGTTATATCCAGGGGCACGAAATACATATAGTATTGTATACTCTTTTAGATAGTAATGACTTTCAATTCTATTAAGGTAGACTACGTAGTCTATATACTAACGCGCCTTCCCCCCTAATTAGTTATAAGTAGGTAGTTAGTACACCAAACGCGTAAATACGCGTTTGGTATACTAGGTGCTATAATTATATAGTATTATATAACCTGGTTATATTATGGTTATATCTTTATTCTAATAAGGTTATAGTTATTATATTAATAAGAGTTTTTGTAAACTAAGCCATAGGCTAATTAGTAAAAATCTATTAATAACTTTTCTATACTATATTCTGCTTATATAAGAATTACAGCTATCTAACTTATTAGAGTTATATTTATAAACGTGGATTTTATATAGCTCTTATAGATATAGATAGGGTATAGGTAAAAGGTATTTTATAATACGTATATATTAAAGACACTACTAAAATATATTAGGGCTTGGCCTTTACCTAGTAGATATTAACCCCTTATAGACCTAGTAGGACTATATAAAGTCTATAATTATATATTACTAAATTTATATTCTTTATAGTATTTATTAAGTTATTAGAGCCGGAAATATAGGCTAAGATAGTATTAGGTAATATATGGCTTTAATTATAGAGGCTATAAGCAATACTACGAAATCTTAGACGTAATTAAAGGTATAGAGATATTATATCCCTAATTAATCTATATTATATTTATATTCTAATATTTGCGGTTATAGAAAAGTATAATAATAATTATAAAGTTATAAACTGGTGTTAACATAAGTAATATATATATATTGCATCTAGAATAAATCTATATTATAGTAAAATAGACCGTAATATATTCTCTATAATTATAAAGAATATAACCGCTATTAAATACTCTTATTTTTAAGCGAATAATTTTAGGCATTAATTAAGCCTTCTAGCTACTATTTTAATATTAGTATATCTTTTATATCCGTAATATAGTATTATAATAATAATTATAATAGACAGAGAATTAATATTTTTAATTTTAAAGCGTGGAAGGCGTATTATTAGTATAGAATTATATATATATTGAGAACTATATCTATTGCCAAAAGAATGGCTTTTATAGAAAAGTATAAATTTATAAATTTATTACGGCTCCAATGTGGATATATCGCTAATATAATCTGCTATAGTTCTATAAGTTTTAAAGAGCTAGAAAAGTTAAGAAAATAGGCCTATACTAGTAAAGGAAAAGCTAATACTATATCTATAAATATTAAAGAGGATAAAGATTTTAATTTTAATAATGTTATATTAGATATATTATCTTATAGAACTAGTATACGCTTATAATTATAATTTTAAAGTTTGCAAGGCATATAATTAAATTCTCGCTTATAATATATTACCTTTATTTACTCTAGTATATTATATTCTAGATCTTACCAAATTCTATAATACTAATATCTTTTAGTTTCCTCTATTATAATATTAAATAATAGTTAGATTTCGCTCTCTCTTAGGCCTATTTTACTATTAGGTAGTATCTAAATAAGTTTAGACGGGAATTTATGGACGTAATTACGTGAGCTAAGCGAGCTTAGGAAACCCCTTAAATTCCACCTATTTATATACAATTAGAAGAACAAGCCACCACCATCTAAAAGAGCATATAATACTATACGTATTTCGTGCCCCTGGATATAACTTATTTATATTATTAAGTTAATATAAACACTAATTAGTGAGCGCGTATAGATTAGCAATTACTTAATATCTCCCCTTAAGCAATATATAACAGCGACCACCCGTTTAATACTAGTACGACCTACTAGAAGGTTGGAAGTTGGGGATTATAGACTATATCACCATCTCTATATACTTATTTAAGTCTTAATATAGTTTACTAAAAGTTTATAAACGCGAATATAGACCTTTATAGAACCTCTTACCCTCCTATAAACTATTATAGACCTATTAATCGCCTTTATGGACCATTATAAGACCTTTTAAACTATTACGGACCCGTTAATTGATTTTACGGACTATTATAAGACCTCTACCCGCTATAAGCTCCCCTTAACCCGTTACAGCTTATATAGATATACTATGCTATATAATATAGTAGATATAAGCAAGCAAATTAATAAAGGTTAAAAGAAGTAGAGTTAGGGAGTCAACCTTACGTCTATAAACGGCGTTAACAACTATATTAATTTTAAAATCCTTAAATACGGACACTTTAAGCTTCTAAATAATAATCTATAGGAATAATATAAGGAAGACTTTACGGACTTTATAGAAGCTATTTTTAAGACTTATAACCTTATAGCTACCCACAACCTATAAACCCTCTTATGTAACTAAGGTGTATGGCTTAAAAAGAATAGGCGAGTTACTATTACACGGTCTCTATACAATATACTATATAAGGAAAACTAAACGAAATAGACTAAAGAGTAGATTTTAGATTATATTAAAACCAGCGGATTCTTTACCTTCTTTAAACTTAATAGGATCTCTAGTCTTATAGGACCTTTAATATATATAAATCCACTATTACCTAAAGGAACACTAGTAGGACTTTTGCAATATATAATATTACAAACTCTGTCCGCATAAACTCCGCCTATGTAAGCCCTATCCGTGTAAGCTCCGTCCGCATAAGCTCTGTCCGCGCAAGCTCCGTCTATGTAAGCTCTGTCCGCATAAGCTCCGTTCGCGCAAGCTCCGTCTATATAAGCTCCGTCCGTATAAGCTCCGTCCGTACAAGCTCTGCTAGCTTTACCCTCTTTATTAACTAAAGCTAAGGAGCTACGGCAGCTAAGCTTGTATAAACCTCCGTAACCTACCTAGTAATTACTACCTGTGGCAACCGCCTCTACCCTCCCCTTAGCAACTGCTCCGACCTTACCTAGTCTTCCTCCCGCCTAGTATCTTTACCCTAGTACTGCCAACACCGACCCTAATATGCAGCTGTATATGGACTAACCTATATACGACCCTTGCCTTCCCTAAAACGAGACCTTTATAAAGGCGGAGTAAAACGAGCCACATAAGGCAAAGCCTATGGCTAAGGAGCGTAAGTAAACTATGTAGTACCAAAATCTACCGCCTGTACTGCCGTTTCGACCACCTGTTAGCCGAAAAGCTATATAGAGTCCTTAAACGCTCTATGGTTCATTTTACGGACCGTAAGCAGGACTTACGGCCAGCTTAAGGCACCGTTTAGAAGGCAGCCTAGAGGGCAACTCGGAAGGGATTCCCTATGTATTTCTTTTGTCTTTTATAGTTTTATTCTTATTTTTTTTTATTTTTATATTTTATAGTTTTACTAAAGCAATTACGGGGGCTATATATAAGTGGGTCTATTGTTAAGTACTACTAGTGTATAATTATAGCACCTATTATACGGAAGAATTTCCTATATATTTCTTTTATGTTTTATAGTTTTATTTCTTATATATTTCTTTTATATTTTACGGTTCTATTAAAGCAATTACGGAGGCTATATATAAGTGGTTTTATTTTTTAAGTACCGCTAGTGTCTGAATAAGTTCGGATGGGAATTTATAGACGCAATTACGTGAGCTAAGCGAGCTTAGGAAACCCCTTAAATTCTACTTATTTATGTACGATTAGAAGAACAAGTTACTACTATCCAAAAGAGCATACAATACTATACGTATTTCGTGCCCCTGGATATAACTCACTTATATTATTAAGTTGATACAAATAGGTAGAATTATCTAGATATATCCTTAATATATCCAGCTTATAAGCTAACTATATTTAGAATATAAAAGTAGCTCCTAGTTATTACTTTATACAACTATTACTTAATAAGCTTAATTTTTATAATAGTTAACGCTATAATAATCTTAATTAAATATTTGTAAGTAAAAAGCCTAAGTTTTATATATAGAAGCTAAAGTAAAAGCAATTAAACTATAGAACTAGAAGATAGAATTAGAGCTTAGGAAATTAAAATAAGAACTAAGTTAATATAAACTTTTATATTTAATAAGTATAAA
The DNA here is from genome assembly GCF_001692895.1 of Cenococcum geophilum 1.58. NCBI lineage: Eukaryota > Fungi > Ascomycota > Dothideomycetes > Gloniales > Gloniaceae > Cenococcum > Cenococcum geophilum. Next base: position 37,071 of record NW_027137596.1, read on the forward strand.
GGGCGGAGGTTATATTAAGGTAATTACCTAGATATAAAGACATTATAATATCTAACCCTAATACTCCGCGCTATGCTCTATACTTTATATAATATTCTATACTTATAATATAACTAGTATATAACTAGTATATAACTAAGATATATAAACGCTTTAATCTATTTAATCCACACGGCGTAGTCCTTATACGCCTTCTTAGCTACTTTTCCTACCTCTACTACTTCTATACGGTAAATTATAGCTAGCTTCTCCACATTAGTAACCCTTTTCTAGGCTACCTTTTAGATCTTAACTTACTCCTTAGTAAGCTCCACTACTACCTAATAATCTTTCTTAAGCTATTTCCTAGTAAGCGTAGCTTACTCTTTAGCCATCTAAGCAGCCTCTTTAGTAGTAGCGAGCTCCCTTATTACTTCTAAAGTAAAAACCAATTTAGTAAAGAGCATATTCCGTTTACGCTTCTTTTTAGCCTTTCTCTTAGTATATTGCCAAAGATTGTTATTTTTAACTTATATAAGCTTAAGGCATTCCTTTAAGGATTGTAAGTATTATATTAACTTTAAGACGACTACCTCTATTACCTCCGGTGTAGTCTCTAGATAAATAATTATATGCATATACTAAGCTTAAGCGTACTCGCTATTTATTAGGGGAGGGTACATAGGGGAGGATAGGATCGTTACCTCTGCGTAATAAGGTGGAGGTATAGATAGCTTAATAGATATGGACTAGCTAGAGCAACGCGTAAGGGCTTAATTTAGGTTAAAGGGAAGGAGGTCTATAGCCTTAAAGGCGCTCCTAATTAACTCTCTAGTATATACCTATGGCTAAATCTTACCTAGTATCTATAGAAAATAGTCTCTACTAATACTATTAATGCCGCGCGCTATATATTTATTAACTTTTAATAAATAGAGTCACTTAAGAACTAAAAAGATAACTAGATCTAAGGGCTAAAGAAGGTGCGTTAAATGCGGCGATAGGTAAATTAGTATAATCTTCTTTAACTAGTAAAACTTAACAAACTTAATATTAACGTGGCTACTATAGCCGTCTATAATTAACAGTTAATAGCTATTATATTAATTTCTGTCTTCTATTATCCTCTCCTATACCTTAGTTCGTTAGGTATAGTGTTTAAAATACTCTAGCTATTATACCCTAAGCTCTTAATTTAACTATCCATTTTTACTTATTATAATTATACACTCACCTACAGCTTCCTCTACTTCTTGCTATAGCAATTCTATATATTAGCGTCCTTTAAAAATAATAAACGGTGGAATTATCCCCCTTATATACTAATTAAATTAATCTATGAAACCCACTCCCTAGAGCCGTTAATTATCTTAAAGCTAATAACATTACCTCCTAATACAACCACTTTGGCGCTATATGCAAAGCCTATAGCGTGGCCAGTCTTATCTACATTCTATATATTAGCGCTATTAATATTATACTAAGTTTTCGGATTTAAGTAGTTAGTAAAAAACCTCTTAATTAGAGCAGGATTATTGCCAGCAATAGCGCGCTTTAAGGAGATTAATTGCATATAGTAAGTACGAAGCTCCTCCTGCCGTTTTAAGAAGCTATATATCTATTTTATACTAAGTAGTATAACTTAGGTATAACTTAGGTTAGAGGTTTCGCGCTAGAGAATAAGTATTACAATTATCTAAATTGTATAGTATTAATATGGAAATCCGGCCTTAGTAAGGTAAATATAATATTAAATAATAGCTGCCTTACTAGCTAGAGTAATATAATATTAATTAACGTAGGCAACCTAGGAAGACTATAATTTGCCTTAGAGCCGCTAGCAGAAAGTAACTAGACTAACTTTATAGGCTTTCGCATAAGCTTCGGCGCTTTTATAGAGACTTACTATTTGCTAGGCTATTAAAGCTGCTTATAGACGATTTTTTGCATTTAGAGCACGTAGCTAATAAGGTATAGCTTTAGTAATATGGAGTCCTATGCAAGGAAGTAAGGGGAAAAGTTAATATATTAATGTTTAAAGCGGCAGTATATTAATTTAGGCAATAAACTAGCCTAAATTAGAAGGCGGTAATGTAGAGCGGTTACAACTAGGGTCACTTTTATAACCCCATTATATACCTTATAGTAATTACAACTTTATTTAACTTGGTTTGTTAGTTATATAGGGTAACTCACCAATAACGACTACTCGAGTAGGTTACAGTGATGTTAGTTAATAAAGCTTATTAATTGGAATAAGGAAGGGCGAGGAGCTTAAGNCTCCTCGCCACGCTAGTGCCGCGGCGGCACGTAACGACCGCTTGCCTTATTCCCAACACTAGCAACTCTTCTTTTATAGTTGCCATCTATATACAAATACTGCTTAACTAGCGTAACAAATATAAATCCTCCTTATTTACTATTGCCATTGTAATATATAAGTCTCGCTGTCCTAAAATTCGCCTCTTAGCACGTAGTGCTCTCTTACTTAGGAGTTATAGGTAAGTCTCTTATTCGGAGGGCCGCCAAGGCGCTAGTAGTAAGCGAGCCAATAGCGATTTTCCATCCCGGGGATAGAAAATCCTAATTAGCTGGGTTAAGTTAGGGTCTATAAAATGTTATACTCCCTCCTTTTAAAAAGTCTTAGTAAGAGAATCTAACTAATTAGATAACTTTAACCGCTGGTTAAAGTTCCTAGATATCTTAAGACCTTATATAACTAAGAAATTTCTAGGGACTCCCTTTTAACCTAACCTTTAACTTATATATATAGAGTATTTGTGTTAACAAACGTCTCTAGTGCCTTATTTAGGTTTACCTTTATTATTATATCTACTGGGTTATCTTAGCCATTAATCTATTAAATCTTAAAGAGTTCTTAACACTTATAGGATTACTAAAGTGCCATAATATCAATTATAAGGCGCTTCTCCTTTATAGTATTAAGCTTAACTAAATACTTATAGAGGGAATATAAGTTAGTATATACGATTATAGAGATAATAGGAAGTTTAAGTTAATTTATAATTATCTTTAGGGTAGTTCCAATTGCAATTGTTATATTAACTCCGCTAACTATTCCATATATTTCTAACGCTAAAATACTTTAGGTAACGCGCTTACTCTTAGTTAAGCTCTAATAAATAAAATTGCCATAGATTATAAAGTTATTCTCTCTAGTAAATTTGTTTGTAATAATAATCTTATATCCTAACTAGGAGCTAAAATCTTTATTATTTATAAACGATCTATTAACAAATATAAAGAGCTTAGCGGTAGGAAGATTAATAGGTACGTAGAGTAGTCCCTAATTAAGATAGTTTATTTGCTAGGAAAGACGTTTATTTAGGGCAAGAACGTCATCCTTAGTTAGTTCCTGGTGTTAGGCGGCAATAGAGAGATTAAATAAAGCCTTAGGTTAACAGATAAAAGTAATATAAGCTCTATAAGCGCGTTGCTCTATATATCCTTACTTTAGGGAATTAATATTAATAATATTAATCTTTTTACCTTAACCCTTCTGGCGCAAAGTAATAGAATCCTTATTTAGGGAGAGTATACATCTATTAAAAAGTAATAGTGTTGTTAAATTAAGCTTTTCCTTTGGCTTTGCTATAAGATTTACCTTTACTAGCTTATCCTCTTTAAGAGCTAAGAATTAGTCGTCTCCTAAGATAATTATATTATTAGTTTATATACCAACAATTCTAAATAGGGTTCCTATGGTTATAATAAGGAAGTAGGGATTAAATATTAAAGTAGTTATTAAAAGCTTCTCTTTATGGTACTTGCTATAGGTAGCCTACTAGTAAGTTCCTGCCTTTATAATTCCATATAATGGCTTAAGTATAACTATAATCGTATCTTTAGGATACTAGTAGCGAATTTACTCTAGAAGGTATGCTAATATTAAGCGCTAAAGGTGCGTCTCTAATTAGGTATAGGCTTAAGTAATATTTTATAAATAAACCACTATTCTATTCTTTATTAAGGAGGGAGCTAATACTATAATAACTCGCTAACTAGCTCGTTAAATCATAGGAGATTATATAAGAATTATCTCTTTACTATTATTATTATAACCTTAGATAATAAGCCTTAATTTCTTAAATAGGGCGTTAGTAGCTTTGCCCTTAATCTTATTAACTATCCTTAACATAAAGATGCAAACTTTATTAAACTTAGTAGGGTTATACTTCTTAAATTTAAAGACTTCTCTTGTAATAAGGCTATTAATCTCCTAATTATTAGATGCTTAGAAAGGAGCTCCTAAAGTTAGAATACAACCTTTCTTTTAGAGCTGTTTTGCGAGTTTAAAGTTAGCCTTTTCCTTAGCTATTATAAAGGCTATTAATAGCTTAACTCTATTCTTAATAGCGGCAACAAATTACTCTTTAAAATTAATAAGATGTTGGCAATTTTGTAATCCCTTTAGGCGACCTCTACCGCGTTATGGTTACGGCGTATCTACTATAATTATATTAAAATCGTAGTTGCCTTCTAGAGTACGTTAATTATAGCTCTTCTTTAGGGTATTTTCTATGGCATCCTGTAAAGGCTTAGAGCTGCTATCCTTATAGTAAGGCTTAATAATAGTTAAATGGAATTAAGTAGGTCTATAAAGTATTTAAATAGTATAAGTCTAACTATTAATTATAATAAGTTAATATAGGCCTAACTATCCTCCCTTTTTACGCTATACGCGTACCTTAGACTAAAGTGGCAGATTAAGCGTAGTTAAGGTGTTTAGACCATTTTTTATTCCTAGTATATCGTTAACCTAGCGTATAGCGTAGAGACGTTATACCTCCTTCGTTACCTTATAAATAGCCTTAGCTTATTATATAATAGAGGGAAACGGTAAAGAATTATTAGTTATTTAAGGGTAGGCGCTAAAGACTAGTAATATAGGTATAAGTCTATCTGGGCCAGCAGAATTATTAACGGCTTTAATAGCTATTTATAAGGTAAGTTCTTCGCTAGTATCCTCTAGTTTTAAAGAGATAATTTTATATACGCGGCGTAATAGTATATAATATCGCTCTACTTTTCTAATACTATTATATGCCTTAATAGGGACTTTCTTAACCTTAATTGCCATTACTTTTATCTATTATCGAAACTTTAAAGATAAGAAGTTCTTTCCTATATTATAGACGATTTGGTTAAAGGGCCCTAGGTAGACATTAATCTAGTATAATTAAAGGGTATTCTATGCGTTCCTTGCTAATATATCCTTTAAGAATCGTACGGCTTAAAAGGAGGTTAAGAAGTTAATAACTTAGAGTACTAGCTTACCGCTAAGATATATAACATTAACAATAATATAGAAGTTAAAGTCGTAGTTATTCTTAAGGGTAAACTTAAATCGGCTAGGGGACTTTTAGTTTATTTAGTAGTAATAGCAGTACTTTATAAGATGCTTAATTACCTTAACCTTAACTTTATAGCCTACTTATTAAAGAGCCCTAAGTAATTAATAAATGGATAGGTAGCTAAAATAATAGTGTAGTTAACGTAACTCTAACTTAGTTAGGTGGCTTTAAGTAATACTCTTTTTTAGTTAATAAAGGAGCAACTAAGGGTAACCCTACTTGCGTATAATAGGTACCCGATTATCTCCCTATATAAGTATATTCTTAAAGTTATTAAGCTTAACGCCTAATTTATTTATATCTCTAATGTAAAATAGAAACGGAGTATTTATAGGAATAACGTGGAAAGTAATATACCCTAAGAGGGTTTAGACCCTAATTATGCTAAAAGAGATTATAGTACCCTTGCTAAAACAAATCGTATATTAGCCTACCGTTAAATAGTTAATCTAAATAGAGCTATTAAGCTGCTAAAGGGCTCGAACTTAAGGTTCTCCTACTATAGATACTTCTGCGGCTTTAGTATCTGGCATAATACTATAAAAGATATTTACTAAGTATCTGTCGTTAAAGGAGAACGCAAAGCTCTCCTTTAGCTTATTAAAAATATCTAACTTTATAATAGAATGGAGCGTAGATTAGTTATTAAAAACAGTAACGGTTTATATACTATCTACCTTACCATACTTAGTAAAGTATTGGTTAAATAAGTAGTCCTTAATTTCTATATCTATAAGGAGCTATTCGGCCTCATTAACCTTACCCTTAAGATCTTTTACGCCTTTATATTAAACCAGGAAGCTTTAAAAGTAGGCCGCAGTAACCTTATAATTTCTAATATTTCTTATACTCTAGCGAAACTTATTATATACCTCCTTTTGTTTATTAAGAGAATGCCTAGTTAACTAGTAATTTGGTTTCTTATAAATATAATACTTCTTTTAGCAATTACTTTAAAATAAACCTCTATAAGAACCTCCACCTTTACCTTATAGTTATTGGTTATACCCTCTATTGTATTACCTACCACGGCCACTATATATTTAATTAGTCTAGTTATAATTATATTAGTTGGGCGGGTCAATCAAAGTAGGTTAAAGTTAGGCGTTAAATTGCTATACTTTTTAAGAGCGTAAAGCGGTGCTAATAAAAGATCTTAATTAAGTATACACTCCTTCGTAAGTATTTACAGGATTAAAGAGAGCAAGATTGTATTCTTTAACGCCTTAGCATACGCTAATAACTTAATTACGTAGGCTAAAATCCTCTTAATATAATTTAGATAAACCACGCTAAATTATCTAAAGTTAATTAAAGAGCTTTTAAAGACAATTAAGTTAAGGGATACCTAGGTTTATAGCAATAATCCTTAGAAAGGTAGTCTCTCTCTATTCTAACATATACTGCTACTTATTCTCTTCTATTTTAAAGTAGTATCTTAATATATATATTATACGGTTAAAATCGTATTCTTTTCCTGCTAAATAATTATAATAGAAGGTACTAGCTTGGCCCTTAAGCATAACAGAATAGGCGTTATAGTATTAATTAGACTCTATTCCTACCTTCTAGTAATACTTATAGAAGATACATAGTTTTAAATTAAGAATATTATATAATTCCCTACTAAACTTCTTCTCCTAATCCGAGTAGAGCTTCATAAGCTCTATAAGCAATTTTAAACTGCCTCCGATTTGAGATTAAGATAGAGGAGGTAGGGGTTATATTACAGGCTGCAGTAGGGACGTAGGTCTAGTTAGTGGAGTCTAAAAGTCATTAAATTGCGAAGCAATGGGATCCTATGTTACGGACGCTTTAAGTACAATGTTACGACTACTAGGAGAGGAGTCGGAAGAAGCTAGTTAGTTAATCTAGGCACGGTCCAGAATAGAGCCGGTAGAATTATGTGACGAGGAATAGTAAGCGAGGTTATATAATATGCTATGTATTAAACGAGAGGAACGAAAGAAACTTACGTATCTTATATATCTTACGTATATTATATATAAGAAGGATTTTATAGGAGTATGGTTGTGTATTTAAGGACCCTTAATCCCTACCTAGATAGTTCCTTCCTTATAGTGATTTTTAGAATATAATTAGAGTTAATCTATTAGGCAACTACTCTACCAGTTATTATTCGTCGTTAACTTTAATTTGTATTACCTATATACCTAGCCCATTAACAAGCCCATTATAGTTCTTACTATAAGGTTCCGTTATATAATTACTACCTAGTTACGGTATTAAATACAGAAAGTTGAATAATATGCCACCAAAAGCACCAGCTACGACGCTATTGACGGCGGCAACTACTTTAAGGTTAGGTAACGACACTAGTATGGCAGATATTAACTTATAGCAACCTATAACAGTCGGACAACTATAAGAGATAGTTAACTAGCTAATAGAAAATAATGCGACGTTAGAAAATAGGATTAATAGAATAGGAGTAGCAAAGATTAAGCTACTATTAATTAAAAGGTACTTAGGAGAAAGATTAAAGCTTAAAGGATTCCTTACGCAGATATACTTTAAGGTTATATAAGAAGGAGTTAAGCTATTAACACCTATAGATCAAATAGCGTATACGGGACTATTCCTATTAGGGAGGGCACTTAAGTAGTTTAAGTCTTACCTTACGGAGATATAAGCGAATAGCATAATAACTATTAATTAAGACGTACGATTTATATTCGTAAGCTAGAAAGGGTTCGCGAAATAATTAATATAGATATTTAGAGACCCGGAGATAGTAACTATGGTAAAGAGGAAACTCTAAAATATTACGTAACGAACCTTAGCAATTAAGTACATAACGCAGTTCTAAACGTTAGCGATATAAGTTAAGTGGAATAATAGGGCGCTTATAGTATAGTACAAATAAGGACTTAAGGCTAAAGTCTAGGACGTGATTATCCTAATAGGAGATGCGGATACCCTAAGGGAACTAATAGATTAAGTAATTAAGATTAATAATCGGATCTACTAAAGGGAATAGGCTAAGAGAGGCTAGGATAGAGTTTTATAGTTGTATAAGGCGTAGAATATATAACGACTAAAGCTAAGTTAAAAACTATAGTATAGCGCAGAGCTAATAGACCTAAGTAGTACTAAAGAAGCCTATAAGGGATAGAGTAAGAAACCGTAGAAACCTAGAGGATAAGGATTAAGTAATTAAAGGTCTAAGGAGCAGAGGCTAAATTAGGGATTTTAATAGTAGAAGATATTTAGGCGGACTCTATAGCAAGAAAAATGGTTTAAAGAAGGAGCTTATATAAATTACGGAAAATAGGGTTATTATATTAGAGACTATAAGAGTGGTTAGAGTTACTATATAGTAAAAGGAACGAGACTAGTAAACGATATATACGTATAGAGGGACGATAATATGCTGCGAGGAACAAAAGAGTATTTAATTAGAAGTTTCGCGTTTTGTTATAACAACGTATACTAAATTTATAAGGACGCTAAGTATAGCGCAAGCTATTAGCTATAGGAGCTATATTTAGCGGAATATAAAGGAACTAATAAACTAGTTCGTAGATCGGATATTAAGGACGATAACTTTAATATAGGTGAAACATTTTATAATAATAAGGCAACGAAAGCGGCTTACTAGGAGTACGTAGACCTCAGAGATAATATAATAGAGGAAGAGGATAATTCTACTACGGAATAGGAAATATTAGTAGGGATTAAGACCCTACTAGATATAATATCTATTACCTCGCGAAACGTAAGAGAAGTAGGGCAGCGAACTATTTCGGCACTTAATAAAGGCAAAAGGCTAAAGGCTTAAGATTCTTAAGACGAGATAAGGCAAGCTTAAGGACCTATAACGGACAATAACTAATGGAGTAGAGTAGTAGCTTAGTTTAAAGATATACGAATAAGCTCGGGATAGAGTTTCCTACAGGTATAAGACTTTTAAGACAAGATGAGTAAGATTTAAGATTTTTAAGACGAGATAAGAATACTAAGAAAGCCTAGTTAGACTAAGGCTGGAGTAAAGCTTAAGACAAAAGCAAGCTCAGGATTATAAATCTAAAAGGGTTAAGAATTTAGAGTATAAATAAGGACACCTATAAATAAGAGGCAAGAGGCTTCTTTATAGATTAGAGAATCTATAATACAAATAGTAACTAGACTGGGAGACAGGTATATAGACCTAGAAGACTTACTAGGGGAACGCAGTGTTTAGCCTAAAGATCGAAATATTAATACTGAGATTAAGAAGTAAGGAAACTTTAAGGATCTACTTATAAGACGCGAAAAAAAAGAAACCATAGAGGAATTTAGGGCAAGAATTACCTCATAGTAAGAGCAGAAACTAGATAAGAGATCTAGTATATTGGGACATATAAGGGACAGAGCGCTAGTATAAAGAATTACTAATAGGCTTAGAACAGGTATACTAAGAGCTAAGTAGCTTATTAAACTGGAATAAGAAGAGGATCTAGGGATTCTAACTAGGTTTAAGGAACGATATACTAAAGGCTATTACGATATAGTAATAAGAAGATACTTCCTTACGGACGAGCCATATATACTCTAGCAGCTATACTAAAAGTGGTATAGGCAAAGGCACAATGATAAGTGGGAAGATTTCTATATATAGTTAGATAAGAAAGTTATCCAAGACCACCCAATTACAAAAAAAGCGATAAGTCACATTAAGGGAGCCTTAATTATAACATTAAAGGATCTAAAGGAGCGTTTAAAGGACTAGAGAAGCAAGAGATGTATTTTAGTACCTATAAATAAAGTTATAACGTTTAGATTAACACGAGAGAGGTTTAAACTTAAGGATAAAGACGAGCTAAGAGTTAACCTAAAGCACTAAGCATACTATACATTAGCATAGATTGTATATGTGGACGATATATATAATATACACTAAGCACCAAAAGGTAAGTATTGGAAATACTCTATAAGAATATATTAGTTAGCAGAAGAATAGAAGTATTAAAACGCTAAGTATATACATAGCTAGCATCTAGTAAAAGTTTAGGAGTTAGGTAACTTAATACTTTAACCAAAAAGATTCCTTACGGAAGAATGCCTAGATAGATAATAGTGGTGGGAATGCCTAGAGAATACGTATCTATAGTATATTAAGGACAAAAAGCGAATTAAGTATTAGCTAAAGACGGACTAAGTATAAACAGGATTAAGTAGCTAATAGTTAGGAAAAGTAAAGGCCCACAGAACTAGAGGGAGCTAGTAGTAGAGCCTTAGACTCTTAAAGGAATTTAAGGACAACACCTAAATTTATAAGTTAAATAGCAAGATTAACAGTTTAAAATATTAGTAGATAGTGGAGTAATAAGGAACTATATCTTACTAATAGTAGTTAAGAGAATAGGGCTACCGTATAGATAGAAGAAGTAACCTTACCTATTAGTTACAATTTTAGGAGACCCAATAACCTACGGAGGAGGGATTATTAATCTTAAAATAGGACCAATTTAAATAACTATTAAAGGAAGACGGACCGAGATATCTTTTAATATCCTACTATTAGGACGGGATAAGGCAGTACTAGGAATGCCTTAGTTACAGGAATATAATTTAAAAATCGATTAGATTATAGGTTAGGTCAATATTAAAGATACTTAACGCTATAAATTGCGATAATAAGCTAAGTTAGTATAGTACTAAGTAGGAGCGACCTATAAAGAGATAGAAAAAGGACTAAGTTATATACTAAAAAGATATTATAAGTACGGCAAGAAACTATAGTTACTAAAAAGTAAAAAGCTGTTAAAGTATATAGTATAGGACTATAAGATAGAATTAGAACTGGGAATAAGTCTAAGGTTCTTTCTAATTTATAAGCTTACTAAAGAAGAGGGTAGAGTATTAAAAGAGTTTGTCTAGGAAAACCTACAAAAAGGATATATTAGACTATCGCAGTTATTAGCAGGTTATCTAGTACTATTTATACCAAAAAAGAATAGTAAATTACGGCTATATATTAACTATAGATAGTTAAACAGTATTACTAGAAAGGATAGGTATTCTTTACCCTTAATTAGCGAAATCTAAAACAGGATAGGTAATGCGCAAATCTTTATAAAGATAGATCTAAGGTGGGCGTACTACTAGATTAGAATTAAGGAAGGCAATAAATAGAAGGCAGCCTTTAGGTTAAAGGAAGGACTATATAAACTATTAGTTATATAATTTAGGCTTATAAACGTACTAGCAACGTTTTAAAAGCGTATTAATAATATATTAGGAGAACACTTAGATAAATTTATTATAGTATACCTTAATAATATTATTATCTACTTAATAACTAAGGAAGACTACGGGGAATACGTTAAATAGGTTTTAAAGAGACTATAGGAAGAATAGATGCTAGTAGCAATTAAGAAATGCGAGTTCTTTACTAGGAAGACTAATTTTGTTAGATTTATTATTAAACTAGGCTAACTTAGTATAGATCTAAAGAAGATTAAGGCTATAGTGAATTAGTAAGAACTAGAGAACGTTACGTAATTAAGATTGTTTTTATGGTTTTATAATTACTGTAAAAGGTTTATAGCGTAGTGGTTAAAGAATATTAAACTATTTATGCAATTAATAAGGAAAGAGAAACTATGGGTATAAGAAGAGAAATAGTAAAAACTCTTTAAGAAAGTTAAAGAGTTATTTACCTAGGAGCTAGTTCTTAAGATCTATTAACTAGGACTAAAGACGGTTATAGAAACAGATATATTAGACTATATACTAGGGGCNTNCTTTATATAAANNNATTAANATAGATNGCACCTAGTNGCATACTATAGTTNAAAGATAANACTACTAGAGTTAAACTATAACATCTATAATAAGGAGTTATTAGGTATAGTTACAGCACTAAAGAAATAGAGAGTATTCTTATAAGGTATAGAAAAACTATTTATAGTTAAGATAGATTATAAGAGCCTAATGGGGTTCCTAATAATAAAAGAACTTAACTAAAGATAGGTTAGATGGGTAAAGATGCTTATAGAATACCATTTTAAGATTTAGTATACTAAAGGTATAGATAATATATAAGTAGATGCTCTAAGTCGAAAAGCTAAACTATAAAATAATAAAAAGCTATTAGGGGCTTTACTATAAAAAGATACAGACGGATTAATTAGGTATAATTATCTAAAAATTATAGCAACTTAAGAAGAACTAGAAAGAGTTTATAAGATACTAAAAAGCTTTTAGGTATAGAAAATTCTAAAAGTATAGCTAGAAGATCTATAGACGGATATATATAAAAACTAAGAAGCTAAGTATATCCTAAGAAGCATAGCGGAGTAATTTATAAAGGACTTTTATAAGGGATTAACTTAAGGATATAATAGAGCTATGGGCTTAGTATTAAGACTCTAAGAGGAGTATATTATTAATAGAATCTAGGGCTTAACGCGAAAGGTTATAAAGAAGTGTCTAGATTGCTAAAGAAATAAACTAATAAGGCATAAGCTATATAAAGGGCTATAACCTATTAAAATACTAGAGAGACTATAGGAGGTCATATTATAGGACTTTATTATTAAGTTGCTAAAGTTAAGAAACCCTATTACTAGATAGAATTATAATATAATCTTAGTAATAGTAGACAAGCTTATAAAGTAGGGATACTTTATAGCATATATGGAAGAAATATTAGCGGAAGATATCGCTAAAATCTATATTAAAGAAGTATTTATAAAATATAGAGCATTAAATAAGATTATATTGGATAAAGATCTAAGATTTATAGCAGTATTCTAGGAGGTATTCTTAGCAAAATAAGGAGTTAGAGCAGTAACTTCTACCGTATATTATCCGCAGATAGACGGTTAGACGGAAAGATTAAATTAGATACTAGAGTAGTATCTAAGATACTATATTAATTATATATAGAATAATTAGGTATCGTTACTATTAGTTATATAGTTTATATACAATATAACACCTTAAGAAGGAATAGGCATATTACTATTTAAGGTAAATTATAGATATAAGCTAAGAATATTATTATTACTATAGTAAGTAAAGAAAATAAATAGTATAGCTAAAGAAAGAATAAAGACGTTAATAAATCTTTATATAGACCTTATAGAATTAGTAAAAGAAGTATAAGAGAGAATAAAAAAAGTACTATAATGCTAAGAGATCTAAGGGACCAGATCTTAAGAAGGGAGATAAAGTATAGCTACTATACAAAAATTTTAAGAGTTAATGACTAAGTAAGAAGTTAGACTACGTTAGACTAGGACCTTTTAAAATTACATAGGAAATTTTACTAGTTACGTTTAAGTTAAACCTACTAGCCAAAATAAAGATCTACTCTATATAATACATTGTAATGCTAGAGCCAGTATACGGGAATATTAAGCTACTAGTTTACAAAGTAGACACGTATAGAGGATAAGAAAAAGATAAATAGTAAGTTTTAAAGATTATTATTTATAAGGATATTAACAATAAAATATAGTATAAGGTTAAGTAGATAGGTTATACTAAGACTACCTAAGAGCTACTAAAAAATTTAAAGAACGCTATAGGAAAGGTATAGGAGTATCGGAAGAGATTAGGTTAGGCAGTATTAAAAAAGAAGGATTACTAAAGAATAAGTTACCTAAGAGGGACTTAGGAAGAGCAGTTGCCAAACTACTTAAATTTATTTCCTTCTCTATTAGAAGAGAATCCGTTCTTTTATTATTAAGTTTCTATAAACCCTATTTTATAAGTTTCTACTCCTTAAAACAAACCTTCTTATAAACCTTTTTAAGACGGAGTAAATGAGCAGATGCCGCGATACGAGTATCTAGGGCCTTTTATTCCGCATTTTAAGAACGTTTTAACTTAATAAGGGCTTAAGATAGTTTACTATCTAGCTATATAGCAGTAGATTAAATATGAGACCCTAAGATAAATTAATTAGGGAACTAGATGACCATTAAGAATAATAGGTCGCGTATATTTAGCATTAGAGGTAAAGTGAACGTCGTAGGATAAATAAATATTCGCTTTAGTATACTTTAAGTAAGAGGATGGTTATTATAAAGATAGGTTCGCCAACGTAATATAAACTAACCCCTCTTTTAAATAATAAGAATATGGAGACGGTATAATCTTACTAAGGGATAATATTGCGGTAATAGTGCGAGCACGACGTTGGGCGTGTAAAGAAGAAATTACTTTAGGTATAATAAGCAATAATATTAACTAAATTAATTAGACGGATATTATACCTCTAGTAAATAACTTAGAGATATTTAGAATCTTTAAGGATAAAGATAGAGAGGAGGGAGATAGTATTATAGACGCTTTAAGTACAATATTATAACTACTAGGAGAGGAGTTAGAAGAAGCTAGTTAGTTAATTTAGGCATAGTCTAAAATAGAGCCGGTAAAACCATATAATAAGGAATAGTAAGTAAGGTTATATAATATGCTATATATTAAATAAGAGGAATAAAAGAAACTTATATACCTTATATATAAGACGTATATTATGTATAAGAAGGATTTTATAGAAGTACGGTTATGTATTTAAGGACCCTTAGTATTATAGGACACCCCCATAACACCTTATACACGTCTACCTGTTTCTACCGACTTAGCAATTAGAGACCAACCGCGAAATAGTAATTTAATGGCAATCTAATGGCAATCTAACGGTAATTTACGGCATTCTGCCATATTCTGCTAAGTTTTACTGAATTCTACCAAGTTCTGCTAGGACTATAACCTAAACCCTATTCTGCCTATATACGTGTTAACTAAGCAACTAAGTTAACAATATATGCCCTTTCTTCCCATTTCCCTACCTTCTTTCCTTATATAACGTCTTGACCTTCTTATACAGTTTATATATATAGCTTAATAATATCTACCTTGCTATATATTATCGTCGCTTATACTTACTCCGTGATACTACGTTGCGTTAACTATCTATATTACCGTTAATATGCAGAACGAACCCAAAGCCCCTATAACGGCCGCCGGCATTATATCCGCACTCTAAGAATAATTGGTAGGGATATAAAAGTCTTTTATAGACGCCCTTAAACAAAACTAAGTTACTTTAAACCAATAATAAGCTAAATAAGAAGCACGATACTAGCAATTAATTAAGGACCTTTAAGAAGAAGTCCGCGCCCTTAAAATGCCTACGCTAGAACCTTAAGACTAAACGCTATCTCTGGAGATAAACACGCGGAACGCGAGCCCTAAACCTATAGTAGCCACTTACCCTAAGCTAACTACTATACTAAAACAATCCGAATAACTACTAGATCCCCTAGTATTTACTAGTAAATAACGAGAGCTCTAATTATTTCTAAGCCAGCTTAAAAATAAGCTAACTAGTAACGCTAACCGTTACCTAACTAAAGCTAACCGACTCTATTACGCCCTAAGTTAACTAGGAGGAGATATAGCTGACCTTATTAAACCGCTTTAGCTAAACTTAGTGTAAAGCCTAGTTATACTTCTTAAAGCTACGTATAGTAACCTAAACTGTTAAGCTACTGCTTAAAGAAAGATAAACTATATAACTTAAGGAACGAAAAGTTTCCTAGTATACTTCTCCGAATTTAACCGTTACATAAAGGAAATAAGCTGGAATGACTCCGCACTAATTAATAGCCTTATTAAATCCCTAAGCCCTAAACTGAAAACCTCCCTAATAGGCGTAGACCTATTAGGAGCCCTTAATGCCTGCGTAAACGTTATTAACAAATAATATAATGATATACTACGCCTGACACTAAAGCCCGCTCTATAATATAATACGGCAACTCTATAAACGTTTATTAAGTTATTATCTTAGCCTAAGCACCCTAACGCTATAGATATTAACACTAGGACCCTAGGGTACGCCCTACTAGGGTCCTCTAAATAAGAACAACGCATTAAGCTAGGCCTCTGCTTTAAATGTGGAAGTAGCTTTTATCTCTCTAACCACTACTCCGTCCCTATGCCTAAATACGAATTACAAACGGCTAACACTAGCAGCCGTTTACCGTATTAATCTTTTAGTTACCGTCCCTAATCTCTACCTAGTTCCAGTCCTGCATCTAATAAGCACTATTTATAAGGATAAAGCTATAGCCGACGCCCTATAAGAACCCCACCCCAATCGCCTCTAAAAGGAAGGTCCTAGAGCTAAGTCGCTCTTTAGGACAGCTCTACTATAGGATCTCATTAAACATATTTAACGTCACGAACTCCGACTCTTAGGACCATAGCATAACTATTAACTGCCGTCTTTGGCAGAATGGTTAATAGGCTAATGCTTAAATCCTAATTAACATAGGAGCTAGCGGTATAGGATTTATTAATAAGATCTTTGCGTAAGATAATGGTTTTACCCTAACCCCCCTTAACTAGTATATTAATATATTTGGATTTAATAGTAAATGCACCGTCTTAGGCTATATTACCTACGTAGTATTCCTGAGACTCCGATACCTGAACCACGAAGAATTAATTAAACTTTTTGTTACCACCCTAGGTTACTTAGTAATCCTTAGATAACCCTGGATAAAGCTATATAAGGTAACTATTAATTAGGACAACCTTAAGCTTCTATTTACCGCCTTCTATTGTAAGCAGAAGTGCCTTACTACTCGCTGCTTAGACCTAGAACTGAAATCCGAAAAATCTACTATAATCCACCAGTCTAAAATTTCCACGACTGTTTACCCTATACCCAAGGAATCTACTAGATTCCACTAACCTAGGAATTCCACTGAATTCCACTGATATAAGAATTCTACTAACATCCACTAAGGATCTAAAAACTCTACTAAATTCCATAAGTTATTACTAAGTACTATACTACCCCGAGCTAAGTAAAAGCTTAAGCTCTATATACGAAAATACTAGAAGGACTAGTATTCCACTATAAAAAGGATTTTTAAAGAACCCGAACCTAAATCTAATACTGACTCCGTACCTAATACCGAATCTAAACCTAAATAAGAAACTATAGACAATCCGAGCGAGCTCGGCACCCTAGATATCCGTATAATTAGAGCTACCCCGCTAGCGTAACTTGCTAAGAAACCCAAGTATACGATCTTTGCTGTTACGATAGCCGATATTAAGAAGGCCTTAGTATTAAAGAAGCATACTAACCCTACTATAAAGGTACTAATAGAGTATTATTATTACCTAGATGTATTCTTATAAAAGGAAGCCAATAAGCTACCAGAATACCGACTATATAACTATAAGATTATACTTAAAGAAGGAAAGCAGCCCGGATTTAGACCCTTATACAGGATATCCTAAAATAAACTCTAAGTACTACGAAAGTATTTAGACGAGAACCTAAGTAAAGGATTTATTAGAGCAAGCTCGTCGCCTATAGCTATACTAGTGATCTTTATTAAGAAACCTAGCGGCGGTCTGCGCTTCTGTGTAAACTACCAAGCTTTTAACACTATTACCGTTAAGAACTAATATCCAATCCCGTTAATATAAGAGACGCTAAACCGACTATGTAAGGCTTGTTACTATATAAAGCTCGATATTATCTCTATATTTAACCGTCTCCATATTACAAAAGGGGACAAATAGCTTACTACATTTCGTATACGATATAGACTATTTAAGTACTTAGTAATACCCTTCGGCCTCACAAACGCTCCGAGCTCGTTTTAATATTATATAAACAATATCCTACGCCCCTACCTAGACATCTTCTATACTGCTTATATTAACGACATCCTAATATATAGTAATAACCTAACTAAATATCGGAAACACGTTAACCTTATCCTATAAGCCCTACACGGAGCTAGTCTATAATTAGATGTAGATAAATGCGAGTTCTATAAAATAGAAGTCTTATACCTTAGACTCCTTATTTCTATAAACGGTATATAAATGGACCTAAAGAAAGTCAAAGCAATTATAAACTGGTAAGAACCTAAGAACGTTAAGGACGTAAGAGCCTTTATAGGATTTGCTAATTTCTACTAACGGTTTATTAATAACTTCTCCGCCCTGGTTTTACCCCTTATAGCTCTAACCTAAAAGGATAAAGTCTTTGTCTTTAATAAGGAATATAAGAAGGCCTTTNCCTATCTAAAGGTTATATTTACTACTGCGCCTNTACTNTAANACTTTAACCTAAACTAAATAAGTGTTATAGAAGCCGACTTATCTAACTACGTCACTAGAGGCATCCTGTCTCAATATAACGAGGATAGAGTATTACACCCCATAGCATACTTCTTAAAACAACTAAGCCTAGCCGAATATAACTACGAGATCTACGATAAGGAATTGTTAGCTATTATTAGATGTTTTAAACAATGGCGACCTAAACTAGAAGGCGCTGGATTTCTGATTAAGGTCCTTAGCAACTATAAGAACCTATAGTACTTTACAACTATAAAACAGCTAAGTTATTATTAGGCCCGCTAGTTAGAATATCTATCTTGTTTCTGATTTTTAATTACATACCGCCTAGGCGTCTAAGGCTAGAAGCCTAATGCCCTAACCTAACGCTTGCAAGACACGCTAGCCTTAGAAGAAGCGCGCTCTTATTAAAATTAGACCCTGCTTCGCCCTAAACTATTTAACCCTCCTACTAAAGATCTTACGGTACACGTCTTTAAAATAACTAATTAATTAATTAAACAGATTATAGTTAATAAATACCTAAATAATGAGTTTATCTAAGAGACGCTTAAGCTAATGTAAGATAGCATTAGACGCTCTAAAAATATTTCTTTAAGTGAATGTAAAGCCTGCGGAAACCGCTTATATTACTAGAACCGTCTAGTTATCCCTAATTACGATAAGCTTAAGCTTAAACTCCTTAAATATATATACGATCTACCTATTACCGGCTACCCAGGCTAAGGAAAGACCCTAGAACTACTCTAACGGGAGTATTATTAGCCGAATATGCATAACACGATATAAAGGTATATCTTTAGCTGCTATACCTACCGACGAGCTAAAGCCTTATATAAGACGTATAACGGTTTTTTAAAGCCGCTGCCTATTCCGGACCGAAGATAGAAGGATATCTTAATTAACTTTATTATTGACCTTCCTAAGAGTAGAGGCTGCACGAATATTATAGTAGTTATAGACCGACTATCTAAAATGAGATACTTGATCGCCTGCCCTAATATATTAACGCTTACTGTCGCCCGACTATTCCTAAATTATATATAGAAACTCTACGGACTCCCTAAAATGATTATCTCCAATAGAGGTAGCTAGTTTGTCTTAGCATTCTAGAAAAAACTAACTACTTGACTCCGCATTAAAGCACTATTATTTACCGCGTATTACCTAGAAACGGATGGCTAAATAGAACGCGTAAATGCTATAATAGAACAGTATATTTGGATATATACGTCGTATTTGCAGGATAACTGGATTAACTAGCTTACATTCGCCGAGTTTACTGCAAATAACTCTATCTTGGAAACTACAAAAGTCTCCCCGTTCCTAGCTAATTATAGCTAGCACCCATAAATGGGCTTTAAACCCTTTAGTAATGTTCCTTACCCTGCTTATTACGCCTTATAAGTTATAGAAGTAAATAAATTTATAGAGAAGATAGAGGAACTATAATAGTTCCTTACTAATAAGATGATATGGGCTCAATCTGTCTATAAAGCCATAGTAAATAAGAAACGAACCCTAGCACCGGCCTACTAAATTAGTGATTTTGTTTGGCTAGATATAAGAAATCTGAATATAAAACAACCCACTAAGAAACTTAATTGGAAGAACGCTGGCCCTTATAAGGTTAAAAAGGTTATCTCTCCTTATACCTACCAATTAAAGCTTCCTAATACGGTTAAAATCCACCCCATATTCTATACGTCAGTCCTCCGCCCTACTACCCCTATATTAGACGCCCTGCCTAAACAGATATAAGACCCTCCCCTACTAGTTAAAGTGGATGGTGAGAACGAGTACTTTATTAAAAGAATTAACAATATTAAGTATAACAAACGGAAACGCTAATATATATATCTTACGAAATAGAGAGGCTTTACTAAGTCCTTATGGGAACCCGTTAACTCTATAGGACTTATATAAGCCGCAGAAGACTTTTATAAACTTTACCTAGAACTACTATAGCTCTATCTCGCAGAAGCTCGAGTTTAAAGGGGGGGTACTATTACGGGATACCCCTATAACACCTTGCACACGTCCACCTGTTTCTACCAACTTAGCAATTAGAGACTAATCGCGAAATAGTAATCTAATGGCAATCTGATGGCAATCTAAGGGTAATCTATGGCATTCTACTATATTCTGCTAAGTTCCACCAAATTCTGCTAAGTTCTGCTAGGACTACAACCTAAACCCTATTCTGCCTATGCACGTGTTGACTAAGCAACTAAGTTAACGATATATGCCCTTTCTTCCCGTTTCCCTACCTTCTTTCCTTACGCAACGTCTTGACCTCCTTATACAGTTTATGTACATAGCTTAATAATATCTACCTTGCTATATATTATCGTCGCTTATACTTACTCCGTAACACTTAATCCCTACCTAGATAGTTCCTTCCTTATAGTAATTCTTAGAATACAATTAGAGTTAATCTATTAGGCAACTACTCTACCAGTTGTTATTCGTCGTTAACTTTAATTTGTATTACCTATACACCTAGCCTATTAATAAGCCTATTATAGTTCTTGCTATAAGGTTCCATTACATCCTATACCTACTCTTATTAGGGTATAGTATCTGACGTTAAGGTTATAGGTTAAATTAGATATAGAGGAGTTAAAGGCAGAGGTAGGTTTATCTTTAGAGGTATATTACTTAGGTTCTATTGTAAGTTAAGCTTCCTTATAGTGCGTAGTTAGTACTTAATCTCTTATAGAGTCCATTCATGCTCTTCTTTTACATTAATAACTTGCTCCTAAATATTGTCTCTAATAGTGCCCCCATCTATAGGTATAAATACTCTATACTCCCATAAGAAGTTATAGAAGTTTTATATAATAACCTTTTTTACAGGAGTCTATATTTCCTTTATTTATCTAATAAAGTCCTCCCTTACACAGTACTATAGTATAGTGTCGTTGTATTCGCTATCTTTATAGTATACTATACGGTATAATAAGAATCCGTTTAAGTCCTGTTACTTAGCGTTTACAAAGTTAATTATATCGGTATTCTATATTTCCGGGTTAATATCCTTCTCGTACTTCTTTAGATAGGTTAACGCTATAATAGCGGACGTGCGTAGGTGGATTTAGGTATTAATTATAATCCTAAGATCTGCGAAGGTATATAGAGGGTGTTAAGGTAGTTATTTAACGCGTTTTGGACGTTAACTTAGGACCTTAGGTTTAGTAATATTTCTGACCTAAAGTACTTAACCAAATCTTTGTAAACGCGGTTATTCTGCGTAATAGACGCAACTTAGTATCTCCTAGTACTTAGTAACACTTCTATTACTAGTTTTCCGCAAGTTTAAGGTAGTATAGTATTGCCGGGATCTATTCCATATAAGCGTATATAGCACCCCTATATAAGACTATCTCTTCTATTCGAAAACCTAGCTGCTCTATAATTAACTGTATATTTAACCACTAATTAGTGTTAGTTATATAGGGTAACTCACCAATAACAACTACTTAAGTAGGTTACAGTGATGTTAGTTAATAAAGCTTATTAATTGGAATAAGGAAGGGCGAGGAGCTTAAGACTCCTCGCCACGCTAGTGCCGCGGCGGCACGTGATGACCGCTTGCCTCATTCCCGACAGGTTATACCAATTTATTTAAATTTTAAACGTTTTTAATATCAATAATAATTCTATTTAACGTTTTAAAAGTATATAATTACTAGCTTATTATTTTAACAAAATAGATTTTATATATATTGAGGACCTATTTATTGATATAGATACTTTTAAAATAAAGTTCTTATAGAAGAAAGGCCCTCGGTTTTCCTCGAACTGGTGGGGTGACCACACATACAACACCGGGTGTGCTGGTGCAATCTAGGAGGGAGCTGAGACGGGCGGACACATTGTTGTTTGCATTGATATATCCAACTGATGTTAGTTACGTATTTCCTCATTTCTTTTAGACCAAATTGCTAGTGTATTATTTCCTCTCTCGTCTCATTGTTTATCCATATTCTCATTGCATAATCTATCCGCAAGCTGATTCTCCTCCCTCGAAATCCAGATATATTCCACGTCTCCCTCCTCTTTCAATCTATCATCAAGATGAGAAGCTTCCTGGATAAGATCTCGATTCGCAACCTCGTTGCCCGCAGCATTGATCCATCCATTTCTGGCCCACTTGTAAATCCAGTTTGTCATACACCCAATCGCATATCTGGAATCCGAATAGATCTTGACATCTAGATGTGGATTTGTGTCTAGCTCTTCAAGCTTTTCCAGGGCTTGCTCCAGTGCAAGGATAATGGCTGTGATTTCGGCTCGCTGGTTTGTGGGTGGGGGATATAGGGGTAAAGATTTCGTCCAAGCGACGGATTTTCCATTTCTTTTTTTGAAAACGGCGGCAGCAGCGCCTATTGCTCCTGGTTGCCCGTTGCCTCTGCAGCCACCGTCGACATAGATTTCCATAATGTAAACCATACTAGCGAGGTGGGCTAGGGTAGAAGAGGATGTGGTGGTTCGGTGTCATAAACGATATGTATAGTCTAGAAACCTCACTGCCTTTCGTAGGAGCATACAGCAATATATATGTTCTATGGGGTCATACTTAAATATACGAATAATTCTTTCATAAGTGTTTTGGTACTTCTACTCACCTCCACTGTTGATGCTTCACTGTCACATTCGAGCTTTCTGGAAGGTATAGTGGACGAAGAAGAGAGTTGGAGGGAGTCGGCGGACAACCCTGCAGCACAATAAGCTCGGACCCATAGAACCCGGCCACCCCCTGAACTCCAGCCACCAATCAAAACCAAACCACCAATTTGTTTAGGCCACTGCTAGTTACGCACTCCCTGATTACTGCGCGTACACCCCCCAATTGATACGCGCACACCCCCCATCTAACAGGCTTAGATCCTTCCTCTTCAGGTTAGAACGTCACGTGTGTACGCGCGTAACTATCGCGCGTGCATACTTTTCCCTACATCTACCATGGCTCTCAATCCACCTCCGCTGAGGCTGTATGATTGCGCAAACTTTGCCCTTGATGATATCAACGAGTTCGCAAAAGGCTAGGGCTATGCGGTGTCAAAATTTCGCTCAAAAACTAACAAGCAGACACCGCCGGGCGGGGGGGCGGGCGCGGGCGTGCCCGCGGGGGCAGCCCGCAGACAACAAGCAGAGGTGGCAGCAGCCAAATTAGTTTGTATACTGCCTCACAAGTCACTGCGCAATCCAATCAATCGACTTAGGAGCATGTAGGTAGTATTACAAGTGGTATTACAGGTGGCGAGAATGGTGGTAGAAGTTAAGACGCCTCTGCTGATGGCTTGCTAAGTGTTGGCGGCAATATTTCACAGGCTTACAGCGGTCGTGGGGCCTTGCCCTTTCAGCAAGACTTTACTAAGGGGTCCTTTGGCGCGTTCCGGCTCTGATTTAAACTCCAAGTTATACTATAGTTGAAATTAAGACTTAATTGTGGTGGTATACATAGAAGTTGCATTTTAAAAGTTGAATTTTCGCGATGCAGATGCATACAAGTCAAACACACGTGACGTTCTAACCTGAAGAAGAAGGATCTAAGCCTGTTAGGTGGGGGGGGTGCGCGTATCAATTGGGGGGTGTACGCGCAGTGATTAGGGTGTGTGGCTGGCAGTGGCCTTTGTTTAGAGCATATAGCTCGGCCAGTGTTGCCGAAAGCTCCGGGAGTGTGGAAATACGCCACGTTACAAAATCTTACACTGGATGAACTTTAACACCGTGCGCGCACACTTAATGAGGTTTCAATACAAAATTATTTAAAATTATCGCTATTTATATACTTAATTATATAATATTATAACTATACCCTATCTTTAGGATATTTAAAATCGTATAATCTTTAAATTAGAAATAACTAATAATATATAACTACTTTAAATTGTGTAAAGATATATCTAAGATATAATCTAGGATATAATCTAAGATATAATTTAGGATATAATCTAAGATATAATCTAGGATATAATCTAGGATATAATCTAAGATATAATCTAGGATATAATCTAAAATATAATTTAGAATATATCTAGGATATAATTTAGAATATATTTAGGATATAATTTAGAATATATCTAGGATATTATTTAGAATATATTTAGGATATAATCTAAAATATATTTAGGATATAACCTAAAATATAATTTAGAATATATTTAGGATATAACCTAGAATATAATCTAGAATATATTTAGGATATAACCTAGGATATAATCTAGAATATATTTAGGATATAACCTAGGATATAATCTAGAATATATTTAGGATATAACCTAGGATATAATCTGGAATATAATCTAGGTACTCCTACGCACTTACCTATTTTAAATAGTTCTTCTATACTACTACTAATAAAAGTAACTTAGTTCTTAATTAAAGATTTTAAATAATTATAAGAGGACTTCTTCTATAAAGGGTAATAAGTATAAGAAGAACGTATATATATAAATATTAAAGATAGTAACTAGGATATATTTAGCTTATATTAGGAGTATTATAAAAAATAAGAATCCTAAATACTACGCTATAATAATCTACTAATACCTCTTCTTTAACGCTAGTAATAAGTAGAATTCTATAATATAGCTAGGCTTAATATTAATTATATATACTAGATGTCACGGAACAAGGTTAGGAGGCTCTGTAAACGTCGTAGCATTAACTATAGTATACAACAGGATATTGTACGAAGGTGTAAAGAGGTGCGAAGGGACTAGTACTCTATATACTGTGGGGTGCCAAGGCTCGCTAAGGGCCACCAGGCCGGAATCCGTAACACTAGATCTCTAATAGTAGAATGACTTATATTTATTTAAAAGATACTAGAATATCNTATATCCTCTAAGTATAGAATTAAATATATTATAGATTTATCTAATCTAGAGATATATAATAAGAATATTACTAAGATATATAAAAATATAAAAGACTATATCCTAGATATATCCTAGATATATCCTAGACATATCCTAGACATAACTTAGTTCTAGTATTAATATATATAATATTTATATATATTAAAGAATAAAATAAGTATAATATATACTCTTTCTAGCCTCTAAAGTACTTTAGAAAATAGATGCTCTATATAGGCGTATTTTATTATAAATATTTATACCCTTAGCTATAAAATTTTTACTATAAGGAAATTATAGACGAAGACTAGAAAAGAATATGTAAATAATATATTTATATTATTATATCTATTATATTAGATATATTATCTTCTAGAACTAGTATATACTTATAGTTTTAATTATAAAGTTTATAAGGCGTACGATTAAAATCTCACTTATAATTTATAGCTGTTACGGAACCCTACCGCAGGGGCCTCTATAGGAGAGCCCCGTGCTCTCGCGTACACCTCGCGTACAGCTTATATCAGCTACGCGTAGGTATATCACCTCCTTACGCCCTTAACCCTTACGATTGATCGCGTAACGTCTTGTAGACTCCTTAAATATATACGCTTTGTAGCCACTGCCCCCGTCCCGTAATATTACGTTGCGCCTTTTTTACCACCGATGCTTAGCCTATAACCAATTCTACGTCTCTGTAATACTGCAGGCGCTGCTAAAAGCAGCGTGTCTATAAATTACCTCACTTTATACTTCTAAGGAACCCATAATAGTAAGATAATATCCCTTACTAGCTACTATATTAAACCTAAAGAACAATCTAATACCTACACTTAACCTACGACGCCAATTAATCCTAGGAGAATTTAATTTATTAGCCCTAGCCTTAACCCCTAAGGAGACGGACACTAATAATATCTTATCTTTTATTAACTATATAACTACGGATAAGTAAATAGAAGGGCTACTACCCATTAAAATCGAAATATAAGACGCCGAGATATTTGCAAAAATGGTAGTATAAGACCCTAATAAATACTACCGCCTTCTATAGAACTACCACCTAAAGCTTATATAAGCCGAGATACATACTACCTAAGATCGCGATATCATCTAAGACCTACAAGCTCGTAAGGCGCTCGCTAATAACACACGTTAAGAAACTAAAGACGACCTCTATATGTCTAAACGCGACATCTAATAGTTAAAGAAGGCTGAGATTGTACTAATTGCTACGGTTACTAAAAGAGAAGGCATAATTAAATACCTATAATCTTAGCTTAATNAGNANATTNGTAANAANNCTANANACCTNTTTACTATATATAANNCNACCTAAGTCTNTANGCCCCNNGNAACTTTACCTACTTAACGCTTAACGGAGGGCTAGCGCTAAGCAGCTTTACCTAATAGGAACCCCTACTAAAGTAGCGATAATAAAAGCCATAATAATTGGACCTAAACTACTACCGTAGGGTTTAATATACGCTACCCTAATCCTCTAGTCTTCTAGGGAGACCGTAAGGAATACAGCTACTAAAAGATATAAATCCGTAAAAAACTAACTTAGAGCGCCTGCCTTTTTCCTACGGAAGATATTAAGATCGGCTATATTATCGGGCGAACAAAGGATATACTATTTAACAGACTCTTCGCCTAATAGGAGACTAGTAGCCCCCGGAAGTAGTAGTCCTACTAAGAAGTCCTTAATAATCTTAACCTAATATACCGCGACCACAACCTACTAGCCACCAACTAAGCTAAACTACGTGCCCTAAAGATAAGCCCTACCGAATTATTTAACGAATTCTATATTAAATTCCAGGAATATACTAAAGCCCTCACCTAAGATAATACTAAAGACTAGAAGGACCTCCTTAAAAAAGTTACTTATTGCCTTAGTTACGCAGCCGCCAGCTATAACTATAACGATATTTATAATATGGTAGCAGCTCTATGGAAGATTAAATAATAACTAAATTAGATTGCTACTGCTAACCTTTACCTAAAGACCTCTTTATAGAAGCCCCCTAGGCCTACTAAACCCACATATACTAAGCCACCGACGCCTACTACCTTAAGTATTACCGGAACTAATATTGATTTCTCTATACTAACCTTCCTATAAAAACTCCTAGATGGAGAGCGCAAGCTACTTTAGAAACTAGGACGCTGCTATAAATACCATTAAGAAGGCTGTTATTGCGATAACCTAAACTGCCTAATAGCTAGGTTTAGTAGCTACCGCCTAATACTTAACCTAATACCCCAAACACTAAATATATTGCTATATACCACTACCATATAAGATAAAGACGCAGTAATAGTAGTAGAGTTAGATACGGAAACGGAAAACGCTAAGTCCTAGCCCTAAGTTGTGGGTTGGGACGCCCTAATAACGGAGGGATCTATATATCGGCTTGCTTAATAGATAACTCTATAAAGATAAATAGACGGAAATAGATAGTTTTACCTATAATAAAAACTACTGCTAAAAAATAATATAAAAGCCGTTCTATAATTAATTGCGGAGCTATTAATAAATTTATAGATACCTAATTTGTATGCACTTATAACCTACCTACCTTACCCCTTACTAAAGCCCGCGCCCTATAACTCGCTAACGGTAATTATACCGCATAAAAGATTACCTATATAACATAACTCCACCTAGATATAAATGGGCACTAGGAAGAACTCTAGGCCTATATTATACTACTTGCCAACTACCCTATTATCCTTAGAATGAACTAGCTTAAATAATATAACCCTACCATTAACTAGAAGAAGAGAGAAGTAACCTTTAACTCTAAATACTATAGAGAGACTTGCCTAGGGCATGGCCTAGCCGCCTCTATTTACTCCCCAGGATATTAACCCAAGGAACCCCTTATTATCCCACCTATAACTAACTACCACTATATAAATACCCCGGCCTTCTACTGCATAGTACGTAAGAAAGGCTAGACCATTACTATAGCTTCCTAATTACGACTATATAAGCTTAATAAAGAATAGGACTACGTCCTCTATAGTAATAGGATAGACATAATCGACCTTTTAGAAGATAACGCCCCTACGGAACTCTACGGACTTTTACCTTTAGACTTTAAGAAGTTTATAAAGCTTAAAAAAGGACTTACCAACGAAGAACTCCACAAGCTCCTCCCTAAGAGGTACCACGACTTTACTAATATATGCTTATAAAAGAGCGCAGATATACTTCCCCCATATCGACCTAATAACTATACCATTAATATTAAATAAGGAAAAATGCTACCTTATAAGAGACCCTACCTAATATTAAAAGATAAACTTCTAGTTGTAAAAAAGTATATCAACAAGCACCTTAATAAAGGATTTATTTGTCCCAGCATGTCACTAGCAGCCGCCCCTATCCTTCTCGCTAAGAAGCTAGGAGGAGGTATCCAATTCTACGTTAACTATAGAGGACTTAACGCTATTACGATTAAAAACTAATACCCAGTACCGCTTATACGTAAGACCCTTAAGCGGCTTAGTTAAGCCAAAATCTATACTAAGCTTAATATTATCGCCGCCTTTAACTATCTCTAAATACGGAAAGGTAACAAATAGAAAACCGTATTTGCATCGCGCTTTAGCCAATTTAAATATACCGTTATGCCCTTTAGCGTATATAACGGCCTAGGCACCTTCTAAAGCTATATTAATAACGCCTTACGGGATTACCTTAATGACTTCTGCTCTACGTACCTAGACGACATACTTATTTATAGTAATAACCCCTCTAAGCATACTAAACACGTTTAAAAGGTCCTACAGCGCCTTAAGGACGTAGGACTTTATATTAATTTAAAGAAATGCGAATTCTTAGTTATAGAAGTAAAATACCTTAGACTAATTATTACTACTAAGGGTGTCCGTATAGACCCCAAGAAGGTACATATAATTACTAAATAGTAAGCCCCTAACTGTATTAAGGACGTATAAGCCTTCCTTAGTTTTGCCAACTTCTATTAGAAATTTATATACAACTTCTTAAGCGTAGTAGCACTACTTACAGCAATAATGCGAACGAAGGGCCTTTCTGTAAAAGGAAGAAAAACGCACCTACGCTTTACCTAGACGCCTAAATATAAGAAGGCGTTCTAAGACCTTAAAAATGCCTTTACTAAAGCACCTGTCCTAGCTTACTTTATACTAGGATAATAACTCTACCTTAAAACCAACTCCTTAGACCACGTTAACGCAGGCATCCTCTCCCAGATAGGCGATGACGGCCTCCTTTACCTAGTCGTATTCTACTTATCTAAGCTTATACTATAAGAGTGTAACTATAAGATCTATAATAAAGAACTCCTTATAATTATATAAGCGTTTAAAGAATTTTGACCAGAACTCTCCTTAATAGAGCCTAACTAGCTAACTAAAGTCCTTACAGACCATCGCAACCTTAAGTACTTTATAACTATAAAGTAGCTAAACTAACGCCAAGCACGTTAGAACAAGTTCCTCTCTAGTTTTAACTTTAAAATTGTATATAGACTAGGAGTATAAGGTACTAAACCTAATAGCCTAATACGCCGCTTACAAGACCTTCCTTAGTCTAAAGATAACCCCTATAATTAGTTCTAACAACAGACGATCCTAAAAGCACGAAATTTAGCCCTAGGCATACTACCTATAATAGAGCCAACTATACCCTAGCTTTATACCATAGAACTAGAGTTACCTCCCAAAATTAACAAGCTTATTACTACGGCATATAACGCCTCTATTAACCTATTACTATATTAACTTATTGCCGCAAAGACCGCTAGCACCTATACGCTACCTACTAACCTCTAAAGCTTAGGCTAGATTAATATAGTAGCCTTAGAAGTAAAAGAGAACAGGCTCTATTATAGAGGCCGCCTATTTATCCCTAACTTAGAAAATCTACAACGGCAACTAATTTAAATAGCCTACGACCTCCGATTAAGCGGCTACCCAGGTAGAGAAGGAACCTATAAGCTTCTTAGCCAATACTACTTCTAGCCAAAAATGATAGACTTAGTTAAACGCTTTATAGGTGCCTGCCACGGTTATAAGCGCGCTAAGGCCTTTAATACAAAGTACTAAGGACTACTGCACCCTTTACCAGTACCTATACGACGATGGGCAGATATCGCCATAGATTTTGTTGTTAACCTACTACCCTATAAACGATATGGCCGTACCTATAAGAACATCCTTATAATAATATACCGACTTATAAAAGAGCGCCACTACGTCCTAACCGAAGGCGTAGCCGTTAGTGATATTACTAACGCCTTTCTCCGCAAAGTCTACCGACTATATAGGTTACCTAACTCAATTACGTCCGACTAAGGCATATAATTTAACTCCAATATATAGAGACGAATCTACTAACGCCTTGGCATCTCCGTTAAGATATCTATATCCTTCTACTATAAAACTACTAGGCAACCAGAAAACGCTAATGCTAGTATAAAAGCGTACCTATAATAGGTAGTCGCCTATAGTCAAGATAACTGGGTAGATTACCTCCCACTAGGTAAATTCGCAGCGAATAACCACGTCTTAACNACTATAGGACTTACCCCGTTCTTNGCGAATAANGGTTATNACCCCTAATCTNGNATAGAGCNACNAGAACCTATTAATAAGAAACTGCTATATAGAAAACGCCTTAAGATGCTACTTACCGACTAGCATGCAGACCGTATAAAAAATCTACTCAACTACTATAAGGGAGAAATGGCCTAGGCTTAAGTAAAGTAGGCCTACTTCGCCGACTGTTATAAAACGCCACTACCGGAGATACGTGTTGGCGACTGGGTATAGCTAGATGCACGTAATATCTCTATATAGAGGCCTATAAAGTCACTTAATTATAAGAACCTTGGCCCCTATCTAATTAAATAAGTTATTAATAGGGGAGCCGTATATAAGCTAGAACTCCTACCTACCCTAGCTACCCACGGGATATAGCCCGTATTTCACCTATAGCTACTACACCTCTATTAGCCTAACCCCTTACCAAGGCAGACACAGCCTAAACCCCTACTAGTACTAATCTAAGACGAGAACGAAGATAAGAACTATAAGGAGTAGACCATTAAACAAATTATTAACTTTAAATACTTTGGTAAAGGTAGAGGACGACGGCTCTACTATAGAGCTATATATACAGGATTCGACATAGATTAGCTAGAATAGCAACTATAGGAAGACTTTAAAAATGCAAAGGATCTAATTAGCGACTTTTACTATGCGAACCCACAGAAACCGGGCCTAAGCAGAGACTTTATACCCAATCCTCTATGGGAACCCTTATAGAGTTAAACCGTTGTACATTGCTACGTAAGGGCAAATTGCCGTTAGATTACCGTTAGATTGCGGTAAAGTGCGATTACGTGACCGGAATATTGTTGAGATGTCTAGGAACTTTAACTGGCGGTTAAAGTTATCTAATTAGTCGGATTCTTAAATGCCAAGCCCTATTATATAACGTTGTTTTAAGCCTTTAGCAATACCCCCCTTTTCTTCTTTTCTATACCTTAAGTGTCCCTTCTATATGTATATAGTAACCATAGCGTCGCCAGAGCTCCGCCTCTATAAAAGGGGGGGTAGTATTACGGAACCCTACTATAGGGGCCTCTATAGGAGAGCCCCGTGCTCTCGCATACACCTCACGTACAGCTTATATCAGCTACGCGTAGGTATATCACCTCCTTACGCCCTTAACCCTTACGATTGATCGCGCAACGTCTTATAGACTCCTTAAATACATACGCTTTGTAGCTACTGCCCCCGTCCCGTAACAATAGCCTCTATTTACTCTAGTATATTATATTTTAGATCTTACTAAATTCTATAAAGCTAATATATTTTAGTTTCCTCTATTATAATATTAAATAATAGTTAGGTTTTGCTATCTCCTAGACCTATTTTACTATTAGGTAAGATTATCTAGATATATCCTTAATAATAATAGATTTAATTTACCGCCCGTTCCGGTCCCCCTAATGGGTCTATGTAGGCTAATACCTTTTATAGGAAAAACTCTATCTAAGAGAAAACCCGATCGCGAGCCGCGCTGGAGAGATAACAGTGTTCCGATATCGGGGCGCTGGTAACTTGCCTTCTACCTAGCTAAAAGTCTACTTATTAAGCCAACTAACCACGCTTCGCGGACAATCTTATACTACCCCTTCTTCCTTTATCCTTTTACCCTTATTTTTACCAGTCCTCTAAGCTTTAAAATAGCTGGTATCTACTTATATCTTCTGTATCTATTACCTTTATAGCCTGGAACTAAGTTAAGGCACCTAATTATATTAACTATTTTACAGCAACTTAGGTACTTCTTTTATTGCTTAAGACATCTTAGAGGCGTTTAGAAGTGTATTATGCTATAAAGTCTGCCCTTTAGTATTATGGGCACTGGAATAATATATAGTGTACTGTTTGCCTTATCCAACTATATTTATATCGCGGGAGAATTTCTGGTACTTTAATGGATGTAAGCCATATATTAAGCCCTATTACCTCCGTACAAAGGAGAAACAGTACTATAGCCTCTACTTTTATTAGATCTTTATATAATAGAATTATAGGTTTCCTCTATAGGGTCTTCCACGTAGTTTCTATACAATTTTTGGCCTTTAATTGCCACCGTTGGCGCCATTTTAGGTCTGCCCATTTCGCGATAAGGGTGGTTTCCTACTAGCGGTGCTGGTGACCTTCTATACAGTGGCGGCATTCCGTCTACACTCTGCCAGCGTTTTGTTAGCTACGCCTATAGGGGTTTATTACTGCCTCCTATTCTATACAGTCCTTCTAGTATATAAGAAACCCCTATATTTTATTCTTATAGTCCTTTACGCGGTCCCTAAGCATTTTTAGTAGTACTAATAGCCGTCTTATTTTCCGCCGGCTTTTCCTTAGTGTTTTTTAGATACCCTTAAGTGCCTCTACTAATTCCTTTTTTACCTTATCTAAAGCTGTCCTAGCGGCTCTTTAGAGGGCTGTTGTCTTAATATAGAGTTGGATTGGGGGAATGGCCGCTTCCTTCTCTATTGCAGCTATTGGTGTTTGCTAGTATGCCCCTATAACCCTACAGAGGCACTAGTTTTGGACTTTCTATAGAGGTTTAAGTAAGCTTTTTGCTGGCGTTCTGCTGTTGTCTTATACTCCCTATACTTAGGCGCCATATAGCATCGCTAGTCAGACGGTGGCCGTGTATAGGAGGCGCGAGCGGCGCATTAATGGGCCCTATATAGATGTAGTGATCCTTAATATTGCTTTGTAGGCTACTAAGCCTTTAGTTACCGCCTTTTTAATCTGTTTTTTTTACTAAAGCTTAGAGTCTACCTAGATCCCTAGGATTCGTATACTAGTTTTCTTAGGAGCTATCTCGCAGCCGGTAATACGTACGGTGGACGCAAGGTCTATAGCGGCGTGGCGCCGTTACCTTATAAAGTGCATTAGCTAGTACTTTTTAGGGGTAAACGCCGCGCCGTGTTAGTTTGCCTATATAGTGTAATAATTATAGGCGGCCTCTAGTCGTTAATAGTTCTTAGCTATAGAGTCCCCCTAAGTAATAAGGTTTATATTATCTATAAAGCTAAACCCTAGCGTGCCGCTGTTTAGGCTTTAGAATTTCTCTAAGAGTTCTAATATAAAGAAGAGAAATAAAATTAGTGATAAGGGAGACCCTTAGGGGATGCCTGTCTATATCTAGATCTAATTGCTTTTATATCCTATAAACTTAATACAGGTCTTACGTGCTATTAGAAAACTTTATATAAAGTCTATAAGCCACTTTAGAAAGCCTTTTCTTTTTAAGATATAGAGGAGCCTTTTATGGGATATATAGTTATACACTCTTATTATGTCTAGGCTTAGCATTAATACCACGCACCCGCGGCGCGTTTGCTACGCTGTTTATATATAGGAGCTAAACAGTCCTACCGCTAATAGTATAGATTGCTTGCGCCTTCCTCCTATTTAGTTTTAAAGGAGTAATTTATGCTCTTCCGCTGCTTTTAATATAATATTGGCTACATACTTCTCTAGGACTTTTATTAGCGTATTTTTAAGGGTAACTGGTTTATAGCTACTTAGAAGAAAGTAGTCTTTTTTTCCTTCCTTCCGTAAGACCGTAGTTATAGATTCTTTAAGGCTTTCTAGTATTATTCTATTAGTAAAATAATAGCTAGCTGCTTTTGCTAAGTCCTCTATAATTACTAAAGCAATTACTTTAAGAACCTTATTTAGTATACCATTTAGCCCTAAAGCTTTTCTATTTAGGAGGCTTTTTATTAGCCTATTAATCCCTTTTTTTAAAATAATAGGGTAAATATTAAGTACTCTTTGTTCCATTATTGCCTCTATTTTAATATCGCTAAGGTCTGCTATACTAGTCTTAGGAAAAAACTTTACTATAAGGATATCTACTTTTGTGGTATTATTGTCTATAAAGGGGTCCTTAATGGACTTCCTAAGGTCTGGTAACTAAGGGTTTACCTTTACTATACTTACTTTTCTGCTCTATTTTAATAAAATCCATAGACCTTTGTTATAGGGTTTTAACTAGTCCTTAGTAAGTTCTTAAATAAAGCACCTCTAGTTATTACAACTAACTCTCCTAGTTTCTTTCTGGAGTTTATTACTTAGTGCTAAGTATCTTTATAAGTCCTGGGGGTCGTTATAGTCCTAGTACTATTGTCGCGCCTAGTAGGCGCTGGCGTGGAGCTATATAATATATGGCGACTATTCTTAATAGGCTTACTAGCTGGGTTATACTTATAGGCAATGTTCTTTAAGTACTTATTTAATCCCTTCTTAAAGGGCTTAAAGGGGGTCTTTAAATATAGCCTAGTTAAGCTCCTAGATGCTTTAAAGGAGGCCTTATAAGTCTAGTTTTTTAAGGGTAAGACGCCGGCGTTTTGCTAACAGACAGCCGGCGTTATTAATTTGGATATGGATAGGTATATGGTCTCTTATAAGGGCCTATTCCTTAACTATACTATAGAAGTTAACTTTTCTGTATAAATTTAGGGATATAAACGTGAGGTTAATTACGCTTTTCTATTCCCCTCTTTTCTATATAGGCTCTCCTCTTAATATAACAAGTATAAGACCTTTAGCGTCGGTTTCGGCTAGTAGGCGTTCCGCCTGTTTTTTGCTAGCTATATACTTTTTACCCCACATTAGGTAGTAGGCATTAAAGTCGCCTAAGAGTATAATTTCTCCCTTGGCCTCCTTAATAGCTATTTTAACCTTAGGCCATGTCCTAATCTAAGGGCTGTCTTCACGTAGGTTATAAATGTTAATAATTATTATCTCTAGCCCCTTTAGGCGCACCTAAAGGGCTACGGTAAAGGGGCCGTACTATCTACGCTTCTAATACGCAGCTTTAATATCCTGGCTAATTATAAAGCAGACCTTTATTATAGGGAGAGCGTCGTACGTAAGTATGAATCCCCTAGGGTAGTATATTAATTTAGTATACCTATTATATACCGGCTCCTGGATTATAAGGACCTAATAGTCTACCAGTATAACGCTGTTAAAGAAGGGGCGGCACGCCCCTTAATTTACATTTCTGTAGTTATACTAAATAATTATACACTTACTTATTTAGGGTAGGTATAGGTTCCTCTATATTAGTGTCTTAGTCCTCTTCGTTATCGCTAGTAACTATTATTACTCTATTAGTACGTAACTAGAGCCTTAATTATAAACTATCTCTACTTGCTTTATTAATAAAGGATAATTTACCTAGCCCCCGTTTAACTGGTTATTCTTAGGTCCCTAATATTTCCCATCCTCTTTTTTTATTAGTAATAATTATAAAGTTTCCTAGTATTAGGGGTGGGTATATTGTTTCTGTAGCTTCTTATATACGGAGTAACTGCGTTAAAAGGGCTATTCTTTTTATTTAGATGCCCTTAAGGTAGCTTTAAAAGGTCTTACATTCCTTTCTTTACTATACTTTATAGGCTTTACCATAGTTAATACAGGATACCCTTTCCTTAGGGCAATCTATGGTGTTGTAAGGTCCTATATATTATCTATATTTTATTTGCTTTCCGTATACGCTTTACGTATATCCCTATTAATTATATTAGTAACATTACTTTATAATTATACTATTCTTAAATAGCCTAGTCTTAAAAAGCTAGGATTTAATAACTATTCTACTTTTTATAATCTTTTGCTAAATTGCCTAGGTTAGGACACTAATTATAAGGGTCCCTCTAATCTTCTTAGGTTCTCTTTAGGCGCTACTAAGGTTTGCCTAGCGTTTCGCCTGCGCTTTA
This sequence comes from Cenococcum geophilum 1.58, assembly GCF_001692895.1. Taxonomy (NCBI): domain Eukaryota; kingdom Fungi; phylum Ascomycota; class Dothideomycetes; order Gloniales; family Gloniaceae; genus Cenococcum; species Cenococcum geophilum. The sequence goes on from NW_027137596.1 coordinate 73,746, forward strand.
GGGGCGTGTAGCTATTAAATCCGGCTAATAGCTATTCCAAACGCAAGGCGCTTTATAGCTTTATAGATGGATTAAATTAATTCTAAGTTATCTAACGTTCCTTCCGCTATTAATTAGGGTCTTAAGTGGGACCCCAGGTACTTCTAGGAGGTAGTCTTTCCTTAATATCTTAAGTTTTAGCGCGTCTGGTCCATTTAAGATTTAATCCTTTATTATTTAGGAGGGGACGTAAATATTAATGTCCCCGCTATTAAGGGTGCGTACGGCGTATACGCTTAGTATTATTCTCTAAATAGTCTTAAGAAGCGCCCCTAGTTTATAGCCCTAGGGCTCCTTAAGCCGGACGCGTACTATTGCTCTCTATAGTGTCGTGACTGCGTTTACTATACGGGCCGCCTACGCAGCGACAGCTGCTTAGGTCTGGCCCTATACTAGGGGGGCTTCCGGACCTAATAGTCCTCCTTTACACGTTTTCTTTTGGATTTTTATAATACCAGCTTTAATCCAGTTAAGTTAGGTCTTAGTTTTCTTTTTTTAGGTTATATAAGGCGCCAGACGCGTTAAGAGAGCTTTAACGCGTTATATTACCTCTTAAACAGTAATAAGTATCTAGTGTTATAGGGTTTCTTCCTCCTCTTTTATAAGATTGTCTTTAATTTGTCCGAGTATTTCCTTTAATTTTTGCTATTACTAGTTAAGCTAGCGGTTATCCTTTTCGCGTTATTACCCGCCTGGTTTATAGGTCGGCTCCCTTACGTTACAACTTTCGTCGCTTTAGCGGGAAGCTTGCGATCCCCCGTTGTCCACCATGCTTTATAGATAGGGGCGCCGTGGTTTTATAGGGTTTCTTAGTGCGGGGAATAGGATTCCGATGTCGGGTTGCTTTATTAGGTGGTTTTAGGCTGGTTTCACTACTGTTGCGGCTTTTTCGTCTATATCCTTAATATATCCAGCTTATAAGCCAACTATATTTAGTATATAAGAGTAGCTTATAGTCTTTACTTTATATAACTATTACTTAATAAGCTTAATTCTTATAACAGTTAACGCTATAATAATTTTAATTAAATATTTATAAATAAGAAGCCTAGGTTCTATATATAGAAGCTAAAGTAAAAGTAATTAAACTATAAAATTAAAAGATAAAGTTAGAGCTTAGAAAATTAGAATAAGAACTTAGTTAATATAAGCTTTTATATTTATAAGTATAAGGGGTATAGGTTATATTAAAGTAATTACCTAAATATAAAGATATTATAATATCTAAGAGAAAGCTAAACCTAAATACTCCTACTATACTCTATATTCTATACTCCGCGCTTAATACTTAATAGTAGAGGATAGAACTAGGATAGAACTAGGATAGAACTAGAATAAAACTAGGATAGAACTAAGATAGAACTATACTATATCTAAAATCTCACCTATTCTAGCCACTTAGTATAGCTCTTAACTATATTAAAAGACTTATTACCCTTAAGGTTATCTATAATATCTAGTAGTATTATATTTAGTAAAATTAAGTTCTATTTCTAATTAGATTATTAATATATTAGTAATATAACTAAAGACTTTAAGTCTACCTTATTAAACTAGATATATATAGCCTAGCTAGATAGGTATACTATTTATATTATATCTTAGATATATTATAAATATAACGCTTACTCTTTTTATTACTAGTATATAAAATATACTTCTACTTCTTAATCTTTCTAAAAATCTTAAATATAGTATTATAATTAGGCTAGATTATAGCTAGATTATAGTTAAGTAGTAGTTATAACTGCTTAGACTTACCTTATTATTTTTCTTTAGTAGAACTCTAAAGCGGAATATAATATATATAATAGCTTAATTAGATTTATAATATAATAAGAATATAATTAATAATATACGGAGACCTACTAAAGTAGCCTAACATTTTCTATAACCTTTAGCTATTAAAGGCAACTCTATATTAGGGAAAACCAAAATATATTAGTAATATATCCTAGATAGAAGAGTAATAGTTTATACTATTATAAATTCTAACCTTTCTAACTGCCTTATTAATATGGTATATAATATTTAGTTCTACCTCTATCTAGATAGCTTTATAAAGGGTCTACTAAGCTACTATAATAGGTTAGATCTAAGATATAATAAAGATATATAGATAAATATACTAGCTAAATTATTAAATTCTAGTTCTTTCCGACCTTTAGGCTTTATACTATAAATTATATAGCTTATATTTTTCTTTATTTTTAAGGTTAAAAGCTAGTTATAATATAAATATATTTAGGTTCTTACTTAGAGATATAATTTAATATACTTAATTAATCCTCTATAACTATTAGTAAATTTTATTTCCTAAATATAAATATTATACTTAGTATTTAAATCCTATTATAGTTAGATATAGGATAAAATAAAGATATATAGCACTTATAACTTATAGTCTTTCTAATAGTATAATCCTATCTATAGAAAATATCCTTTAGTAGAACATAAATAAGGAGATATTTACTATAGCGCTATATTAAAGTTAGATCCTAGATATAACCTTAATATAGAAAAATAGCACCTATATTAGGCGCTTACGAAGTCTAATATACTGTACCTTAGTATATAGAGCTAGGGCACTAGAAATATACCTCTTTATAGTATTTAGCTATAGAGTAGTATTAAGAGTACTAAAACCCTTGCTTCTACTATTATCTAAGTTTAGAGAGCTTAGATTATTCTAAGAAATAGGTTCTTTAAAATATAACCTAAAAGCTACTCTAAGGTACTATATATAGCTATTATACTAATATTTAGATCTTAAATAGGGCTATAAAGAACCTTATTAATAATATATTATGGTTAGATTATAGATATAATATGGTTTTATCTAAAATATAATTTACATCTTATACCTATACTATCCCTATAAAAAGATTTACGTACCTATTTTAGAGAAAGTTCTTATTCTATATCCTAATTAGATCATTATTATAAAATTATATATTTAGGCTATTAGGCGGTATCTATTTCTATATTAAATTATAGATATAACCTAAATATATACTTACGCTGCTTATAATAGAGCTATCCGTTAGGTGACGAAGTCGCCTTACCTATATATATTGTTTTATATAGCTATACTTAGTATTAAGCTAGTTACTTACTTACCTTTTATAGTAGTCTAGGTAATATAGAGCCTATTACCTTATACTATTGTTATTATTCTATAGAGGCTAAAAGGGATTTAATAGGAACTAATGTAGTCTAATTAAATTTAATAATAATATAGATAGAATATTAATAAATGCCTTTTCTACTCTAATTTGCCTCTACTTCTCTAGAATTTATACCTATATTAGATCCTTAATATAACCTTAATATAACCTTAATATAACCTACTATAACTTACTTCGTCTATAAGCTGTTCTTTTATTATAAAAACGTAATAAATTATTAAAACTACCTTTAAAAACGTTAAAATTAAAAAATAATTAAATTATAGCGTCTTAATATAGCGTAGTAAAAGTTAGATTGTGTACCTAGTGAAGTTGGGCCGGAGCCAAAATATCTACACTAGCCGAGGTTTTAGGGCCTTAGCCAGTACTCCCGGAGCTTTCGGCAACACAGGCCAAGCTTCAGACTCCTTTGTTTATCTCATAATTCAGACCCCCGGTGGACAGTTGGTACGTGCACTACGCGCACGTGCGGGAATACTGCTCCTTATCACCCGACGGATTTTCCACCGAGGGTCTGAGGCTTATGGTCGCAGCTTTAGTGGTAACGGAGCGTCAAAATACACCAAAAATCACCCTTTTTACTGCCGTATCTCGACCCTTTTATAACGTCTAGTTACCATAAAAATACTACAAGGTGGGAACTCTTTAGCTTCTCTATCTAATGCAATAAATAACGACGTCGTAGCTATATTATATAAAATATTAGGTATCGGAGGTCCGGGTTAAGCTTGGCATAACCTTAGGTTACGCACGAACCCCCCCCCTTTGGTGGTGGACCCTACTTTTTAAACGCGTTTTTGAGGCCTAGGTTAGTACTAGGTTAGTATAGAGGGCCTTAGCGCGCCTTTGACCTCACCGTCGCCTTAACAATTTATTTTCCAACCCTCTTGTGACGGCTCGCACAAATGCCTCTGAACCGAAGCTTGTGGAATGCTATCTTACAAAGATACTAAGCTAAGGAGCAGAAGGAGGTTGAGGAAAGGATAGGTCTATATACACGAGCCAAGTCTCCAAGCGAGCCCCTGACTAGGCTGCATGTAGACGTCGCAGGGGCGGTGCCCCAGCGCCGTCACACCCCCCCTATTCTTATACCCGCGCTGGCTCGCGCGGAGCTTCTAATTTTATATAAAAAGGCCTCCCGTAATTCTAATTATATAATATAAAGCCCTCTTCTTCTCTTTCTTCTTTAATATTTACGCGTTTGGTGGCTTTATTTACCTATACTACGCTTATATATTTCCCCCCTTACCTTATATAGATATAGAGTCTTTTAAGAATATTCTTACCCTATAGTCCACTTTATGGTTAACGGAAGCCCCCTTAACCTCCTCCCCCTATAGCCTCTAGAGTAAATTTAAGGCCCAAATAGTATAGCTATATAATATTTATAAGGCCTAGCGTTTAAGGAATACTATAAGGGCGTATAAGCCGAAGTAAAAAGAGTGGGAAGACTAGTATATAAGACTAGAAGGTAATATAGACGGCGCCTAGGTAATAGAAGATAAACTTTATTTATTTTTAGAGCAGTAAGTTATTAACTAAGAATTATAGGCCGCTAGCTATTAAAAATGGAAGTTAAAATAGAAAGAGATATAAAAAGATAGCGAGCGGGTAAAGAAGAGGTAGAAGACGGCTAAGTAGGCAAAAGGGCAGCTAGGGGGGAAGGCGGCTATAAGGGCGGCCGTAGGGGTAGCCGTAGCTATAGCCGTAAAGGAGGAAGCTATAAAAAAGGAAGGGGAGATATAGAATAAGGAGGCCCTAAACGCCCTATTTAACGAGATAGTTTAATACTTAGTTATAAATAGCTATGTCTCTACTATTACCGAGCTTTATATATAGCAGTTAAAAGGTAAGGCCTTACTACCGCTATAGGGGGTAAAGCTCTTAGTAGTACTAGATAGTATCTACTATAATAAAAACCAGGTTTAATGCATTAACTTTATTAATTAAGGCCTATTTATAATTACTAGCGGCTATAACGTTAAAGGCCTTAAAAAGGCGATTACTTAGTACTAAGAGACGGCCTCTAAAATACTAGGTTTAGTTAAGTCTTACCTTTAAACTGCGGCTAAGTATTTATTAAGTTTATATATTACTACTATTATATACTTTACCTAGTCTATATAGACTATTTATAGCTACTATTTTCTAACCTATTTTTTAGATTATACTACTATTACCTAGGGTAAGAGTAAATAGGATATTTAGCTTACTAGCCTTATTTTTATTAAACTAGAGAATAAAGGGCCTAAACTAGATAAGTTAGTACCGTATATAGTTATATTAATAATATAGGGGAAGTAGAATTAGTACGGTAAGGTTAAGTATATAGAATATATACGGAACGCTAACCCTATTCTCTATCCTCTCTCTATAATAGCCTTCTACTTCTTTAACTACTAGGGTAAAGACGGCGCTAAAAGCTTCCTATTCTTTTAGTAGTTAGAAGAATACTATAACCTATACGTCTTTTCTAGCAGTATTAAAATACTATAATAGCCGTTAAGCTATTATACGTAATTTAAATAAAATAAAATAATATTTTAGGGGGTAGGGATTTACTTAAAGAAGAAGACCTATAGTGCTTATAAGTAGAGTATCTAATATACTAAGCTTAGCAGCATTAATGAGACCGAAATTAAATAGGCTAGATGCTAGAATCTAAACGTAATAATAGGAGCCTACTTTAGCTATCTACCTTATGCGTTTATATAGTTAATTACTAGCTTCCTAAAGAAAGAAAAGGGCTACTTTCTTCCCTATACGCGAAAAGTGCTAGAGAAGGACCTTTACTTAAAAATATAGCCTAAAACTAACGTTTAGCTAAAACGTATAGAGATCTACTACCTAAAAAGGGCTAATAATAAGGTTATATAGCTTAACCTTATAGGCTTAGAATTTCCACACCTGCTCTATACGCTTAGGGTAATCCTATTATAGGACTTAGTAATCCTATATAAGTAGTTCCTACTCTACCCCCTATAAAAGGACTTCCTCTTTAGCTATAAGGAGTACTAAAGGTTTACTATACGGGTAGAAAGCTTGCTAGCTAGCGTAGTTACGCTAAATAAAATAATAATATAGAAATACTGGCCCGTTTATAAGGCTGTAACTAAGCTAGGATATAAGGCCGCGATCTTAGAGATAAAGGGGGTTTAATTATACGTATAAAACGCCTTAGCGAGATAGAAAGGTTATTAGCATTATTTACACCTATATAGATCTAGTAAGGGAAGATAGGTATCTAGATAGAGCCTATAGAGTCTATATGTCCGTTTTTAGACGGCCTTATACCTATATTTATATCTATACCTATATCCGTTCCTAAATACGTTAATAACTAAATTCCATCTTTAGATAAACTCTTTCCCGTATATTTAACCCCTAGGAAAATACTAAAAAATCCTTAACTATTTACTACCGTAGAGCTTGCTTAGCCGTCTACTATAACGTCTACTATACCCCTGTAGCAGCTGCCGTAAGCTTTTACTATACCCTTACCGCAGCTACTGCAAGCTTTTTACTATACCTTTACTATAGTTACCGCAAGTTAACGCTTAACCTCTCCTATTTATCCTTAACCTAATAGCGCTGCTAAGAAAATATAAGATACTTTAGGGTAGTAATTTGGTATTCTAGCTCTAGGCTAAGTGGACTTTAGGGCTTATAGGTAGGCCGTTAATTAAAGCTCTTAATTACTGCTAGGGGGCGCGCTAGCGGGTTAATAGCGAGGCTATATCCTATAGCCATTGCTATAGCATAATTAAGAATATAAGACGGCGCGTAAAAGACGGTATAGTAAGAGATAAAAGATAGGCTATTAACTAGCTAGAATAGCTACGAGGCTAGTTATAACGGACTAGCCTAGTTACAGTAAGAATGTCTTAATGAAACACTTAATAGATAAATTCCGACGCTTTAACCAAATTCTGCTAGATTAATTGAATTTTACTAAAGTCCGTTAAAGACCGCGTGCGTATATACGCACGTATTGACCACTAAGCCCCTAACTATTTAATTATACGATTCTCTTGTTATTCCCTTTCTCTTCTTTATATAATATCTTATTCTTAGCAAGAGCTATATACCTTAGATTTAGATAGAATTTATATTATTCCTTTAAATCTTCCTTAAAGTTTCTTTATGCCCTTATATTATATTGCGTTAAAATAACTACTATTAAAATGGTAAATGAACTTAAACCTACCGTGTTAACTATAAGCATTATAGCCCTAGTTAGGGAATAGTTAACTATAATATAATAGTCCTATTTATATCAATTTAATAATATAATTAAGTTATATCCCAGGGCACGAAATACGTATAATATCGTATGCTCTCTAGGATGGTAGTAACTGTTAATTCTATTGAGGTAGACTACGTAGTCTATATACTAATGCGCCCCCCCCCCTAATTAGTTAGTGCTTTAGAAGTGCACTAGATACATAAGCGGGTAGTTAGTACACTAAACGCGTAAACGCGTACTTGGCGTACCGAACGCGTAAGCACGCGGTTGGTATAATAGGTGCTGTAATTATACACTAGCGGTACTTGGAAAATAAAACCACTTATATATAGCCTCCGTAATTGCCTTAATAGAACCATAAAACACGAAAGAAAATATATAGGAAATCCCTCCTAAGGTGCCTTCTGGGTTGCCTTCTAAATGGTGCTCTAAGCTAGCTGTAAGTCCTGCTTACGGTCCGTAAAATAAACTATACGGCCCTTTAACGGGCCGTAAATAAACTATATAACCTTCTAACGGGCCGTAACTAAACCGTAAGTGCTCTATTAGTCTCGCTCTACCCACTCTATGACCTTTAGGTTAAGCTTATTTGTGTTAATTAGGGTTTTAAAAGCTTAACACGGCTTTGCCTTAGTTATAGCGTCTACTAGGTTGTCTCCGCTGCTAATCTATTTAACCTCCGTAATTTCACGTTGTTTGTAGGCCTAATATAAGCACATTAGGTCAACTATAAGCCTCTTCTTTTATATTGTACCTAGTTTGACTAGGCAGTTGTAGAGGGACTTTAAATCGGTATATAAAACTAGGGGTAGCTGCTCTAATTATAGGATCTTCTAAATCGTTAATTTGATTACGGCTGCTATATTAAAGTCATAGGCTAGTGTATATAGTTTAGAGGCTAGTACACTGCGGGTTACTTGCTTGTATTTAATTAAAGACTAATATAGTATATTTACGTCTTAATTATGGTCCGTAAGTATAATTATAAAGCCGATTTGCAATAATAGGTCCCTATTATTAGCGAAGGAGGCGTCCGTAAATACTATTACGCTAATGGAATTTAGGTCTAGCGGTATAAAAGTAAGTCCTCTTATCGCGTTATTAATTTGCCATTAAATGCGCTTATTAAGCTGCTTAATATTTTCTTCTTATAGATCTATTACCTAGGCCGTAAAGGATAAGTTATAGGCAGATTTGGGTTAACAGACTATAGCGATATAGGCGCCTCTTGCACGCTGTGTGATGTATTAGTCCTTTATATTTACGGTCTTACGGGTCTCTCTATAGGAACCAGTGAGGTCCGTAGGCTTTACTATAATAAGCCTTAGGTTTTAAGCTTGGCGTCCCTAAGTTAGATAGATTAGGTTGCCCTTTTATATAATTAAGCCTCTATTAAACTTAATTAGAGTTTACTTAGTTAACTGCTCTTACGGCTTTACTAGGAACTTAGCCTTTTATAGTTTAATCTCTTTAGCGTCTATAAAGGTCTAGTCCGCTAAGAAGAGAGTATTATCTATTTAGAGTTTAATAATATTAAGGCTGTTTAATGGGGTATATGGGAGGCAGGGGTCGTAGGTCAACTATTCTATTTTAAGTTTACTAATGTAATGCTAGTAATATATTTTAAACTAATGGTTTTTAGCTTCTAGTACTCCGTAAAGGGGTTTTATAACCTATAAAATTATTTCTAGTTGTAAATTAAGCTTAAGCGGTGGTTGTATAAAGATATCCCTACTTAGGTGGGTATTAGACTGTATATAGGCTTATAAGATGTCCCGTAAGTAAAGGGCTATGGGTTTTATTTACTGTAGTCTAGGCGTAAGCGTAAGTATAATCTATTAACTAACCCATTAAATTATAGGTAATTGCGTAAGGACTAAGTCTTTCCCCTAGTTATTATAAGCTTGTATAACGAGCCTTAACTTTTTAAAGGCTTTATTAGTACTAGGGTGCTTAATTTTATTAACGAAGTGTAAGTTAAATTTACGGACGCCTTGCGGAACGTCTCTCTTTATTATAACTCTAAAGACGCCCTTTTTAAGTAGTCCGTTAATCTCTTTGCGTTATAAGTCCGTAAAAGGGGTTTCCTATACTAGAACTAATATATTTATAGGCGGAGGTTACCTTACGGATGTATCTACGGAGGTTAGGTAATTCTTTATTGTGGGGTTTTTAGTTATAGGGTGCTTTTAGGGGCGTCCTTAACTACGCTTTATAGTAGGTTTAGTAAGTTTACGGGGGACTTTTAGAGTAGGTAAGGGTGCTTCTAGTTTATCTGGTTTAGTAGGTGCTTTTAGTTTATTTAGTTTAATAGATGCTTCTAGTTTGTCTGGGTTAGCGTTATAGGTATATTTAGGCCGAAAGTAGGGTTTTACGGACGTGCTTCTGAAGTTAGTTAGTCCGCTAGGAAGTTGTATATAATACGTCTTGTCTTTTATAGCCAGTAAACGGTAAGGTCTAGTCTAATTGCCACTCTTGCGCTATATGAGGACTTTAAAATTAAGCGGGAGGTTATATACTAAGGTTATATTAGGTCCGTTACGGTGGTGCAAAGCGTTATTAATAGTTTGTTTAGCCCGTAATTTAACTATTTCGGCTATTGCCTTCCGTATTATAGCTGCTTAATCTATAACGGACGGGGTAGGAGGGTCTAGTTTGCTTATCCTTAGGTAAGCTCCGTAAACTAAGAGGGTAGGTACTAGTTTGTTAGGGCCAGCGGTGTTATTAACGGCTTTTACGGCTACCTGTAAAGCCAGTTTCTTTTAGATGTTTTATACTCGTCTATAATAATCTAGTAAGCTCTTTATAGAGCTAGGTAAGCTTATTTAATAAGCCTAATAGACTAGTACGCCTTAACTAGGACGGCTTTTATTAAAATAGCCATAGCTATAGCGTACTGTTAGAATTCCTTACTAATAAAGTTCTTACTAGCGTTGTAGGTGATATACTTAGGAGGTTTAAGGTATATATTAATCTAGTAGGTCCGTAAAATATCCTAAGTATATTTTGTGGATATATTTTGCAACTAACGGGCGGCTTAGTAGTAGGTTGCCTTGTTAATTATATATAATACTAGGCTGCTGTTAATGTATATAATGTCTACGTACACTAAGTGGTTAAAATTAAGGTCTTTATAAAGGGTAAACTTAAATTAGCCTAGGGAACGTCCGTATTTCTAGTAGAAGGAGCAGTATTTAGTTAGGTAGTTAATTGCCTTCCTATTAATGTTGTTATATCTAGAGCGTTTAAGGACTCTATATAGCTTTTCGGCTAATAGGTGGCCAAAACGGCGGTATAGGCGGTGGATTTCCGTACTAGTAAGGTAGCACGGGTTATAGTCAAAAGATTCCTAAATGTAGGTCTATAAAGTCTCTCCCTATATAAGGAATGGGTGTCCGAATCGTCGTGTAATTAGTAGGGTAATATACTTACTTCCTAGGGTAGTTGCGGGGCCAATTACGGTGTCTATAACATTATTATAGTAAACCTATAGCCTATCTATATCCGTAAGACAGAGTAGAAAAGGGGTGTCTGCTTTTACTATATGGAAGTTAACTAGGCTAATTAGGGTTTTAACTACCACTAATCTAATTAATATAGTTAAGCCGATGCTAAATTAGACGTTTATAGCCCTAGTTTACATAGTATTAATATCCGTATTATTATTTACGGTGGTCTTATATATAAGGTACTGTCCATAACCTATAGTAGACTTCTTAGAGGTACCTATATCGATTATAATGCTATAGAATTCTTTGGGGGTGTAGTATTCTGTGGTAATATATGTAAATAGGTTCTATTTACGGTCTATAACGTCTATAACGTCTATAACGTCTATAATAAGTCTAATAGGTATACTTACGGGCTGGTTTTTGGGTGTAATTAAGCGTATAAAGGAGCGGTCGGCTAATACAGTTATAATATTAAAGGCTTAGTCGTCCGTAAAAGGTCTAAAAGTAGTTAAGAATATCTCTAAGGTCTCCTATTCCTAAGTATTTAAGTTAAAGTTAATTATAAGGGCTTCTATTAACTTGTTAAGAGACTCCTTTACTTCTTCTCCTTTGTAGTTTAAGATAAACTAGTTAATCCGATTATTAAATCTCTTCTTAGACTTATTACGTTCTTCCTAGGTATGCCTTATAAACTAATATCCTTCCTTACTATATATAAAGCACTTTTGGCTAGTTTGTTTATAGGGGTATACTTTTGTACGGAAGTTGCTGCGGGGGTTATAGGTAGGACTTAGTTGGTACGGGTACTGCTAGCGGTAGCGGTGGTCCGTAAAGTAGGTATCTAAGTTAGTTTATGGGTTTTGTAGGTCTGTAATAAAGGCTTAAGTACTGCCTAGCGGGTTTAAGGCTTTATACGTTGTAATAAAGGACCGTAAATTGTTAATAAGGCCAGCTATAGTGTCTGCGGGCTTGTAATAGGCGTATTTATAGGGTTCCATTTCCTAGTAAGCCGTAATAAGTTTATTGTGCAGGAAGTTGTCCGTTTAAAGCTTAATATTAAGACCGTGCTATAGGTGGCGGAGGTCTTTAATAAGGATTTGTAGGTACTCTATAGTTAATTTTTTAGTGTTCTTGTCTATTACGGTCCGTAACTTAGTCGTATTCTATTAGGTAAGGATATTACGCTTATATTCTAGTCCTTTAAAGTAATTACGTATAGCTTTATATAGCTTATTAAAGGGAATACTAAGGGGGTTACTCTTAAGGTTAGTGTAATAGTAGTTAAGGGCTAGGCCGCGTAGTATGGTAAAGTAGGCTTGGCTAAACTCCTATTTAGGAATATTAGCCTTTTAATAGAGGTCCGTAAAGATAGTTAGTTTAAAGTTAAAGTTATTATTTTTATTACTATACTTAGATTCGTCGGTATAGAGCTTAGCTAGGTTAGCTAGCTCCTTAATATAAGTCTTTACTTAGGTAGTTTATAAATCTATAACTTAAGTAATAGAAGGGGTTTAGTCCGTATTTTGGGTTACGGGGGTATTACGGTCTATAATTTAGGTTACGGTGGTATTATAGTCCGTAACTTGAGTATTAGGTATACTTTAGCTAGTAAGATTAATTCTAATGCTACTTAGGTTTGTAGAACGAATTTGGTTAAATAGGTTAGCTATAAGGCTAGAGATTCTATTAAGTTTAAAGAAGGCAGAAAAGTTGCTGGTTTTAATATAATCTAAGATCTACTTTTTAGTCTATTCCGTTTAGTCCTCCTTATATAGTGTGTTATATAGAGACCGTATAACAGTAACTTGTTTGTCCCTTTTAACCTATACGCCTTAGTAACGTAAAAGGGTTTATAGGTTATAGATAGCAGTAGGGTTATAAGCCTTAAAAATAGCTTCTATAAAGTCCGTAAAGTCTTCCTTATATTACTCCTATAAGTTATTATTTATAAGCTTAAAATATCCGTATTTAAGGATTTTATATTTAATATAGTTATTAACATTAGTTATGGATATAAGGTCGACTCCTTAGCTCTATTTCTCTTAACCTTTATTAATCTACTTACTTATGTCTGCTATACTGTATAGTATAGTACGTAGCAGGTAGAAAAGGTTTTATAGTAGTCCGTAAAAGCGGTTAATAGGTCTGTAACGGTTTATAGGAGGGTAGGGGTTTTTTATAAGGTCTTATAACGGTCCGTAAAGGTAATTAGTAGGTCTATAGTGGTTTACGGGAGGGTAGGGGGTTCTATAAAGGTCTGTATTTGCGTTTATAAACTTCCGGTAAACTATATTAAGACTTGAATAAGTATACGGAGTTAGTAATAGTCCGTAATCCCTGACTTCTAACCTTCTAGTAGGTTGTACTAGGAGTCTAAACGGGTGGTCGCTGTCATATATATCGCTNGNGGGGGGGGGGGGTGTTAAGTAATTGCTGATCTGTGCGCGCTTACTAATCAGTGTTTATATTAATTTAATAATACAATTGAGTTATATCCCGGGGCACGAAATACGTATAGTATTATATGCTCTCTGGGATGGTAGTGACTGTCGATTCTATTAAGGTAGACTACGTAGTCTATATACTAATGCGCCCCCCCCCTAATTAGTTAGTGCTTTAGAAGTGCACCAGACGCGTAAGCGGGTGGTTGGTGCACCGAACGCGTAAACGCGTACTCGGCGTACCGAACGCGTAAGCACGCGGTTGGTATAACAGGTGCTGTAATTATATAAGTCCTTTATAGATGCCTTGGCCTAACAGTAAGCGATATTAAAAGCTTAGCATTAGTAATTAATAGAAGCAATCCGTAAAGAACTCTGTAACCTTAAAGCACTTATATTAGAGACCCTAATAGCAATACCTGCAGACGAAATTAAAATAACTATATATAAACCCGGCCCGTTAAATACGAACCCTAAACTAGTAATAGTAGCTTAACCTATACCTATAATAAACCTAGTACCTATTATAAAATCTAAAAAGCTCCCTAACCTTCCAATATTTAATAAAAATTAAAATAACCTACGTCTCTTTATAACTAAGCTCCGTCTTAAATTTTTAATAAACTATAACTAATACCCTACTAAAGCTAGTAAGATTAGCTATAGAATATCTTATTTAAGTAAAAACGCTATATAAACTATAAACCCATTCTTTTATAATGGCATCTTTGTTAATTTTAAAATATTTATCTCTCTATTAGAATAAATGTATAATAACACTAGCCGCGAATATACAGCTGTTACTAAACCTAAAAACCTATAATAACGGAACCGAGACTTTACTAGCTTTATTTTGGAATTTTTAGGCCTTATTAGTAAACTAAATTAGAATAAAGCCGCTAAAGTTACTGCTCTCCGTTAAGCTATTTTAGATAAAATAAGAGTATAGTTAGTAGGTAGAGAACTGCTAAAAAAAACTTACCTAAATTTGCTATAATATGTTAATAAATTAATAAAGACCTCCGATATAATAAGTAGACTTATTCTCTAAAGCTAACTATATCTTATGTTTAAAACTCTATAAAACTAATATATACCCTAAAGCGCAATCCATCTCTAAGACCTAAAAGCCCTATATATAACCCTATAGACCTTAACGCCACTTAATCCTATATACCCTTAGGAATTAATAAATAAAGAATATAAGCCGCAAATAGAGAATATTTTAGATGTGGAAAAAAGGGATATATTTAAAGGGATTGCTAAACTTACCCTTTTAAAAAGGTCCGCCGTAGCTCCTCTTAGTCCTTAAATTGTACTTATTTTACAAATTATACTGTCTGTACAAGTAGAGGTTGTAAATTGCATTACGCGCAGAGCGTATGCGGCAGGGGCCGCATGGCGTAGCGTAGGTCACCTGACCACCTACGGCCCGATAGATAGTCCGACCTCAGCCCCCCCTATTTAGGCACCGCGATCCTTACGATCCTCTGCGAGAGAGAGAGAAGAAATCGATTGAAACCAATTACCCCCTACCGTGGTTCCAACATATACTTATTTTATAAATTATACTTAGTCGCTATAAAGCATCTTACCTTTAGTTAATTTAGAAAACAAATTATCTTAAGGCTAAGTTACGCCTTAGGATAAGAAGTAAAAGAGTATAAGTGTTTAGGCTCTTTTAGCGCTAATATATAACACAACTCCCTTAATATACTTAGCGAAATTTAAATACTTAGAAAATAGAAGGAAGTATAAATCCTTATAGATAGCGGAGCTACTAGTATAGGCTTTATTAATACAAACTACGCGAAAACTTAACGCTTAAACTTAAAGAAACTTAATAAGCCCTAAGGCCTAGAAGGCTTTAATAGTAAGCCTTTAATATATAGTAAACTAATATACTATACTTTTATAAAGATGCGAATAGGCAAACACCTTAAATACATTTCCCTATTTATAATACCCTTAAAGCATTATAAGGTAATACTTAGATATAAATAGCTAAAATAACACAACCCTTTAATTAGCTGGGTTAAAGAAACACTAAAATTCCGTACAACCTACTGTTAAAGCTATTACTTAAAATATCACTTGCTCTATAAATATGCATATAACTATTTAAATTTAATATAATATAAATTGCCCTTACTATAAACCTTAAACCAATATAATAAAGTTATAACGACTAATTCCGGTAAATAATGCGAAGATAATATATTAAAACCCCTTAAAATTTATATAGTATAAGCCGTACCCTTTTATTTATTAGTAAGAAATTAAGACTATAAGATCTTTACTATAACGTTAGAAGATATTAAAAAGGCGTTAAAACTAAAGCAATATATTAACCCCCGACCTCTTATACCTAAAGAATATTATAACCTAATTAATACGTTTAAGAAACGATTTATAGACTAACTACCCCCGCATTAAAATAAGTACGATTTTAAGATAAAACTTAAACCTAGTATAACGCCAAAGTTCGGCCCATTATACGGTATATCGCGAGAAGAGCTACTTATAATGTAATAATACCTTAAAGAGCACCTAGAGAAAGGATTTATTCGCCCTAATTAATTACTATTTACCTTACCTATACTATTTATTAAGAAACCTAAAGAAGGCTTAAGGTTCTATATTAATTATTAAGCCTTAAATGCAATTATAATTTAAAACCAATATTTAATTCCTCTACTTTAAGAAACGCTTAACTACTTAGTAAAAGCATAATACTTTATAAAGCTTAATGTAGTTGCTACCTTTAACCGAATCTGTATTTATAAAGGAGATAAGAAGTATACGGCCTTTTATATATAATAGGGACTTTTTAAATACCTAGCAATGCTATTTAGTATAAAGAACGGTCCTAGTATATTTTAGTAATATATTAATAATACACTTTACAAATTCCTTAATGTATTTATTACCGCGTATATTAATAATATCTTATTTTATTTTATTTTACTTTTTAAATATTAGAAGCACGTCCGAATAGTTCTTAAACGCCTATAAGACGTAGGCTTATAATGCGATATTAAGAAATATAAGTTTTACGTATCTAAAGTTATATACTTAAGCCTAATTATATCCCGCAACGGAATTAAAATAAACCCTAAAAAAATCGCTATAATTGTGAATTAGGAAAGTCCTAGTAATATATAAAACATCTAAAGATTTCTAGAATTTGTAAATTTCTATTATTAATTTATTAATTACTTCTTAAAGATTATTTAGCTATTAATAAACTTAATAAGGAAGAATATAAGATTTAAATAGACTACTAAATACGAATAAGCTTTTAATAACCTAAAATATTATTTTATAACTGCTCTAATTCTTACCTACTTTAATCCGGACCTTAAATATATTATTAAAACAGACTTGTTTAATTATATACTAGGAGGAGTGTTATTACAATATAATAAAAACGGCGAGCTGCGCCTAGTAGCCTTTCTCCCCTAAAAATTTACCTTTACTAAATTAAACTATAAGATATATAATAAGGAACTGCTTATAATTATTAAATACTTTAAATAATAGCGTCTAGAACTTAAAGGATTATTATTTCTAATACGCGTATTAATAGACTATAAAAACCTATAGTACTTTATAACTATAAAGCAATTAATATAACGCTAAATTTGTTAGGCCGAATACCTTTTATAATCTAACTTTAAGATTATATACTAACCTAGTAAACTTAATTAGAAGCCTAACTTATTAATATAATAATTATAGGACTTACCTATAAACGCCTCTAATAAATGGATTATAAATTAATTACAAATTCTACTGCCTCCTAAACGCTTTAAAAAACTACGCCCTATATTCCTAAATACGGAGCTTAATAAAAATAAATTAGAAGTTAATAAATAGGAAATAGAAATTAATAAGCTAATAAAATACAAATATAAGAATAATATATAGATAATAGATATAATAAAAGCAATTTAATTAGGAAAATAATAGTATAAGGATATTACACTCGCTAAATGCGAAAATTAAAATAACTGATTATACTATTAATAGAAGATAGTAGTTCCGAATTCCGAATCTTTATAATTTAAGATACTTGGATTTATACACAACTCCCTAGTAGTAGGACATCCTGGCTATACAAAGACTTATAAAATTGTTTAATAAGTATACTACTAGCCTATAATATATAACTATATACGAAAATACATTTAAGTATATAGGATGTGCATATATAGAAAGACCTCTTATATAAAGAAGTAAGGAGTACTTTAACCACTACTAATTCCGATATAAAGATAGCGCGATATCTTAATTAACTCTATAGTTAACTTGCCTAGCAGTAATAGGTTCACAAACATTATAGTAGTTATTAACCGTCTTATAAAAATGCGATATATAATCCCCATAGACTTAATTAATGCGATATTAGTAGCTAAATGTTTTATTAAGTATATCTTTAAGTTACATAGACTTTTTAACTTAATAATATCCAACTATAGAAGCTAGTTTGTTTTAGACTTCTAGCAAACTCTATATAAATAATTAAGTATTTAAACACGACTCTTAACCGCTTTTTATCTAGAGATAAATGGTTAAACTAAAATTGTAAACGCGATTATAGAATAATACCTATAAATATACTACTCCTACCTATAAAACAACTAAGAAAAATGGCTGCTTTTAGCTAAGTTTACTGCAAATAATATAATAAACTTATTAATAGGCGTAACGCCGTTCTACGTAACATACGGATAAGACCCTTAACTTAGATTTAAACTATAACCCAAAATTAATATAATAGGACCCACGATTAAATAGATTTAGTTAATTAATATATATAACTTCGCTAATTAAATAAAGTAGTTAACGGAACTATTATAAAGTAAATTAACGTATGCTTAAATAGTATAGGAATAGCATGCGAATAAAGGATAAGCTCCTATATAGGACTTTAAAGAAGGTAATATAGTTTACCTAAATATGCAAAACCTCAAGACTTAATAACCCTTAAAAAAACTTAATTGGAAGTTTGCGGGCCTATACTAAGTTAAGAAGAAACTAAGCCTATATACCTATAAGCTTAAACTACTAACTAAAATAAAAATATACCCAACGTTTTACGTAAGCTTACTATAACCTTTAAAAGGTAAACCTTTAACTTATAAAGTACCGCCGCTACCCCCTATAATTATTAATAAGGGCTTAATGAAATCGGCCTCTGCACCTCCACGCGGTGGAGCCCGGGAACCTGGCAGTTACTATTGATGTTCCATTTAGATCGTGTTAATAGACTACCAGAGCAAACGCAGAGACGTATATACGGCTGCGCAGCGCCTACGCAGCGACATGGTGGTGGTGGTGTAAAAAAATTTCACTAGGGGGTGAGCCTTAGTAAAAAGTTTAAATATAGCTACTACGTCTATTATACACGTTTAGTTATTCAAATTAACAAGCAATTATCCCTTCGGCGTACCCCCTCCCTCCTATAAATACTATATATACCGCACAGTAACCACATACATACGCAAATAATCCGCGCCCTAAGCGTAGCAGAGGCCCCCTATTTTAACATTACCTAGTAACCTAGGTATCTAGTTATAGGGACTAGTCCCCCCTATTAAATATTAGAGCGTTCTTCTATACCTTATAAATAGGTGTAAGGGCCTAGGTTTAGGCCCTAGGGCAAAAGCAATACTAAGTTATATACACCCTGTTATAGAAACCTTTTAATAAAGGAATGGATAAGAGACCTTAGCATATAGGCCCAGGCGGAGCGCAAGCGTTATTATTAGGAGATATTTACAGGAGACTTAGAAAAGGAGCTAGGGACAGGCACACGACTTTATATAGGCAATACACAGACGTGGCAAAAATGGTTTAAGTGGCAGACGGGGCAAGACAGGCATTTTAGACACTCTCGCGCAAGGGGAGTCTCAAAGCAGTAACCTGATGGTGTTTTTCTCCTCCCGTTAATGTAATACGGATGCTATCTAGAAGTATTACCTCTCACGTTTCCCCTGGAGGTTTTTTGTTTACCCAAAAATAGGTTTTCTTAATATAATATAAGCTTTTTCCATAGGAATTAGTCTGCGTGGACCCATTAGGGGGACTGGGTCGGACGGTAAATTGAATCTACTACTACTACTAATTATTAATAACGGTAATGGTTCTTACTTTATTAACTTAATTAATAATATATAATAGAAAATATAATCTAAACAATTTAAACTTCTTATTAAGTGGAAAGGATATAAAACACGAACCTAGGAAACCTATAACCAGATTAAGGCCGACGCGCTATCCTTAGTAAAAGAATTCTATAAGGATTATCCTTCGCGGCCTACTTTAGCTAAATAGATATAATATAAAGGTAAATGATTGCCGCTCAATACAAATATGTTACGGACGCTTTAAGTACAATATTACAACTACTTAGGGAAGAGTTAGAAGAAACTAGTTGGTTAATATAAGCATGGTCTAGAATAGAGCCGATAGAGCTATATAACAAAGAATAGTAACCAAGGTCACGTGACGTAATCTATATAATTTGTAGGATTTATAGGATCTATAACAGAGCAGATAAAGTATACGTATATTACGTATAAGAAGGATTTTATAGGAGTACGGTTGTGTATTTAAGGACCCTTAATCCCTACCTAGATAGTTTCTTCCTTATAGTAATTCTTAGAATACAATTAGAGTTAATTTATTAGGCAACCACTCCACTAGTTATTATTACGTTGTTAACTTTAATTTATATTACCTACACACCTAGCCTATTAATAAGCCTATCGTAGTACTTGCTATAAGGTTCCGTTATATAATTACTACCTAGTTACGGTATTAAATATAGAAAGTTAAATAATATGCCACTAAAAGCACTAACCACAACGCTATTAACGGCGGCAACTACTTTAAGGTTAGGTAACGACACTAGTATAGTAAACACTAACTTATAGCAACCTATAACAGTTAGATAACTATAAGAGATAGTTAACTAGCTAATAGAAAATAATGTAATGTTAGAAAATAGGATTAACGGGATAGGAGCAGTAAAGATTAAGCTACTATTAATCGAAAGGTACTTAGGAGAAAGATTAAAACTTAAAGGATTCCTTATATAAATGCACTTTAAGGTTATATAAGAAGGGGCAAAGCTGCTAACACTTATAGATTGAATAGTATATGCGGGACTATTCCTGTTAGGAAGAGCACTTAAGTAGTTTAAGCTTTACCTTACGGAAATATAAGCGAATGGCATAATGACTACTAATTAAGAAGTATGGTTTATATTTATAAGCTAGGAAGGGTTTACAGAACAACTAATATAGATATTTAGAGACCTAGAGGCGGTAACTATAGCGGAAAGAAAACTCTAAGATATTATATAATAAACCTTAGCAATTAAGTATATAACGCAGTTCTAAACGTTAGCGATATAAGTTAAGTAGAATAATAAGGCGCTTATAGTATAGTATAAATAAGGACTTAAGGCTAAAGTCTAGGACGCGATTATCCTAATAGAAGATGTGGACACTCTAAGGGAACTAATAGATTAAGTAATTAAGATTAATAATTAGATCTACTAAAGGGAATAGGCTAAGAGGGGCTAAGATAGAGTTCTATAGTTATATAAGGTATAGAGTACGCAACGACTAAAGCTAAGTTAAAAACTATAGTATAGCGCAGAGCTAATAGACCTAAGTAGTACTAAAGAAGCCTATAAGAAATGGGGTAAGAGACTATGGAAACCTAGAGGATAAGGTTTAAGTAATTAAAGGTTTAAAGAGCAGAGGTTAAATTAGGGATCTTAACAGCAGAAGACATTTAGGCGGACTCTATAGTAAGAAAAATAGTTTAAGGAAGGAGCTTGCATAAATTGCGGAAAATAGAGTTATTATATTAGAGACTGCAGGAGTAGTTAGGGTTACTATATAGTAAAAGGAATAAGACTAGTAGACGATATATACGTATAGAGGGACAATAATATACTGCGAGGAACAAAAGAATATTTAATTAAAAGTTTTACGTTTTATTATAATAATGCATGCCGAATTTATAAGGACGCTAAGTACGGCGTAAGCTATTAGCTATAAGAGCTATACTTAGCGGAATATAAAGGAACTAACGAACTAGTTTGCAGATCGGATATTAAGGACGATAACTTTAATATAGGCAAAACATTTTATAATAATAAGGCGATAAAAGCGGCTTACTAGGAGCACGTAAACCTTAGAGATGTTATACTAGAGGTAGAGGATGATTTTACTATAAAATAAGGAACATTAGTAGGGATCAAGACCCCACTAGATACGATGTCTATCGCTTTATAAGATGTAAGAGAAGTAGGATAGCGAGCTACTTCGGCACTTAATAAAGGTAAAAGGCTAAAAGCTTAAAATTCTTAAGACGAGATACAAGACGACTAAGATTCTTAAGATAAGATAAGGTAAGCTTAAGGACCTATAACGGACGATAACTAATAAAGTAGAGTAATAGCTTAGTTTAAAGATATATGAATGAGCTTGGGATAGAGTTTTTTACGGATATAAGACTCTTAAGACGAGATAAGTAAGATTTAAGATTCTTAAGATAAGACGAGAATACTAAGTAAGCTTAAGATAGAAGCAAGCTTAGGATTAAGAATCTAAAGGGGTTAAGAATTTGGGGTATAAATAAGGACACCTATAAATAAGAGGTAAGAGGCTTCTTTATAGATTAGAGAATCTATAGCGTAAATAATAACTAGACTAGGAGACAGATATATAGACCTAGAAGACTTACTAGGAGAATACAGTGTTCGACCTAAAGATTAAAGAATTAATACTAAGATTAAGAAGTAAGAAGACTTTGAGGATTTATTTACAAGACGCAAACCAAAAGAAACTATAAAAGAATTTAGATAAAGAATTATTGTATAGCAAGAATAGAAACTAAATAAAAGATCTAGTATATAGGGACGTGTAAGGGATAGAGCGCTAGTATAAAGAATTACTAATAGGCCTAGGGTAGGTATATTAAGAGCTAAGTGGCTTACCGAACTAGAAAACAAAGAGGATTTAGGGATTCTTACTAGGTTTAAAGAACAACATATAAAAGGCTATTATAATATAGTAATAAGAAGATACTTCCTTACGGACGAGCTGTATATACTTAAAGGACTGTACTAAAAGTAGTATAGGCAATGATATAACGACGAGTGGGAAGATTTCTATATATAGTTGGATAAAAAAGTTATCTAAAACCACCCGATTATAGAGAAGGTTATAAGTTATATTAAAGGAGCCTTAATTGTAACATTAAAGGATCTAAAGGAGTAATTAAAGGACTAGAGAAGCGAGAGGCAAATTACAGTACCTATAAAAGAAGTTACAACGCTTAGATTAACACGAGAAAGGTTTAAACTTAAGGATAAAGATGAGCTAAGAGTTAACCTAAAACACTAAGCATACTATATATTGGCATGGATTATATACGTAGATAATGCGTATAATATGTATAGAGCACTAAAAGATAAGAACCGAAAATACCCAGTAAGGATATATTAGTTATTAGATAAGGCGAAATATAGGAATACTAAGTATATATATAGTTGGCACCTAGTAGAAGTATAAAGCTAAGGGGACTTAATACTTTAGCTAGGACGATTCCTTATAGAAGAATACTTAGATGGATAATAGTAGTGGGAATGCTTAGAAAATACGTGTCTATAGTATATTAAAGATAAAAAGCGAACTAAGTATTGGCTAAAGTTAGACTAAGTATAAATAAGATTAAGTAGCTAATAGTTAGGAAAAGTAGAGGCCCATAGGACTAAAGGGAGCCAGTAGTAGAGCCTTAGACCCTTAAGGGAATTTAAGAATAACACCTAAATTTACAAGTAAAGTGGTAAGATTAGCAATTTGAAGCGCTAATAGATAGTGGAGTAACGCGAAACTATATTTTACTAGTAGTAGTTAAAAGAATAGGACTACCTTATAGACAGAAGGAATAACCTTACTTATTAGTTATAATTTTAGGAGATCTAATAACCTATAGAGGAGGGATTATTAATCTTAAAATAGGACCTATTTAAATAACTATTAAAGGAAGACGAATTAAGATATCTTTTAATATCCTACTATTAGGACGGGATAAGGTAGTACTAGGAATGCCTTAGTTATAGGAATATAATCTAAAGATCGATTAGATTATAGGTTAAGTCGATATTAGAAATACTTAACGCTATAAGTTGCAATAATAAGCTAAGTTGGTATAGTACTAAGTAGGGGCGACCTATAAAGAAATAGAGAAAGGACTAAGCTATGTACTAAAGAGATACTATAAGTATGGCAAGAAACTATAGTTACTAAAAAGTAAAAAGCTGTTAGATTATATAGTATAGGACTATAAAATAGAATTAGAACTAGGAATAAGTTTAAGGTTCTTTTTAATTTATAAGCTTACTAAGGAAGAAGAAAGGGCATTAAAGGAGTTTGTTTAGGAAAATTTATAAAAGGGATATATTAGACTATCGCAGTTATTAGCAGGTTATCCAGTACTATTTATACTAAAGAAAAATGGCAAACTAAGGCTATATATTGACTATAGATAGTTAAACAGCATTACTAGAAAGGATAGATATCCTTTACCCTTAATTAGCGAAATTTAAGACAGGATAGGTAACGTATAAATCTTTATAAAGATAGATCTAAGATAGGCGTACTATTAGATTAGAATTAAGGAAGGTAATAAATAAAAGGCAGCTTTTAGGTTAAAGAAAGGACTATATAAACCATTAGTTATACAATTTAGGCTTATAAACACACTAGTAACGTTTTAGAAATGTATTAATAATGTATTAGGAGAACACCTAGATAAATTTGTTATAGTATATCTTAATAATATTATTATTTACTTTATAACTAAGGAAGAGTACAGAGAACACGTTAAATGGGTTTTAAAGAGACTATAGAAGGAACAGATGCTAGTAGTAATTAAGAAATGCGAATTCTTCACTAGGAAGACTGATTTCGTTAGATTTATTATTAAACTAGGCCAACTTAGTATAAATCTAAAGAAGATTAAGGTTATAGTAAATTGGTAAGAACTAGAGAACGCTATATAGTTAAGATTATTTTTAGGGGTTTGCAATTACTGTAGAAGGTTTATAGCGTAATAGTTAAAAGACATTAAGCCATTTACGCGATTAATAAAGAAAGAGGAACTATAGGTATAGGGAGAGGAGCAATAAGAATTATTTAAAAAAGTTAAAAAATTGTTTACCTAGGAGCTAGTTCTTAAAATCTATTAACTAGAACTAGAAACGGTTATAGAAATAGATATATTAGATTATATACTAGGGGTATACTTTATATAAAAACATTAAGATAGATAGCACCTAGTAGCATATTATAGTTAAAAGATAACACTACTAGAGTTAAACTACGATATCTATAACAAAGAGTTATTAGGTATAGTTATAGTATTAAAGAAATAGAGAGTATTCTTATAAGGTATAGAGAAACTGTTTATAGTTAAAACGGACTATAAGAACCTAACAGAATTCCTAATAATAAAGGAACTTAACTAAAAATAGGTTAGATAGGCAGAGATACTTACGGAATACTATTTTAAAATTTAGTATACTAAAGGTACAGATAATACGCGAGCAGACGCTTTAAGTTAAAAGGCTAAACTATAAAACGATAAGAAGCTATTAGGGGCTTTACTACAAAAAGATATAGACGGATTAATTAGATATAATTATCTAAAAATTATAGCAACTTAAGAAGAACTAGATAGAGTTTATAAGTTACTAAAGAGCTTTTAGGTATAAAGGATTCTAGAAATATAACTAGAAGATCTATAGATGGATATATATAAAAATTAAGAAGCGAGGTATATCCTAAAAAGTATAGCAGAGTAATTTATAAAAGACTTCTATAAGGGATTAACTTAAGGACATAATAGAGCTACGGGCTTAGTATTAAGACTTTAGAAGAAGTACATTATTAATAAAATCTAGGGCTTAGCGTAAAAAGTTATAAGAGAATATTTAGATTGCTAAAGGAATAAACTAATAAGGCATAAGCCGTATGGAGGGCTATAACCTATTAAAATACCAGAGAAACTATAGGAGGTTATATTATAGGACTTTATTATTAAGTTACTAAAATTAAGAGATCCTATTACCGGACAAGACCATAACGTAATCTTAGTAATAGTAGATAAGCTTATAAAGTGGGGATACTTTATAGCATGCATAGAAGAAATATTAGCAGAAGATATTACTAGAATCTACGTTAAAGAAGTATTTATAAGACATAGAGTATTAAGTACAATCATATCGGATAGAGATTTAAGATTTATAGTAGTATTTTAGGAGGTATTCTTAGCGGAATAAGGAGTTAAAGTAGCAACTTTTACCGTATATTATCCGCAGATAGACGGTTAAATAAAAAGATTAAATTAGACACTAGAATAGTATTTAAGGTATTATATTAATTACGTATAGAATAATTAGGTATTGCTATTACTAGTTATATAGTTTATATATAATGCAACACCATAGGAAGGCATAGGTATATTACTATTTAAGGCAAATTACGAATATAAGCTAAGAATATTATTGTTACTATAATAAGTAAAGAAAACGAGTAGTATAGCGAAAGAAAGAATAAAGACGTTAATAAATCTTTATATAGACCTTATAGAATCAGCTAAGAAAGTATAAGGGAGGATAAAAAGGTACTATAATGCTAAGAGATCTAAGGGACTAAATCTTAAGGAAGGAGATAAAGTATGGCTACTATATAAAATTTTTAAGAGTTGACGACTAAGTAAGAAGTTAGACTACGTTAGACTAGGACCTTTTAAAATTATATAAAGAATTTTACTAATTACGTTTAAATTAAACCTACTAGCTAAAATAAAGATCTACCTTATATAGTATATTATAATACTAGAGCCAGCATACGGGAATATTAAGCTATTAGCCTATAAAGTAGACATATATAGAGGATAGGAAGAGAATAAATAGCAAGTTTTAAAAATTATAAGTTATAAGGATATTAACGACGAAACATAGTATAAAGTTAAGTGGATAGGCTATACTAAGACTACCTAGAAGCTACTAAAAAATCTAAAAAATGCTATAGGAAAGGTATAGGAGTATTAGAAGAAATTAGGTTAGGTAGTATTAATAAAGAAGGATTGCTAAAGAATAAGTTACCTAAGGGGGACCTAAGAAGAGTAGTTGCCGAATTACTTAGACCTATTTCCTTCTCTATTAAAAGAGAATCTATTCTTTTGTCACTAAGTTCCTATAAACCCTATTTTATAAGTTTCTACTCCTTAAAACGGACCTTCTTATAAACCTTCTTAAGACGGATTAACTAAGTAGACGCCATAAGACGAGACTTAAGAGCCTGTTACTAAGTATTAGTAGCCTCTTATTTTACGTTATAAGAACGGTATAACTTTACTAAAGTAATAGATAGTTTATTATCTAGCCACGTAGCAGCAGATTAAATATAAAACCCTAAGATAAATTAATTAAGGAACTAGACGACTATTAAAAGTAATAGGTTATATATATTTAGTATTAAAGATAGAGTGAATATTATAGGACAAATAAATATTTACTTTAGTGTACTCTAAATAAAAGAACGGTTGTTATGAAGATAGGTTCGCTAACGTAATATAAACTAACCCCTTTTTTAAATAGCGAGAATATAGAGACGGCATAATCTTACTAAGGGATAGTATTGCAGTAATAGTACGAATGCGACAAGCAGTTAAGGAAGAAGAAATTACTTTAGGTATAATAAGCAATAATATTAACTAAATTAATTAGACGGATATTACACCTCTAATAAATAACTTAGAAATATTAGAAATCTTTAAGGACAAAGATAAAAAAGAGGGAAATAGTATTACGGACGCTTTAAGTATAATATTACGACTACTTAGGGAAGAGTTAAAAGAAGCTAGTTAGTTAATATAAGCATAGTTTAGGATAAAGCTAATAGAGCTATATAACAAGGAATGGTAACTAAGGTTATATAACGTAATCTATATAATCTATAGGATTTATAGGATCCGTAATAGAGTAGATAAAGTATATGTATATTACGTATAAAAAGGATTTTATAGGAGTACGGTTGTGTATTTAAGGACCCTTAGTCCCTACCTAAATAGTTCCTTCCTTATAGTGATTTTCAGAATATAAGTAGAGTTAATCTATTAGGCAACTACTCCACCAGTTATTATTACATTGTTAACTTTAATTTACATTACCTACACACCTAGCCCATTAACGAGCCTATTATAGTACTTGCTATAAGGTTCCGTTACAAAATATATATAAAATGATAATAAGAACTTAAAATATATTATAGCGTTTATAACACGGTTATATAATATATAAAATATTAAGGAACTTTAACTAGCGGTTAAAGTTATCTAATTAGTTAGATTTGCCTTGCTAAGACCTACTATAAAGATATTAGTTTAGCTTACCGCCTTAACTAAGCTAATAGTAATTTTTTATACCGAGTATAGAAAATCCTAATTAGCCCACTTAACGATTAAAACCGGTAAAACCCTATACCATTACCTGACGCGAAAACACGATATGTAATAAGTTATAAGTCTTAACTAAAATTAAATTATTTAGACCTTTGGCTAAAAGGGGGGTACTATAACGGGACTAGCCTAGTTATAGTAGGAATGTCTTAGTAAAACACTTAATAGATAAATTCCAACGCTTTAACTAAATTCTGCTAGATTAATTGAATTTTACTAAAGTTTATTAAAGACCGCGTGTATATATACGCATACATTAACCACCAAGCCCCTAACTATTTAATTATACGATTCTCTTATTATTCCCTTTCTCTTCTTTATATAACGTCTTGTTCTTAGCGAGAGCTATATACCTTAGATTTAGATAGAATTTATATCATTCCTTTAAATCTTCCTTAAAGTTTCTTCGAGATCTTACACTAGTATTCTTTAGATTGGCTTTATAAGAATATCTAAATAGTTATTTTACTATAGTAACTAAGACGCCTTAAAGTACAACTATATTAGTAACTAAGACGCCTTAATATATGACTATACTATAGTAACCGAGACGCCTTAATATAGGACTGCAGTAACTATAGTATAGTCCTATATTAAGACGTCTCGGTTACTAAAGTATAGTCCTATATTAAGGCGTCTTAGTTATTATAGTGTAAGTATTTTAAATTTAAAGCAATATTACGCGACCGCCTAGAAGTACTAATTAAACTTAAATTATATACCTTTTCGCCCAAAATCGCGTGTGGGGTACTCGGGGGCGGTCGCTGCGCGACCTCGTGCGGGGTTCGTGGGCGTTATCAGCAGGGGTGGCCCTAACCTCGTACAGTACTAGGCCATAAGTCTCCGGCTGCGGGGTTTCCTCACCAAAATCACGACATTAAAGCTTTGATTACCAACGAACCACGTATATTTATAGATTTATAGAGTTATAGAGTCAATATATATATATATCGCTTAATTTTGGCCGGTCGCAATATTATCTAATACTTCGTATGCTACCCATCTGCGGCAATTATAGCTTAGTAGCGCTCCTGCATACTATCTAATACACTATTAAATATCTTTTAATCAATTAGCTCCCACGCTTGCTCTAATGCACTTTCTAAAGCCTCTCGTATTGCTTCCTCCCCCGTAAGAGTCTTAATGTTAGGCCGTACCTGGTAGACGAGCTTTTTAAGGTACTACCAGAGGTGTTCATTCGGGTTAAGATCTGGGCTATATGGCGGCTATTTAAGTAGGCTTATACCCAAATCGCGGAAGTATTTCTTAATAACCTTTACATAATAGATTGGTGCATTATCTTGCATAAATGTAAGACTAAAATCCTAACACCAAGGTATGTTTTCCTTAAGTACTTTAAGGTAAGATCGAGCGGAGTACCCCCCCTTCTTTAACTAAGGATCACGGTCTATAATATAGAGACTAGACCTTCCAAGTGCGTTACTAAATGCAGCCCAGACCATAACAGATATATCCTTTCCTTTCTTGTATATATCAATCATTTCCCTATCCCACTTCTGGTGTGGTTGCCGAAATACCCAGCTACGAATTTTGCCGGATCCTCGCTTAACAGAACACTCATCAGACCAGATAATTTTAGCCCATTCCTCCTTTATAAGGATATACTTCTTTACAAACGCAAGTCTTTTGGCTGCTACCTCGTTTGTAAGAAAGGGACGCTTCTTAGCCCGCCAATTGGTAATACCATTGCGGTGGAGAATCCGCCATAGGGTTTTTCGTAAAAAATTAAGCTTCGTATGATCTTTGAGCTTCCGGTAGGTATACTTAGGGTTTTCGCGTATGACACGTAGCAGGTATCTTTCGTCACGAGCAGTATACTGTCTTGGCCGGCCAGATCGAGCAGCCGACTGTTGGTTGGTTCGTTCGGAGGCCTTACTGATAGAAGTCTATCCCACCTCGTGCACGGTCCCACCTCGTGCACGGCTACACCAAATTCCCCACTAAAAAAAAGTCCGTTTTTAGAACTTTTTAACACCACTATAAAATAACTTAAAAATTTAAAATATTATATTTAAAACCCTTAAAAACTTATATAGAAATTTTTTTTTTTAAAAAAAAAAAAGGTTTATTAAGTTATTATTAATTATTTAAAAAGGCTAAATAATTAAATAACTTAATAACTATTAAATTTTTTTTAAAAAAAAGTTTAATTACTTATTTTCTATATTTATAAGTGTAATATATTTAAATTTTAAAGAATTCTATTAAGGCGTTAAATTATTATTAAGGAAATAAAAAAGGTGTGCACGAGGTGGGGCCGTGCACGAGGTGGGATAGACTTCTAGTGTCCTGAACGGTGGATTTTGGCACGTTATAGTGCTTTTTGATCTCGCGTCGACTGACACCCCATGCAGCTGCAGTTGTAATTTCTGCGCGTTGCAGGGGTGTAAGCTCCTTTCTGGTAGTCTCGTTACCAGAAATTGGGCATAAAGGAGTACGTTGTGACATGGTAGGGGTGGTGTTCTCTGGACGTGTCGGAGACGCGTGTCCAAATTTTGGTGGGGTTCTCGCTTCCGACCGGAGACTTATGACCCATGACTGTATTTACCCGGGTCGTAACCGCGCCAAATGACCCCCTCCCGATATGTGATAGATACGGGCAGTCGGCCGCATTTTATCTAAAACTCGTCGGTTAGTTTTCGTCGAGTTTGTCGCAATTTTTGTCGCAATTTTTATCGCAATCTTGCCTTACTACATTGATGTCTGGTAGCGAGATAAGCAAAACCTCATGATCCGCACGTTTGGTCATACAATGCAGTCTCGAAGATCTCACAAAAGCCAAAGAGCAGCCCTTGAGAGCTTAATCATTCTCGATTAGAGGCCCAGAGGTAAACTTCAGATGTGTCCTTTCATGCTTCCGCCCTAATTTAATCTAGGTCTCGATACTATCTACTATCCAGATGCTAGACTATCAAGTATTGTGCCATTAAGTTCGTTTGGGCCTGAATTTCCCGGTGAAGTCCTTATACTTGAGCCAAAAGGCTATGAGAACCACAGGGAGCACGCTTACAATCTCACCCAAACCGGCAAATGCAGGAGGAATTCGCACATTGACAAAGGCGCCAGCAGCCAAGAGCACAGCACCGACATTGTAGAGGGCGGCCCAGGCAAAGTTAAACATGATGCGGCGATAAGAAGCGCGAGAGATGTCGATCATGATGGGTATGCCATAGAGCTTAGATGAAGTTAAGATGACGTCCGCGGCCCCTCGTGCTACATCGCAGCCTTGACTCATATGTACACCAACGTCAGCTTGTGTAAGGGCGACGGCATCATTTGTTCCATCACCACAGAAAATTACCACGTCCCCTTGCTTCTGAATCTTGTGTACGTAGTCCTGTTTGGCGGCAGGTGTGCAACGCGACCTGGTTTTCTTCCTAGGGATATTGACGATATGCGCGATATTCTGAACCGGGCCATCATCGTCGCCACTAATCATTGAGACGCTAATTCCACGAGACATGAGCTGAGAGACAACCTCGGCCGCGTCATCTCGAACTGGGTCCTGAAGTCGAAACAGCGCATGGAGCTTTCCATCAATGGTAACACAAAAAACGCTATGCTGTGTTTGAAGCTGAGCTTCTACAGGTTCGAGATTTTCGACATGCAGCCAGTCAGAATTGCCAGCTCGGATGACCCTTTGTTGAAACCGCCCTTCTACACCTTTTCCAGGTATAGAAGTGATATCTCTCAACTTCACTGGCTCTAGGCCCCTCTCCTTCTTCAAATGTTTCGTAATAGCAATAGACACTGGGTGGCTAATATCTGAGACCAATCCAAGTAGAAGGGCTTTGGTCTCTTGTGAATCTCCTTGATACTCTGCATGAACGACTGACATCTCGCCCTTAGTAAGCGTGCCGGTTTTGTCGAAGACGACATGCGTCGCATTTCGCGCAGTCTCGATCTTTTGAGGATCTCTGAAAACTATCCCGTGCTGTGCTGAAACACCTCCAGCTATCAGCACAACCATAGGAACCGCCAAACCAATAGCACAGGGACAGGAGACAATGAGAGTTGCTACAGCATAAGTGAGTGCTTGAACCGTCGCCTCCCCTCTACTCTGTCTGCGGACAAAGACGCCAATCAGAATCCAGACTGCGAAGACGATTAAAGTGATCGCGATGATAGCCGGGACAAAATAACTGGCCACACGATCAGCGAGAGCTTGGACTCGCGGCCTAGAAAGCTCTACATCCTCGACCAAGCTAGCAATTTTGCTTATAGAATTCTCAAATGGAAGAGCCGTGAGGGCGACTTGCAATTCTCCGTTGCCATTTAACGAGCCGGCAATCACAGTATGGCCCAATCCTTTTACAACCGGTATTGGTTCACCAGTCACCATTGACTCGTCTACCTCCGACCCGCCGAGCACCACCTTTCCATCCGTCACAATTCTGGAATGAGGGGGAACTTTGAAAATATCACCACGTTGAAGAAGGCACGAATCGATTTCCTTTGTGGTTCCGCGATCTCCGATTATGAGAAGAGCTTTGTGTTCTTGTATTGATCTAAATGACACAGATCTGGCTGCTATCTGTCGAGCCAACTCACTGACGAAGCGACCCAAGAGGATTAACGTTACTAGAAGTGTACTGGTTTCAAAGAAAGAACCTGTGGAGAGGGGGTGGCCATTGACGATGTAAGCGAATGCGACGACCGAGAAAATATATGCCGTGCTGGAACTTAGGGCGATGAGAAAATCCATCTCCATGGGCCCCGAGCGAAACAAAGCCGTGTAAGTGGAAGGGTAGAATTCTTTTGCTACAACTAGTTGAATTATCGTGGCGAGTCCCAGAGAGACGGAGTTGTAGACCAATTTTGGACCAGGAATTGGAGCCCACGCAAATATTAGTACTGGCATGGTTAAGGTCATTGCAAAGAGGAAGAGGATTCCTGCCTTCCGACTTTGTCTTGCGCCTGCTGCAATTTCGGGGTGGACCCTGTGCGGAGCCAGTTCGAGCGGCTCTGTAAACCCTCGCTCAAGAAGATCACGGGGGCCAACTTGCGAAGCATCATACTGAATACGGACCATTTTGCTGTTGACCTTAATAGCGGTTTCAAGGGACCTAACGCCGTGTGGCCTTGGACGGTTGCAAAATGTTACTGGATTATCAACCAACACTTCCAAAATTTGGCCGTCCTCTTCTTCGATCCTCTCAAAGCTATATCCTGTCAATCTTTTCAGCTTGGATATCGCATCTTCAGCCGATAGGCGGCTCGCGTCTAGATTGAATCCTGCTCTTGCCCGCACTAGGCTCGTCTTGTAGTCAGAGATGAATTGAATCTCATCTAAGGCTCTGATCAGCTTCTGCTCGCAGCCGCTGCATGTCATCCCTCCGACACTGAGTATAACCTGCTCGATGGTTGGAAGGCCTCTTTCTAGATCACCTGCTTCAGGTATAGGCTCCGTTTCTGCCGTAAGATTCACACAGGTCACATTCTCGGTTTCTTCTAAGGAATGGTTGGACCCTTTTTCCTGTTTATCCGAATTGTCCCTTGGGTCATGGCAGCAACTGTCCGTGGAATCATTTTTCCCAGTGTGGTGCAATCCACCTGAGCCACTCCTCGTGTGGAGCCAATTTGTAAGGAAAGAAAAGTGACCGCTCAGGTTCACGTGATTGCCATGACAGCAGGAGTTGGTGGGCTTGGTACGGCACATGTTTTATGGTTTGAGCCTGAGGAGCACGAGTGTTTGGTTTTTGGCTTCGCGTTGTTTCTGGTGTGCTTTGAACTCCTGCGGTAGTAATAGATTTTAAGAGCCCGAAATGACGAACAGATACAGCCAGCAGCATTTATAGATGGGGTGGCGGTAGATTGACGCCCCTCTAATTGATATGAGGGCACTCCCCCAATTAATAACGCGGATATCCCCTCCTAGTTAAGTTTAGTTCCTTCCTGGTCAAGTTAGAACATTACGTGAATTGAGTTATTTACATCTGCATAGTGCGCAAGCCCCTACCCAAACATCACCCCGCGTTTGCCTTACCTATCCCTAACCCCACTAGTCACTGCTTATCGCGGTAGGTGATTATAACGGGCCTGCCTCATTCACCCTGCAGGGCGGTAAGAAGGCCGTCCCTATATTTTCCGTACTTCGTGAGTGGGAGGGTACTAAGGGCCTGCTTGCAATGTCAACCCCCAATTGCTTTGGCTTTATTAATGTATATCCGCAAGCGGATATCGCTAACCTTTTAATTAAAAAGTTAATTAAATAGTCTAAGGGACTTCGGTAGATTTATTAAACGCGTCATTTTAATTTATATAAGAGCTATATATAATCTTTAATAGAATTATTAAAATTAACTATTAAGGTTCTAACCTTATATATAGACTTAAAATAATTATAAGAGTTAAATTTATTGATAATAAACTTCTACATTTTATAAATATATTATTATTATTAGCTCTATTTATTGCCCGATTCGGTCCCTTTTCTAGGTCTATATAGGCTTCTACCTTCCATTTATAGGAAAAATCCCTAGTAAGGGAAAAACCTAGGTATAACCTAGCAGCTAGTCTTACGCGCTCCGCCTTTGCTTAGCTTTAAGATATATCTACCTTTTGTACTAAGCTCGGACCCCTAAAACTTAGTTTCCCCCTAAACTCGGCCACCTAACCAAAATTAAACCACCGATTTGTTAACCTATTTTCTCTATAACAAATTAATTAATATAGACCAAAATAAACAGAACTTATAAATAGCTATTATAGATTCTAAATCTAATGTTTATAAGTC
Source organism: Cenococcum geophilum 1.58 (assembly GCF_001692895.1). Classification (NCBI taxonomy): domain Eukaryota; kingdom Fungi; phylum Ascomycota; class Dothideomycetes; order Gloniales; family Gloniaceae; genus Cenococcum; species Cenococcum geophilum. The sequence continues at coordinate 108,419 of NW_027137596.1, forward strand.
TATATGAAAAGTAGTACTTACATATAGTGTCCCTTTGGCAATTTTAAGCGATAATTAAATAGCAATAGTATATCCACAGTTACGTTTGTATGGCTGATTCAGCGGCTGAGTCACGATTACGCAGGCGAGGAGGCCCGTGCGTTTAGCGACTGTGGATGTTACCCCATATCCACAGTCGATTTTTGATCGCCAGCAACGCCATACTCTTAACACCCGTCAAGCGCTATGCGTAGAGCCTGCTAAGCGCTTTCTACTCGCACTAAAATTATAAGAATCGGCCGCGGGTTAATGGAGATATTCGCGTTTTAAGTTGCGCGCCGCTATTATACAAGCACCTTAAAGCACCCCATTAAACTTATATCGTACCAAAATAAGCCCCTAAGGGGCTATAGACGAAGGCTATAATAGGACCCCTTAGTATCTTATTAGAAGTTAGATATAGATAATATATATAATTATTTTAAAGCTTTTTTACCCACTTAAAGCCATTTACAAAGCTAATCCAGTAAGCATTATATCTACTCCTGCCGTAGATTAACCTACTATATAGCCGCTTCCTCGCTAACCTTCTAGACCTACACAACCCACTTAATCTCCTTAATAACCTTAAGCCATAGGGAGTACTATTAAACCTCCTTTTACCGGCCGGCCCGCTATTTACTACCCTATTTAGAATCTAGCGCTACTATAAAAGAATTACCTTTTAGCCCTTTAGTCCACTTATGCTAAAGGGCCCGTATGGAGTTTACCGCGCGGCTTATATAATATATAGGTGGAGACCTAAACCTAGGCTCTAGCTAGGACTATAGCTCTAGCTATAATAGCGGCGGCGGTAGCAAAGCTATATAAGAAGGAGAGCCTATAGTGCTTACCTAGGCGGATATATATTTACTAGATTACGTAATAAATAGAGCTAAAGGGGCCGCTTCTATAGGCGGATGTAGGGGGTTAATAGACTAGCCCTAAGGCCATATTGTAGCCGTAGCCGCAGCTATAGCTAAAGGGGCTTCTAGTTAAAAATATAAGGCCTTTAGATATTAGCAATTAAAGCTATAAAAATTAGGCCAGCTAAGACTTATCTAAATAGTCTAATAAGCCCTTAACCTCACTAGCTGTCTGCTTATATTTAGTATATAAAGCCTTTAGTTAGTTAGTAAGGAGTAGTATAGCTTAATAAAAAATTAATAGCTAATTTAGGCTCCCCTCCTCTTCCTATAGGTAGGGCTCTAAATCCTACGCAAAGGCCTTATATACCTTATGCTAAAAAATAGGGTAGCTTTATACTAAATAGCTTAGGAATATCTTATAAAGGGTTACTAAGTCCTATAGAATAACCTTATAGAGGTAAAAGAGAAGGTTTATAACCCCTATAGTAGCAAGGTTATTAATCTAGTATAGCTATAGGATAAAACAGCCCTTCTATTTATCTAGTTCGGGCCATATTATTAATAGCAGTATATTAGGCAGCGTAATACCTACATAGCGGATTTTAAAGCAGCCTATTTATAAGGGGTATCCTATTATTAACCTTATAAACTTTTACGGGAGAGAGTTTAAGTAATAGCCTACTATTTACTCTTAGTTCTACCTTCTAGCGCGCCAAATCTAGTCCTTACTAACCCCCTTTAGCTCCGCCGTCTTAGCGCTAGCACTCCGCCTAATATATATCTTCTTCTCTAAGAAGACGCTAATATAATAAAAGGCCTTTATAACCTAATCTCGCTATAAGTTATATAAAAGGGCTACCTTACGGTTCCTACCGCTCTTAATTAAGCGTATATTATACTATACTAAGCGCCTACTAAAGTCTAAAAACCGCTCTATACTAAAATCATAGTAGTATAGGAAATAGAAAGCTAGCCCGCTAAGCATATAAATAAGCAGCTTTTTATTCTATAGGGCCCTAATAGTCTTAAGGCGGCTATACTAGTTCTACTTACCTATATATATAGTAAATATTAAGGGTATATAGCGCGTAGGGCTTTTACCCTTAAACTTAAAGGTAAATAAATCTAAGATCTTAGTAAAGCATCTATTACCGCCGTGGGTAAGCATATAATGGCCTAGTAGGATATTAATAAGTATATAGAAGTAGCACTCTAGAGATAAGGCGGCGCCCCTAGCCTAAAGCTTATAGTAGACACTTTAAAACTCATCCTTAGTATAGCCGTTAAGGAGGATATCTCTGCCCTTATTAGTAAACTACTCTTTCTTATACTACGCATCCCTTTATTATAGCGTCTTTAGGTACTCCCTAACGCTATCCTCCCATAAAAACGGGTGGCTGTTTATTCCTATAGCTTTCTACATCTAATAGAGATCTATTAAAGCAGTAATATAGCCGTAAACTAACCGCTATAAGAGCCGCGTTTCCTCTTAGGGTATATTAATATTGGCTTTACAGCTCTTCCCTTTTAAGGGCTAGCTTACAACCTCCTTAATAAGGAAGAGAAGTAGCTTATTCTCTATAATAGTATCGCTGTTATAGTACTGCTTCCGTTTATAGAAAGTCTAGAGCTAAATAACGCGTTAGCCGTAGGTCGCAATACTTTTAAAAAAGGGGTATTACCTTAAACTCCTTTTACTTTAGATTATACGTTAAAGATATATTCTTAGGCCTTACGGCATATATAAGGGCAAGGACATATTGCGCGTTAGCGCGTAATTTGGTATTATTGGCGATATTAATCTCTACGCGGTTAGTCAGCGCTATCTTATATAGTAAGTATAATAGTAAACATGCTACCGCGATTAAGGATTAGGTAGGGAGGACTTTTTATATATACTTAGGGCCCTAATAGCCCCAATTACCCTACGGTCGGCGTTAATCAGCGGCTTAATTAGCAGGCGGCCCTTAATACGCGTCTCTCCACAGCTTGGCGCTGGTGGCGCTGTGGAGATCCTCGAATCTAACCCAGGTGGCTGGCTAAATACGTAATTTTTCGGCTGACCGATGATTAGCCGGGTAGTCAATACCAAAGACTAAAAGGGCCTCCTTAAAAAAGTTACTTATCGCCTTAGTTACACAGCCGCCAGCTATAACTATAACAATGTTTATAATATAGTAATAGCTTTATAGAAGATCGAACGACAACTAAATTAGATTACTATTGCTAACCTTTACCTAAAGACCTCTCTATAGAAGCTTTTTAGGCCTATTAAACCTATACACACTAAGCTACTAATACCTACTACCTTAAGTGCTACCGGAGCCAATTAACTTCTCTATACTAACCTTTCTATAAAACTTCTAAATAGAGAGCGCGAGCTACTCTAAAAACTAGGACGCTGCTATAAATACTATTAAAAAGGCTGCTATTGTAATAACCTAAACTACCTAATAGCTAGGTTTAGTAGCCGCCGCCTAATACCTAGCCTAATACTCTAAATACTAAATATGTTGCTATGTACTACTATTATACAAGATAAAGATACAGTAATAGCGGTAGAGTTAGATATAAAAGTGGAAAACGCTAAGTCCTAGCTCTAAGTTATAGGTTAAAACGCCCTAATAATAGAGGGATTTATATATCGGCTTGCTTAATAGATAACTTAGTAAAAATAAATAAACGGAAATAGATAGTTTTACCTATAATAGGAACTACTGCTAAAAAATAATATAAAAGCTATTCTATAATTAATTGCAAAGCTACTAATAAATTTATAAATACCTAATTTGTGTGTACTTATAACCTACCTACCTTACCCCTTACTAAAGCCCGCGCCCTATAACTTACTAACGGTAGTTATACCGTATAAAAGATTACCTATATAGTATAACTTTACTTAGATATAAATAGGCACCAGAAAGAACTCTAGGCCTATATTATACCACTTACCGACTACCCTATTATCCTTAAAATAAACTAGCTTAAATAATATAACCCCACCATTGACTAGAAGAAGAGAGAAGTAACTTTTAACTTTAAATACTATAGAGAGACTTGCCTAGGGCATAGCCTAGCCACCTCTATTTACTCCCTAAGATATTAACCCACAGAACCCCTTATTACCCTACCTATAACTAACTACTACTATATAAGTGCCCTAGCCTTCTACTGTATAGCATATAGAAAAGGCTAAACCGTTGCCGTAGCTTTCTAATTATAACTATATAAGCTTAATAAAGAATAAAACTACGTCCTCTATAGTAATAGGATAGATATAGTTAACCTTTTAGAAGATAACGCCCCTATAGAACTCTACGGACTTTCACCTTTAGACTTTAAGAAGTTTATAAAGCTTAAAAAAGGACTTACTAATAAAGAACTCCGCAAGCTCCTCTCTAAAAGGTACTATAACTTTACTAATATATGCTTATAAAAGGGCGTAGATATACTCCCCCTATATTAACCTAACAACTATACCATTAATATTAAATAAGGAAAATGCTACTTTATAAGAAACCCTACCTAATATTAAAAGATAAACTTTTAGTTATAAAAAAGTATATTAATAAGCACCTTAATAAAGGATTTATTCGTCCTAATATATTACTAGCAGCCGCCCCTATCCTTCTTACTAAAAAACTAGAAGAAGGTATTTAATTTTACATTAACTATAGAGGACTTAACGCTATTATAATTAAAAACTAATACCCAGTACCGCTTATACGTAAGACCCGTAAGTGGCTTAATTAAGCTAAAATCTATACTAAGCTTAACATTATTGCCGCCTTTAACTATTTTTAAATATAGGAAGGTAATAAATAGAAAACCGTATTTGCATTGCGCTTCGGCTAATTTAAATATACTATTATACCCTTTAGCGTATATAACGGCCTAGGTACCTTTTAAAGCTATATTAATAACGCTTTATAAAACTACCTTAATAATTTCTACTCTACGTACCTAGACGATATACTTATTTATAGCAATAACCCTTTTAAGTATACTAAATATATTTAAAAGGTCCTATAGCGCCTTAGGAATATATATTACGGAGTGAGTATAAGCGGCGATAATATATAGTAAGGTAGATATTATTAAGCTATATACATAAACTATATAAGAAGTTAAGACGTTATATAAGGAAAGAAGGTAGGAAAATAGGAAGAAAGGGCATATATTATTAACTTGGTTGCTTAGTTAATATATATATAGGCAGAATAGGGTTTAGGTCGTAGTCCTAGCAGAACTTAGCAGAATTTAGTAGAACTTAGTAGAATATAGCAGAATACTATAGATTGCCGTTAGATTGCCATTAGATTGCCATTAAATTGCCATTTTTGTCACGGAGTAAGTATAAGCGACGATAATATATAGCAAGGTAGATATTATTAAGCTATGTATATAAACTGTGTAAGGAGGTCAAGACGTTACGTAAGGAAAGAAGGTAGGAAAACGGGAAGAAAGGGGCATATATTGTTGACTTAGTTGCTTAGTTAACACGTATATAGGCAGGATAGGGTTTAGGTCGTGGTCCTAGTAGAACTTAGTAGAATTTGGTGGAACTTGGCAGAATATAGCAGAATATGGCAGAATGCCGTAGATTACTGTTAGATTGCTATTAGATTGCTATTAAATTGCCATTTCGCGGTTAGTCTCTAATTGCTAAGTTGGTAGAAATAGGTAGATGTGTGCAAGGTATTACGGGGGTGTCCCGTAATAGTACCCCCCCTTTAAACTTAAGCTTCTGTGAGATAGGGCTATAGTAGTTCTGGGTAGAGTTTATAAAAGTTTTTTATAGCTTATATAAGTCCTATAGAGTTAACGGGTTCCTATAAGGACTTAGTAAAGCCTCTCTATTTCGTAAAATATATATATTAGCGTTTCCGTTTATTATACTTAATATTATTAATTCTTTTAATAAAGTACTTATTCTTACCATCCACTTTAACTAGTAGGGGAGGGTCTTATATCTATCTAGGCAGGGCGTCTAATACGGGGGTAGCAGGGTAGAGGACTGACGTATAGAATACGGGGTGGATTTTAACCGTATTAGGGAGCTTTAGTTAGTAGGCGTAAGGAAAGTTAACCTTTTTAACCTTATAAGGGCTAGCGTTCTTCTAATTAAGTTTCTTAGTAGGTTATTTTATATTTAGATTTCTTATATCTAGCCAGACAAAATTACTAATTTAGTAGGCTAGTGCTAGGGCTTATTTCTTATTTGCTGCGGCTTTATAGACAGATTAAGCCTATATTATCTTATTAGTAAGGAACTGTTATAGTTCCTCCATCTTCTCTACGAATTTATTTGCTTCTGCGACTTATAAGGCGTGATAAGTAGGGTAAGGAACATTACTAAAGGGTTTAAAACCCATTTATAGGTGCTAGCCGTAATTAGCTAGGAATAGGGAGACTTTCATAATTTCTAAGATAGAGTTATTTGCAGTAAACTTGGCAAATGCGAGCTAGTTAATCCAGTTATCCTATAAATACGACGTATATATCCGAATATACTGTTCTATTATAGCATTTACGCGTTCTATTTAGCTATCCGTTTCTAGGTAATACGTAGTAGATAATAGTACTTTAATATAGAGTTAAGTAGTTAGTTCTTTCTAGAATGCTAAGATAAACTGGCCGCCTTTATTAGAGATAATCGTTTTAGGGAGTCCGTGGAGTTTCTATATATAATCTAGGAATAGTTAGGCGACGGTAGGCGTTAATATATTAGGGCAGGCGATTAAGTGTCTTATTTTAGATAGTTGGTCTATAACTACTATAATGTTTATATAGCCTCTACTCTTAGGAAGGTTAATAATAAAGTTAATTAAGATATCCTTCTATCTTTGGTCCGGAATAGGTAGCGGCTTTAAAAGACCGTTATATATCTTATATAAGGCTTTAGCTTGTTAGTAGGTATGGCAGCTAGAGATATATCTTTATATTATGTTGTATATATTCGGCCAATAATACTCCCGTTAGAGTAGTTCTAGGGTCTTTCCTTAGCCTGGGTAGCCGGCGATAGGTAGATTATATATATGTTTAAGGAGTTTAAGCTTAAGCTTATTGTAATTAGGGATAACTAGACGGTTCTAGTAATATAAGCGGTTTCCGCGGGCTTTATATTTATTTAGAGAAATCTTTTTAGAGCGTCTAATGCCATCTTATATTAGCTTAAGCGTCTCTTAGATAAACTCGTTATTCAAGTATTTATTAACTATAATTTATTTAATCGATTGATTAGTTATTTTAAGGACGTATACCGTAAGATCTTTAGTAAAAGGGTTGAATAGTTTAGGGCGAAGCAGGGTCTGATTTTAGTAAAAGCGCACTTCTTTTAGGGCTAGCGCGTCTTATAAGCGTCGGGTTAGGGTATTAGGCTTTTAGCCTTAGACGCCTAGGTAGTACGTAATTAAGAATTGGAAATAAGATAGATATTCTAACCAGCGGGCCTAACGATAATTTAGCTGTTTTGTGGTTATAAAGTACTATAGGTTTTTATAGTTGCTAAGGACCTTAATTAGAAATCTAGCGCCTTCTAGTTTAAGTCGCTATTATTTAAAACATCTAATAATAGCTAACAATTCCTTATCGTAGATCTTATAGTTGCATTTAGCTAAGCTTAGTCGTTTTAAGAAGTATACTACAGGGTATAATACTCTATCCTCGTTATATTGAGACAGGATGCCTCTAGTGACGTAGTTAGATAAGTTGGCTTCTACAACACTTATTTAGTTTAGGTTAAAGTGTTAGAGTATAGGCGTAGTAGTAAATATAACCTTTAGATAGGCAAAGGCCTTCTTATATTCCTTATTAAAGATAAAGACTTTATCCTTTTAGGTTAGAGCTATAAGGGGTAAAACTAGGGCGGAGAAGTTATTAATAAACCATTAGTAGAAATTAGTAAATCCTATAAAGGCTCTTACGTCCTTAATATTCTTAGGTTCTTACTAGTTTATAATTACTTTAACTTTCTTTAAGTCCATTTATATACCGTTTATAAAAATAAGGAGTCTAAGGTATAGGACTTCTATTTTATAAAACTTATATTTATCTATATCTAATTATAAACTAGCTCCGTATAGGGCTTATAAGATAAGGTTAACGTACTTCTAATATTTGGTTAGGTTATTACTATATATCAGGATGTTGTTAATATAAGCAGTATAGAAGATATCTAGGTAGGGGCGTAGGGTGTTATTTATATAATATTAAAACAAGCTTAGAGCGTTTATAAGGCCAAAGGGTGTTACTAAGTACTTAAATAGTCCATATTGGGTACGAAATGTAGTAAGCTATTCGTCCCCTTTTATAATGCGGAGACGGTTAAATATAGAGATAATATTAAGCTTTGTGTAGTAATAAGCCTTACTTAGTTAGTTTAGCGTCTCTTATATTAACGGGATTGGATATTAGTTCTTGACAGTAACGGCGTTAAGAGCTTAGTAGTCTATATAGAAGCGCAGACTACCGCTAGGTTTCTTAACGAAGATCACTAGTACGGCTATAGGCAACAAGCTTACTCTAATAAATCCTTTATTTAGGTTCTCGTCTAAATACTTTTATAGTACTTAGAGTTTATTTTAAAACATTCCGTATAAGGGTCTAAATCTAGGCTAAGTTCCTTCTTTAAGTATGATCTTATGGTTATATAGTTGGTATTTTAGTAGCTTATTAGCTTTCTTTTATAAAAATACATCTAGGCGATAATAATACTCTATTAGTACCTTTATAGTAGGGTTAGTGTACTTCTTTAGTACTAAGGCCTTCTTAATATCGGCTATCGTAACAGCGAAGATTATATGCTTGGGTTTCTTAGCAAGTTACACTAGCGGGGTAGCTCCAATTATGCGGATATCTAGGGTGCCGAGCTTGCTTGGATTATTTATAGTTTCTTATTTAAGTTTGGGTTTAGTATTAGGTATAGAGTTAGTATTAGATTTAGGTTCGGGTTCTTTAAGAATCCTTTTTATAGTAGAATACTAGTCCTTCTAGTATTTTCATATATAGAGCTTAAGCTTTTACTTGGCTTGGGGCGGTATAGTGCTTAATAATAACTTATAGAATTTAGTGGAGTTTTCGGATCCTTGGTAGATATTAGTAGAATTCTTATATTAGTAGAATTTAGTAGAATTCCTGGGTTGGTGGAATTTGGTGGATTCCTTGGGTACGGGGTAGACAGTTATAGAAATTTTAGACTAATAGATCGTAGTAGATTTTTTAAATTTTAGTTCTGGGTCTAAGTAGTAAGTTATAAGGCACTTCTACTTATAATAGGAGGCGGTAAATAGGAGCTTAAGGTTGTCCTAATTAATAGTTACCTTATATAGCTTTATCTAGGGTTATTTAAGGATTACTAAGTGGCCTAGGGTAGTAACGAAAAGTTTAATTAATTCTTTATAGTTTAGGTATTAGAGTCTTAGGAATACTACGTAGGTAATACGGCCTAAGATAGTACATTTGCTATTAAATCCAAATACGTTAATATGCTAGTTAAGGGGGGTTAGGGTAAAACTATTATCTTATATAAAGATCTTATTAATAAATCCTATACTACTAGCTCCTATATTAATTAGGATTTAAGCGTTAGCCTATTAACTATTCTGCTAAAGACAGCAGTTAATAGTTATGCTATAGTCCTAAGAGTTAGAGTTCGTGACGTTAAATGCATTTAATAAGATCCTATAGCAGAGCCGTCCCAAAGAGCAACTTAGCTCTAGGACCTTCCTTTTAGAGGTAATTAGGGTAGGGTTCTTATAGGACGTTAGCTATAGCTTCGTCCTTATAAATAGTGCTTACTAGATATAGGGCTGGAACTAAGTAGAGATTAGGGACAGTAACTAAGAGATTAATACGGTAAACGGCTGCTAGTATTAGCCGTTTATAATTTATATTTAGGCATAGGGACAGAGCAGTGGTTAGAGAGGTAAGAGCTACTTCTATATTTAAAGCAGAGGCCTAGCTTAATATATTATTCTTATTTAGAGGACCCTAGTAGGGCGTACCCTAGGGTCCTAGTGTTAATATCTATAGCGTTAGGGTGCTTAGGCTGAGATAATAACTTAGTAGACGTTCGCGGGGTTGCCGTATTATATTATGGAGCGGGCTTCGGTATTAGGCGTAGTATATTATTATATCGTTTATTAATAACGTTTGTGTAGGCATTAAGGGCTCCTAGTAGGTCTACGCCTATTAGGGAGGTTTTTAGTTTAGGGCTTAGGGATTTAATAAGGCTGTTAATTAGTGCGGAGTTATTCTAGCCTATTTCCTCCATATAATAGTTAAATTCAGAGAAGTATGCTAGGAAACTTTTTGTTTCTTAAGTTATATAGTTTATCTTTCTTTAAGTAGTAGCTTAGTAGTTTAGGTTACTATATATAGCTTTAAGAAGTACAACTAGGCTTTATACTAAGTTTGGCTAAAGCAGTTTAATAAGGTTAGCTATATCTCCTCCTAGTCGACTTAGGGCTTAATAGAGTTGGTTAGCTTTAGTTAGGTAACGGTTAGCGTTACTAGTTAGCTTATTTTTAAGCTAGCTTAGAAATAATTAGAGCTCTTATTGTTTACTAGTAAATACTAGAGGGTCTAGTAGTTGTTTAGATCGTTTTAGTATAGTGGTCGGCTTAGGGTAAGTAGCTACTGCGGGTTTAGGGCTTGTATTCCGCGTATTTATCTCCAGAAATAGCGTTTAGTCTTAAGGTCCTAACGTGGGCATCTTAAGGACGCGGACTTCTTCTTAGAGGTCCTTAATTAATTGCTAGTATTATGCTTCTTATTCGGCTTATTGTTAATTTAAAGTGGCTTAGTTCTATTTAAGGGCGTCTATAAAAGACTTCTATATCCCTACTAATTGTTTTTAGAGTGCGGATATAATACTAGCGGCCGTTATAGGGACTTTGGGTTTATTCTGCATATTAATAGTAATATAGGTAGTTGACGTAACGTAGTGTCACGGAGTGAGTATAAGCGACAATAATATATAGCAAGGTAGATATTATTAAGCTATGTATATAAACTATATAAGGAGGTTAAGACGTTATATAAGGAAAGAAAGTAGGAAAACGGGAAGAAAGGGGTATATATTGTTAACTTAGTTACTTAGTTAATACGTATATAGGTAGGATAGGGTTTAGGTTATAGTCCTAGCAGAACTTGGCAGAATTTAGTAGAACTTAGTAGAATATGGCAAAATATAGCAGAATGCCGTAGATTGCCGTTAGATTGCCATTAGATTGCTATTAAATTGCTATTTCGTGGTTAGTCTCTAATTGCTAAGTCGGTGGAAATAGGTAGACGTGTGCAAGGTGTCACGGGGGTGTCCCGTAACAATTTTGTAGTTAGTCTTTAATTGCTAAGTTGGTAGAAATAGGTAGATATATGCAAGGTGTTATAGGGGTGTCCCGTAATAGTACCCCCCCTTTAAACTTAAGCTTCTGCGAAATAGGGCTATAGTAGTTCTGGGTAGAGTTTATAAAAGTCTTCTACGGCTTATATAAGTCCTATAAAGTTAACGGGTTCCTATAAGGACTTAATAAAGCCTTTCTATTTTATAAGATATATATATTAGCGTTTCCGTTTATTATACTTAATATTATTAATTCTTTTAATAAAGTACTCGTTCTTACTATCCACTTTAACTAGTAGGGGAGGGTCTTATATCTGTTTAGGCAGGGCGTTTAATATAGGGGTAGTAGGGCGGAGGACTAACGTATAGAATATGGGGTGGATTTTAACCGTATTAGGGAGCTTCAGTTAGTAGGCACGAGGAGAGATAACCTTTTTAACCTTATAAGGGCTAGCGTTCTTTTAATTAAGTTTCTTAATAGGTCGTTTTGTATTTAGATTTCTTATATCTAGCTAAACAAAATCACCAATTTAGTAGGCCGGTGCTAGGGTCCGTTTCTTATTTGCTGCGGCTTTATAGACAGATTAAGCCTATATTATAGTTCCTCCATCTTCTCTACAAATTTATTTGCTTTTGCGACTTATAAGGCGTAATAAGCGGGGTAAGAAACATTACTAAAGGGTTTAAAACCCATTTATAAGTGCTAGCCATAATTAGCCAGGAACGGGGAGACTTTTATAGTTTCTAAGACGGAATTATTTATAGTAAACTTAATAAATACAAGCTAGTTAATCTAGTTGTCCTATAAATATAACGTGTATATCCGAATATACTATTCTATTATAGCATTTACGCGTTCTATTTGGCCATCCGTTTCTAAATAATACGCGGTAGATAATAGTACTTTAATATAAAGTTAAGTATTCAGTTCTTTCTAGAATGTTAAGACAAACTAGCTGCCTTTATTAGAGATAATTATTTCGGGGAGTTTATAGAGTTTCTATACGTAATCTAGGAATAGTTAGGCGACGGCAGGTGTTAATATATTAGGGTAGGCGATTAAGTGTCTTATTTTAGATAGTCGGTCTATAACTACTATAATGTTCGTGCAGCCTCTACTTTTAGAAAGGTTAATAATAAAGTCGATTAAGATATCCTTCTATCTTCGGTCTAGAACAGGTAATGGCTTTAAAAGACCGTTATACGCCTTATGCGAGGCTTTAGCTTATTAGTAGATATAGTAGCTAGAGATATGCCTTTATATTATATTATATATATTCGGCCAATAATACTCCCGTTAGAGTAGTTTTAGGGTCTTTCCTTAGCCTAGGTAACTAGCGACAGGTAAATCGTATATATGTTTAAGGAGTTTAAGCTTAAGCTTATTATAATTAGGGATAACTAAACAGTTTTGGTAATATAAGCGGTTTCTATAGGCTTTATATTTACTTAGAGAAATCTTTTTAGAGCGTTTAATACTATCTTATATTAGCTTAAGTATCTCTTAAATAAACTTATTATTTGGGTATTTGTTAACTATAATCTATTTAATTAATTAATTAGTTATTTTAAGGATGTGTACTATAAGATCTTTAGTAGGAGGGTTAAATAGTTTAGGGNNAAGTAGGGTCTAATTTNGGTAAGAGCGCGCTTCTTNTAGGGCTNGCGCGTCTTNCGAGCNTTNGGTTANGGTATTAGGCTTCTAACCTTAGACGCCTAGGCGGTATATAATTAAAAATTAGAAATAAGATAGATATTCCAACCAGCGGGCCTAACGATAACTTAGCTATTTTATAGTTATGAAGTACTATAGGTTCTTATAGTCGCTAAGGACCTTAATTAGAAATTCAGCGCCTTCTAGTTTGGGTCGCCATTATTTAAAACATCTAATAATAGCTAATAATTCCTTATTATAAATCTCGTAGTTATATTTAGCTAGGCTTAGTCGTTTTAAGAAGTATACTATAGGGTATAATACTCTATCCTCGTTATATTAAGACAGAATGCCTTTAGTAATATAGTTAGATAAGTATAACTAAACCTTATAGCAGGTACTATAGTAGGCTCGTTATTAGGCTAGGTATATAGGTAATATAAATTAAAGTTAACAACGTAATAATAACTAGTGGAGTAGTTGCCTAATAAATTAACTCTAATTGTATTCTAAAAATTACTATAAAGAAGAAACTATCTAGGTAGGGATTAAGGGTCCTTAAATATATAACCATACTCCTATAAAATCCTCTTTATATATAATATACGTGTACTCTATTTACTCTATCGCGGATTATATAGATCCTATAGATTATATAGATTACGTTATATAACCTTTAGTTACTATTCCTCGTTATATAGTTCTATTAGCTCTATTCTAGACTATGCCTAAATTAACTAACTAGCTTCTTCTAACTCTTTCCCTAGTAGTTATAATATTGTACTTAAAGCGTTTATAATACTATCTCCCTTCTCTTTATTTTTATCCTTAAAGATCCTAATTATCTCTAAGTTATTTACTAGAGGTGTAATATCTATCTAATTAATTTAGTTAATATTATTGCTTATTATACCTAAAGCAATTTCTTCTTCTTTAACTGCTCGTTGTATTCGCACTATTGCTATAATATTATCCCTTAGTGAGATTATACTATCTCCATATTCTCGCTATTTAAAAAAGAAGTTAGTTAGTATTACGTTAGTAAACCCATCTTCGCAATAACCGTCCTCTTACTTAAAGTGCACTAAAGCGAATATTTATTCGTCCTATAACGTTTGTTTTATCTCTAATACTAAATATACATAACCTATTACTCTTAACAGTCGTCTAGTTCCCTAGTTAATTTGTCTTAGGGTTTTATATTTAATCTACTGCTACGCGGCTAGATAATAAACTATCTGTTATTCTAGCAGAGTTGCGTTATTTTTAGGACGCTAAACGGGAGGCTGCTAATACTTAGCAACAGGCCCTTAAATCTCGTTTAGCGGCGTCTGCTCGGTTAATTCGTCTTAAAAAGGCTTATAAAAAGGTCTATTTTAAAAAAATAGAAGCTTATAGAATAAGGTCTATAAGAGCTTAGTAATAAAAGAATAAATTCTCTTCTAACCGAGAAGGAAATAGATTTAAGTAGTTCGGCAACTACTCTTCTTAGGTCCCCCTTAGGTAACTTATTTTTTAGCAATCCTTTTTTATTAATACTGCCTAACCTAATTTCTTTTAATACTCCTGTACCTTTCCTATAGCGTTTTTTAAATTTTCTAATAGCTCCTAGGTAGTCTTATTATAGCCTATCTACTTAACCTCGTACTATATTTTATTATTAATATCCTTATAGTTAACAATCCTTAAAACTTACTATTTGTCCTCTTCTTATCCTCTATATATATCCGCTTCGTAAACTAGTAGCTTAATATTCCTATATACTAGCTTTAGTATTATAATATACTATATAGGGTAGATCTTTATTTTAGCTAATAGGTTTAACTTAAATATAACTAGTGAAATCCTTTATATAATTTTAAAGGGTCCTAGTCTAACGTAGTCTAACTTTTTACTTAGTTATTAACTCTTAAAATTTTTATATAGTAGCTATACTTTATCTTCCTCCTTAAGATCTAGTCCCTTAGATCTCTTAATATTATAGTACCTTTTTATTTTTTTTTATACTACTTTTACTAATTTTATAAGGTCTATATAAAGATTTATTAACGTCTTTATTCTTTTTTTTAGCTATGCTACTTGTTTTCTTCGCTTGCCTTAGTAATAATAATATTTTTAGCTTATACCCGTAATTTGCTTTAAATAGTAACGTGCCTATTTCTTCTTATAGTATTATATTATATATAAACTATATAACTAGTAATAGTAATACCTAATTATTCTATACGTAATTAATATAATATCTTAGATACTATTCTAGTGTCTAATTTAGTCTTTCTATTTAACTATCTATCTGCAGATAGTATATGGTAAAAGTTACTACTCTAACTCCTTATTCCGCTAAAAATACTTCCTAAAATACTGCTATAAATCTTAGGTCTCTGTCTAATATAATTTTACTTAGTGCTCTATATCTTATAAATACTTCTTTAATATAGATTCTAGCGATATCCTTTACTGATATTTCTTCTGTATATACTATAAAGTATCCCCACTTCGTAAGCTTGTCTATTATTACTAAGATTATATTATAATCTTATCTAGTAATAGGGTTTCTTAACTTTAGTAACTTAATAATAAAGTCCTATAATATAACTTCCTATAGTCTTTCTAGTATTTTAATAGGTTATAGCCCTCCGTATAGCTTGTACCTTATTAGTTTATTTTTTTTAGCAATCTAGATATTCTTTTATAACTTTTTACGCTAAGCCCCAAATTCTATTAATAATGTACTCCTCCTAGAGTCTTAACACTAGGCCTCTAGCTCTATTATATCCTTAAGTTATTCCCTTATAAAAATCTTCTATAAAGTATTCCGCTATACTTCTTAGGATATACTTTACTTCTTAATATTTATACAGTATTTCTTCTCCTAGGTGCTCCAACTGCTCCTCTAGTTGTGTTTTAAAGATTCTTTATGCCTAAAAGCTCTCTGGTGACTTATAAACCCTTTTTAATTCTTTTTAAGTGGCTATAATTTTTAGATAATTGTACCTAATTAACCCGTCTATGTCTTTTCGCAGTAAAGCCCCTAATGGCTTTTTATCGTTTTATAGTTTAGCTTTTCGACTTAGAGTATCTGCTTATGTATTATCTATACCCTTAGTATACTAAATCTTGAAATAGTATTCTGTAAGTATCTCTACCTATCTAACCTATCTTTAGTTAAGTTCCTTTATCGTTAGGAATCCTATTAGGTTTTTATAATCTATTTTAACTATAAATAGTTTCTCTATACCTTATAAAAATACTCTCTATTTCTTTAATGCTATAACTATACCTAATAGCTCCTTATTGTAAATGTTATAGTTTAACTTTAGTAGTATTATCTTCTAACTGTAATATACTACTAGGTGCCATCTATCTAGATACTTTTATATAAAGTATACCCCTAGCGTATAGTCTAATATATTTATTTCTACAACCGTTTCTAGCCCTAGTTAATAGATCTTAAGAACTAGCTCCTAGGTAAACAATTCTTTAACTTTTTTAAATAACTCTCTTTATTCCTTTCCCTATACCTATAGTTCTTCTTTCTTTATTAACCGTGTAAATGGTTTAATATCCTTTAACTATTATACTATAAACCTTTTATAGTAATTATAAACCCCTAAAAACGATCTTAATTATATAACGTTTTCTAGTTCTTACCAATTTACTATATCCTTAATCTTCTTTAGATCTATACTAAGTTAGCCTAGTTTAATAATAAATCCTATAAAATTGGTCTTTCTGGTAAAGAACTTGTATTTCTTAATTGCTACTAATGCCCGCGAAGCCCTACTGCACGCGTCCACGTCGCCGCGGGTGGAAACATCATCTGGAATCCGTTCCTTTTAATGGCCAAGTGCAGAGGCGATGGTAGAGAGCCGTCGCAGCGCGTGCAGCGCGCTGTCGTTGCGACTCTGTGGTGTTGAGCCGGCGACGCGTTTAAAGCATCGCCCTTAATAACACTAGGAGCCTTACTGCCTCCGCTTAGAGCTCCCGTTCTACCATCTAGGGAGGCCTATTAAGGGAAACTGGGATATAAAAACTACTTAATGTACGTCTACCTAGCTTATAGCTAGGGCCGAAACTGGCCTTATTAAGCTAGCGGATGCGGATACGTCCTAGGCGTATAATAGGACACCCTTAGGCTTATACTAGCTCTAAGACCGAATGGATATAGTAAGGGCGTAGGGAACCCTTTTTTATAAGAACTTATTAATTAACGCGTCGCAGATACCTTATACGAAACTTATTAAGGCCCTAAAGGCCACCGCGAAGAACTTGTTAAGGCCCTGCCTAAAGAACTTATTAAGGCCCCTCTAAGGGCCTATCTAGTATACCGGTACACCTAGGTAACTTAGAAGAGGGTCTTAATAGGCGTAGTGCGCGCGACCTGGTTGACAGCGACGCGATAGCAACGCGATGGCGACTAGACGGCTTAACGAGGTGGAAACACGGGCAAAGCTCTAGGCAGCGGAAACATAGGCCAGCTTTAACGGCCCTATGGCGTTTAACTCGCAGGCGACTTATAGGTGACTCGCAGGTGACTTACAGGAGGGTCTTAATAGGCGTAGTGCACGCAACCTAATATATATACGTCTAAGGCGACTTATAGGAGGGTCTTAATAGGCGTAGTGTATGTAACCCGATACGTATATATATAGGGGAGGCTGTAGGGGAAATATAGGCCAGTTGGACGAGGACTTGATAGTCTTATAAAAAGGGGGGACACAAGCTTAGTTAGTAGGAGAGGGCAGAGCAGGTCGCCTGGCGCGGGACCTAGTATCTATAAACCCCTCCTATAAAACACGGTCGGCCTATTATAAGGAGACTTTTATAGGCATCGCGAAACGGGAGCTAGTGGTGTATAGGGTATTACGCCCCTATATTACTGCTAGTCTCCTATAGGGCGAAGTACATAGTAGCTACTACTGGCTTTAGGGACCTTACCCCTTAGCTAAGCTCTAACCCCTAGTGCACCTAATAGGCAGGTAGAATTACATCCTAGCCGAAGAAGACTACTACGTGGCTTAAGAGAACGGATACGCGTATTGGTACATTAACAGACGGAACCGTTTGTTTGCTTCTAGGGCGGTACGCTAATAAGATATGCTTAAGGAGTAAATAGGAGTTACTTAGGTAGGGGAGGCTTTTTAGTCTGGGCCTTAACTATAGAAGGTACCTAAGGCTTCTATATTACAGGATGCAGCTACGACACCTTTATAGGATTACGCTAATAGGTATATAAGACGGGAGTTATAACCCCTAGAAAAGGCAGCTTATGCCTATACCAGCGGAAATAATAGAAAAGGTGTGAAACTAGAGGCTATAGAAGGCTCCTAAGCTATACAAAAGCGTATTAACTCTAGGAGGAGACTTTTATATAGACCGTGGGGGGGCGGACTGGTATTTAGGCCAATCCTATTATAAGATATCCAAAAGAACTGGTAAGACCCCCTGTTAAGGTGGTGGCAGCTAACTGCTTATAGAAAGCCCCTAGGCCTTTAGGCCTAGGTATTAAAACAAATACTAAAAAACTAGGGTAGAGGCCTAGATAAGTAGGTATATTAAACTCTATTATATAGCACAATTAACCTTATATTTATGGACGAAGGCCTATACTAGAGACTCGAAAGGTATAACCCCAAAGAAGAATAGGCACTCGCCTTAGACCATATCCCCATCCAGATATAGCTAGATTTAGATATTAAGGCGCAACTAAGTAGTAAAAGATATGTAATAAGGAAGCTTAAGATAGACAGTTTCCTTAATATAGTTAAATAATAACTCTAAGACCTAGAAGAAATCCACCCAATTCTAAACGAGCGAGGCTTATTAGCCACCCCTAAGGAAATTAACTAAAGACTAGAAAGGATCTAGGCAGCAATTAAAAACGGGCTAGAAGAGCACTGCCCGGTCTTAAAACTGGGCCCCTATACGCGACACGCATAGTCCGTATAATGCGTAGTTCTTATTACTAGCTAATAATAAGCAAGAAGGAAATATATAAGTAGCCATAACCCTAAAGACAAGAGACGATATAAAGACACAAGAAACCAGTTAAAGAATACCCTAAAGAAAGAAGTAAGGAATAACTGGAGATAGTTTATAAACGAGCATACTTCTAACCCAAGCCTCCCCTATAATAAGGGCCTTTGGGCTATAGCAAAATAGGTAAAAAAAAAAAAAGGCAGGGCGCCTAGCAAAAGACCTATACCTACTACCCCTATAAAGAGCAGGGGAATTACAGGCCACTAACAACAACAATAAAAAGGCAAAGATCCTTATAGAAAGGTTCTTCCCCTAACCAACTCTAGCAGACCTCAGCGACATTATAGGTAAAACACCGGTAACTCACCTAAGGGTCAACAGCGACATAACAATAGAGGAAATAGCTAGAACTATTAGCCGCCTTTTAAACAATATAGCACTAGGACTAGATAGGATTCTAAATAAGGCCTTAAAAATATATAGACTACTTATAGCACCCTAGCTTATAGATATAGCTAGGGTATACTTTACTATAGGCTACTACACGCGACTTAGAAGAGCTATAACAACGGTTATTTTACGGAAAGAAGGTAAAGCAGATTACTTAATCCTAGAAAGCTACCGCCCTATTACCTTAAAAAACACCCTTAGCAAGATCTTAGAAAAGGTAATAGCGGACTATATAGTAGACACGGCTAAGGAATATAACCTACTACTACAAAGCTAAATAGGGGCAAGAAAGAACCGCTTAACACTATTAGCACTTACGCTACTCGCTACCACTATTAAATCCGCATAGGCGATGCGAAGGGACTTTATAGTATTAATGCTTAGCCTAGATATTAGCGGCGCCTATAATAATATATCCTATAAGCGTCTCCTATATATCTTTAGGGTAAAAGGCTTCCTAGAATAGATTATATAATTTATTTAAGGGTTTATAGGTTAGAAAGAAATATTACTAGTCTTTAGCAGATACCAGAGCCCCCCTATTATAGTTACAACAGGAATACTATAAGGATTACCCCTCTTGCCTATACTCTTCCTTTTCTTTATAAGCAACCTACTTAACTCCTTTAAGGAAGGGGCGACCTAGGGGATAGGCTTTATTAACGATATAAACCTAATTATATATAGGCTAACAGCCATAGAAAATTATAGAACACTAGAGAAAGCTTATAATACCTATATAGAATAGGCAAGACAATATAGAGTCTAATTCTTACTAAAGAAATACCAGCTAATCTACTTTATAAGAAAACGTAACTAATCTATAGATCTTTAGCATATAATCCATATCTAAGGCTTTAGGGGTTAACCAGTTTAGGGTTTAAGGGTATTAGGAGTATAGGTAGACAGTAAGCTCCGGTAGAGCGTATATACGGCGTAAGCGGCCTATAAGAGCTAAGTATAGTATATCGCATTATCCAGGATTGTTAATTCTATATAGGGTCCATACTTTTAGAGGTTACGCCTACTATATACAGCAGTTGTTTGGCCAACTATAACGTATAGGTCCAATATTTGGGCCATTAGAGAATCTAAGAAAGGCCCCCCTAAATCACTCCTTAAACTACTCTAAAAGGTCCAAATAGCTTACCTCTAGAGTATAATAGGTAGATATAAGCGAACGGCTACAGCACTGCTTAAAAAGGAAGCTAATATTCCCCCCCTATAACTATATATTAAAGCCGCTATAATATAAAGGGCGTAAAACAAACGTAACTCTAATATTATAAAGTATATTAAAACACGCCTAAATAAACTATAGAGGGACCCTAGGGCGCCCTATAGGAAAACAAACCAATAACCCTAAAGTAGGGAAGATATATTAAAGAAACAGGTAAAGAAAGCAGAAGAAAAATAGTGCTGCTTTAGGGCCCAGGCCTATATAGAGGAGGAAGGGAAACGCGTAAGAGGCCAGTAAAGATAATAGTAAGAGAGAGAAAGGAGTAAAAGTAGAACACAAAAGAATACTAGGAAACTATCTACTATAATACAATACTAGCTAGACTAACGCTGGAGAGGCGTATAGGAGTTGAAGGTATAGAGGCTAACTAAGGCAAGAGGAACCCAAGCCGTAGCATGGTTAACGCTATAGGGGGTAAATACTTTAGGGCTCTAAGAAGGCCTAATAAAGGTAGAAAATATAATAGCAACACTCTTAAGAACAGGAATAATAGGACTAAAAGACTGGCTCTACTAGGTAGGTATCCTAGTAGGTAGCCTAAGATGCGAATATAGCTGGCTAAGACAGACACCAAAATATATAATACTATTATGCCCCTTACACACCAACTAAGAAGTAATACTCTTAGTAGCTAGCATAGAGAACTATAATACACTACTCTCGATATAAAAAGGCCTTAAGGCGGTTACCTAGTAGCTTATTAGCTAAAATATACTAAACCAGTTCTGGGTTATAAAGGAAATAGTAATAAAGGGCGGGAGAGGCGAGTAACGGGCGCCCCCTAATAACTCTATAGTAGTAGAGTAAAGTTTGCAATACTAGCGCGTCCGTAGGCTTATTACAGCAGTAGTGGTTCCTAAAAAGGTTAAAAAGTAAGGTAGTAGAGCACTATAGGTAACTCGCAGGCGCCTTATAGGCGGCCTATAGGCGAGTCCTAAAAGGCGGGAAGATGGATTACGGAGTTTTCTTAAATAGAGTTTTCTCCCTATATGTATATAAGGAGTAGTCCGCGTGGGCCCAATAGGGATCCAAATCGGACGTTAAGTAATAAATAATAATAATTGCTACTAATATCTGTTCCTCTTATAGTCTCTTTAAGACCTATTTAATATATTCTCCGTATTCTTCCTTAGTTATTAAGTAGATAATAATATTATTAAAATATACTATAATAAATTTATCTAAGTATTCTCCTAATATATTATTAATACGCTTCTAGAATGTTGCTAGCGCATTTATAAGCCTAAATTGCATAACTAATAGTTTATATAGTTCTTCCTTTAACTTAAAGGCTGCCTTCTATTCGTCGCCTTCCTTAATTCTAATCTAATAGTACGCCTACCTTAGATCTATCTTTATAAAGATTTACGCATTGCCTATCCTATCTTAGATTTCGCTAATTAAGGGTAAAGGATACCTATCCTTTCTAGTAATGCTGTTTAACTATCTATAGTTAATATATAGCCTTAGTTTACCGTTCTTTTTTAGTATAAATAGTACTGGGTAACCTACTAATAACTATAATGGTCTAATATATCCCTTTTGTAAGTTCTCCTAGATAAACTCTTTTAGTGCTCTTCCTTTGTCCTTAGTAAGCTTATAGATTAGAAAGAACCTTAGACTTATTCCTAGTTCTAATTCTATTTTATAATCCTATACTATATATTCTAACAGCCTTTTACTTTCTAGTGACTATAGTTTCTTACCGTACTTATAATATCTCTTTAGTATATAGCTTAGTCCTTTCTCTGTTTCTTTATAGGTTGCTCCTACTTAGTACTATACTAACTTGGCTTATTATTATATCTTGCGTTATTAAGTATCCCTAATATTGACCTAACCCGTAACCTAATTAATCCTTAAGTTATATTCCTATAACTAAGGCATTCCTAATACTGCCTTATTGTTCCCTAATAGTAATATATTAAAAGATATCTTAATTTGTCTCCCTTTAATGGTTAGCTAAATAGGTCCTATTTTAAGGTTAATAATACCTCCTCCGTAGGCTATTGGATCTCCTAAAATTATTACTAATAGGTAAGGGTGCTTTTTTTTCTTGTGTGGTAATCCCATTCTTTTAACTGCTAATAGTAAGATATAGTTTCTTATTGCTCTACTATCTATTAATACTTCAAACTGTTAATCTTACTATTTAACTTATAGGTTTAGGTATTGTCCTTAAATTCCTTTAAGGGTTTAAGGCTCTACTACTAGTTCCCTCTAGTCCTATAGGCCTCTACTTTTCCCAATTATTAGCTGCTTAATCCTATTTATACTTAGTCTACTTTTAGCTAATACTTAGTTCGCTTCTTTTCTTTAATATACTACAGACACGTGTTCTCTAGGCATTCCTATTACTATTATCCATCTAGGTATTCTTCCGTAAGGAATCTTTTTAACTAAAGTATTAAGTTACCTAACTCCTAAACTTCTATTGGGTGCTAGCTATATATATACTTAGCATTTCTATACTTCTATTCTTCTACTATCCAATATATTCTTATAGGGTATTTTTAGTACTTATCCTTAGGTGCTCTATGCATATTATATATATTATCTATATATATAATCCATACTAATATATAATATACTTAGTGTTTTAGGTTAACTTTTAGCTCGTCTTTATCCTTAAGTTTAAACCTCTACTGTATTAATCTAAACGTTATAACCTTATTCGTAGGTACTAAGATATGCCTTTCGCTTCTCTAGTCCTCTAAACGCTCCTCTAGATCCTTTAATGTTATAATTAAGGCCCCTTTAATATAACTCATTACCTTTTCCGTAATAGGGTGGTCTTAGATAACTTTCTTATCTAACTATATATAGAAATCTTCCTACTTATCGTTATGCCTTTACCTATACTACTTTTAGTATATCTGCTAGAGTATATACGGCTCGTCCGTAAGGAAGTATCTTCTTATTACTATATCGTAATATCCTTTAGTATGTCGTTCCTTAAACCTAGTTAGAATCCCTAAATCCTCCTTATTCTCTAGTTTAGTAAGCTACTTAGCTTTTAGTATACCTACTTTAGGCCTATTAGTAATTCTTCGTATAGGTACTTTATCCTTAGAATATCCTAGTGTATTAGTCCTCTAGTCTAACTTCTGTTATTACTATATAATAATTCTTACTCTAAATTCGGTCATGGTTTCCTTTAGTTTTCGCCTTATAAGTAGATCCTTAAAGTCTTCTTGCTTCTTAATCTTGGTTTACTTAATAGTCCTCATTTATATCTGAAATTCTTAATTCTATAGAATTCTTAATCCTAAGCTTGCTTCTGTCTTAAGCTTAGCTCCTACCTTAGTCCAACTAGACTTAAGTGTTCTTATCTTATCTTAAGAGTCTTATACTTATAGGAAACTCTATCCCAAGCTTATTTATATATCCTTAAACTAAGCTACTGCCCTACTCTATTGGTTTTCGTCCATTATAGGTCCTTGGGTATGCCTTATCTCGTCTTAAAAATCTTAAGTCTTTAGCCTTTTGCCTTTATCGAGTGCCGAAGTAGCTCGCTGTCCTACTTCTCTTACGTCTTGCGAAGCAATAGACATCGTGTCTAGTAGGGTCTTAATCCCTACTAATGTTCCCTATTTTATAGTAGAATTATCCTCTACCTCTCTTATAATATCTTTAAGGTCCGTATACTTCTAGTAAGTTACTCTTATTACCTTATTATTACTAAATATTTCACCTATATTAAATTTATTATCCTTAATGTCCGATCTATAAACTGGTTTATTAGTTCCTTTATATATTAAGGATTTTAGCTCTTATAGCTAATAGCTTACGCTATACTTAGCATCTTTATAAATTTAGTATGCGTTATTATAATAAAACGCGAAACTTCTAATTAAACACTCTGTTATTCCTCGTAGTATACTATTATCCCTCTATATATATATATCTTTTACTAGTCTAGTTCCCTTTATTGTATAGTAACTCTAACCATCTTTATAATCCCTCGCGAAGTAACCTTATTTTCCGCAATTTATATAAGCTCTATCTTTAAACCATTAACTTTACTATAGAGTCCGCCTAAACGTCTTCTACTACTAAGATTCCTAGTTTAGCCTCTACTCCTTAGTCCTGTAATTACTAGATCCTTAATCTTTAGGTTTTTATAGTTTCTTACTCTATCTCTTATAGGCTTCTTTAGTACCACTTAGGTCTATTAGCTCTGCGCTATACTATAGTTTTTAACTTAGCTTTAGTTATTGCGTATTTTACGCCTTATATAACTATAAAACTCTATCCTAACCTCTCTTGGCCTATTCCCTTTAATAGATCCAATTATTAATCTTAATTGCTTAATCTATTAGCCCTCTTAGGGTGTCCATATCTTCTATTAAGATAATTACGTCCTAGACTTTAGCCTTAAGTTCTTATTTATACTATACTATAAGCGCCCTATTATTCCACTTAACTTATATTACTAGCGTCTAGAACTATATTATATACTTAATTACTAAGGTTCGTTGCGTAATATCTTAGAGTTTTCTTTCCGCTATAGTTACTGCCTTTAGGTCTCTAAATATTTATATAAGTTACTTTATAAACCCTTCCTAGCTTAAGAATATAAATCGCACCTCCTAATTAGTGGTTATTATTTCATTTACCTGTATTTTCGTAAGGTAAAGCTTAAACTACTTAAGTGCTCTTCCTAATAGGAATAGTCCTATATACACTATTTAATCTATAGGTATTAGCAGCTTCGCTCCTTCCTGCGTATCTTTAAAGTGCATTTACGTAAGGAATCCCTTAAGCTTTAACCTTTCTCCTAAGTACCTCTTAATTAATAGTAGTTTAATCTTTGCCGCTCCTATCCTATTAATCCTTTTTTTTAGTGCCGCATTATTTATTATTAGCTAGTTAACTATTTCTTATAGTTATCTAACTATTATAGGTTGCTATAAATTAGTATCTGCTATACTAGTGTTACCTCCTAACCTTAAAGTAGTTGCCGCCGTTAATAGCGTTATAGTGGCTGCTTTTAGTAGCATGTTATTTAACTTTTTATATTTAATACTATAACTAGGTAGTAATTATATAACGGAACCTTATAGCAGGTACTACGGTAGGCTTATTATTAGGCTAGGTATATAGGTAATATAAATTAAAGTTAANAACGTAATAATAACTGGTNGAGTNGTTGCCTAATANATTAACTNTAATTATATTCTAAGAATTACTANAANGAAGGAACTATCTAGGTAGGGATTAAGGGTCCTTAAATACACAACCGTACTCCTATAAAATCCTCTTTATACGTAATATACGTGTGCTTTATCTACTCTATCGCGGATTATATAGATTATATAGATTATATAGATTACGTTATATAACCTTTAGTTACTATTCCTCATCACATAGTTCTATCGGCTCTATCCTAAACCGTGCCTAAATTAACCAACTAGCTTCTTCCGACTCTTCCCCTAGTAGTCGTAACATTGTACTTAAAGCGTTCGTAACAATAAGTCGGCTTCTATAACACTTATTCGGTTTAGGTTAAAGTATTAAAGTATAGGCGTAGTAGTAAATATAACCTTTAGATAGGCAAAGGCCTTTTTATATTCCTTATTAAAGATAAAGACTTTATCCTTTTGGGTTAGAGCTATAAGGGGTAAAACTAGGGCGGAGAAGTTATTAATAAACTGTTAGTAGAAATTAGCAAATCCTATAAAGGCTCTTACGTCCTTAATATTCTTGGGTTCTTGCCAGTTTATAATTACTTTGACTTTTTTCAGATCTATTTATATACTATTTATAAAAATAAGGAGTCTAAGGTATAAAACGGAAGTTTTATAAAACTCGCATTTATTTATATCTAACTATAGACTAGCTCCGTATAGGGCTTATAGAATAAGGTTAACGTATTTCCGATATTTAGTTAGGTTATTACTATATATTAGGATGTCGTTAATATAAGCAGTATAGAAGATATCCAGGTAGGGGTGTAGGGTATTATTTATATAATGTTAAAACGAGCTTGGAGCGTTTATAAGGCTAAAGGATATTACTAAGTATTTAAATAGTCTATATCGGGTACAAAATATAGTAAGCCATTTATCCCCTTTTGCAATGCGGAGATGGTTAAATGTAGAGATAATATCGAGCTTTATGTAGTAACGAGCCTTACTTAGTTAGTTTAGCGTCTCTTATATTAACGGGATTAGATATCGGTTCTTAACGGTAATAGCGTTAAGAGCTTAGTAGTCTACATAGAAGCGCAAACCGCCGCTAGGTTTCTTAACGAAGATCACTAGTACGGCTATAGGTAACGAGCTTACTCTAATAAATCCTTTGCTTAGGTTCTCGTCTAAATACTTTTATAGCACTTAGAGTTTATTTTAAGACATTCTATATAAGGGTCTAAATCTAGGCTACCTTCCTTCTATAAGTATAATCTTATAGTTATATAGTTAGTATTCTAGTAGCTTATTAGCTTCCTTTTATAAGAACGCATCTAGGCGATAATAATACTCTATTAGTACCTTCGTGGCAGGGTCGGTGTGCTTCTTTAGTACTAAGGCCTTCTTAATATCGGCTATCGTAATAGCGAAGATCGTATGCTTGGGTTTCTTAGCAAGTTACGCTAACAGGGTAGCTCTAATTATGCGAATATCTAGGGTGCTAAGCTTGCTTGGATTGCTTATAGTTTCTTACTTAGGTTTAGGTTCGGTATTAGATACGGAGTTAGTATTAGATTTAGGTTTAGGTTCTTTAAAAATCCTTTTTATAGTAGAATACTAGTCCTTCTAGTATTTTCGTATATTAAGCTTAAGCTTCTGCTTAGCTTAGGGCGGTATAGTACTTAAAGTCTATTTATAGGGTTTAGTAGAATTTTTAGATCCTTAATAGATATTGGTAGAAATCTTACATCGGTAGAATTTGGTGGAATTCCTAGGTTAGTAAAATCTAGTAAATTCTTTAGGCGTGGGGTAGATATTGGTGGAAATCTTAGGCTAATAGATTTTAGTAGATTTCCTAGATTTTAGTTTAGGGTTAGAATGGTATATTATAAGGCACTTCTACTTACAATGGGAGGCGGTAAATAAAAGTTTAAGGTTGTCTTAATTAATAGTTACCTTATATAGCTTTATCTAGGGTTATTTAAGGATCACTAGGTAACCTAAGGTAGTAATAAAAAGCTTAATTAGTTCTTTGTGGTTTAGGTATTAGAGTCTTAGGTATACTATATAGGTAATTTAGCCTAAAACCGTATATTTGCCATTAAATCTAAATACGTCAATATACTAGTTAAGGGGGGTTAAAGTAAAACCATTATCTTACGCAAAGATCTTATTAATAAATCCTATACCACTAGCTCCTATATTAATTAGGACTTAAGTATTAGCCTATTAATTATTCTACTAAAGATAATAGTTAACGGTTATGCTATAATCCTAAGAGTTAGAGTTTATAACATCTAAAGCATTTAATAAAACCCTAAGGTAGAGCCGTCCTGGAGAGCGACTTAACTCTAAGACGTGCCTTTTAGTAGTAAGCGGGAAGGGGTTCCTATAGAACGTTGGTTGTAGCTTTGCCCTTATAAGTAGTGCTTACTAAATATGGGGCTGGAACTAGGTAAAGATTAGGGGCGGTAACCGGAAGATTAATGTAGTAAACGGTTACTAGTATTGGCCGTTTATAAATCGTTTTGGGGCGTAGGTAAGGGGATAAGATAATATTTTAAGATATAGTCCTTACTTCCGCACTTAAAGTAAAGGCCTAGCTTAATACGTCTTTCTTATTTAGGGGACCCTAATAGGGCGTACTCTAGGGTTCCAGTGTTAATATCCATAGCGTTAGGGTGCTTAGGCTAAGACGACTTAGTAGATATTTATAAGGCTGTTATATTATATCGAGAAGCGTATTTCGGTATTAGGCGTAGTATATTATTATACCGTTTATTAACGACGTTTGCGCAGGCGTTAAGGGCTCCCGGTAGGTCTACGCCTATTAGGGAGGTTTTTAGTTTAGGGCTTAGAGATTTAATAAGGCTGTTAATTAGTGCGGAGTTATTTTAGCCTATTTCCCTTACGTAATAGTTAAATTTAAAGAAGTATACTAGGAAACTTTTCGTTCCTTAAGCTATATAGTTTATCTTTCTCTAGGTAGTAGCTTGGCGGTTTAGGTTACTATATAAGGCTTTAAGAAGTATAACTAGGCTTTATACTAAGGTTGGCTAAAGAGGTTTAATAAGGTTAGCTGCCTTTTTTTTTAGTTAACTTAGGGCGTAATAGAGTCGGTTAGCTTTAGTTAGGTAACAGTTAGCGTTACTAGTTAGCTTATTTTTAAGCTAGCTTAGGAATAATTAGAGTTCTTATTATTTACTAGTAAATACTAGGGGATCTAGTAGTCGTTCGGATCGTTTTAATATAGTAGTTTATTTAAGGTAGATAGCTGCTATAGATTTAGGGCTCGCGTTCCGCGTATTTATCTCTAGAGATAGTGTTCGGTCTTAAGGCCCTAATATAGGCGTCTTAAGTGTGCGGATTTCTTCTTAGAGGTCCTTAATTAGTCGCTAGTATTGTACTTCTTATTTAGCTTATTATTAATTTAAAGTGTCTTAGTTTTATATAAGGGCGTTTATAAAAGACTTCTATATTTCTACTAGTTATTCTTAGAGTGTAGATATAATACTAACGGCCGTTATAGAGGCTTTAGGGTCGTTTTATATTTCGGAGGTAGTATATAAAGTTAACGTAATATAGTGTTACGGAGTGAGTATAAGCGGCGATAATATATAGTAAGGTAGATATTATTAAGCTATATACATAAACTGTGTAAGAAGTCAAGACGTTATATAAGGAAAGAAGGTAGGAAAACAGGAAGAAAGGGTATATATCGTTAACTTAGTTACTTAGTTAATACGTATATAGGTAGAATAGGGTTTAGGTTATAGTCCTAGCAGAACTTAGCAGAATATAGCAGAATTCCATAGATTGCCGTTAGATTGCTATTAGATTGCCGTTAGATTGCCATTTTACGGTTAGTCTCTAATTGCTAAGTTGGTGGAAATAGGTAGATGTATGCAAGGTGTTATAGGGGTGTCCCGTAACAATATAGGACTTTATATTAATTTAAAGAAATGTAAATTCTTAGTCACAGAAGTAAAATACCTTAGACTAATTATTACTACTAAGGGTGTCCGTATAGACCCTAAGAAAGTATATATAATTACTAAATAGTAAGCCCTTAACTGTATTAAGGACGTATAAACCTTCCTTGGTTTTGCTAACTTTTATTAGAAATTTATATACAGCTTCTTAGGCGTAGTAGCACTACTTATAGTAATAATATAAACAAAGGGCCTTTCTATAAAAGAAAGAAAAACGCACCTATACTTTACCTAGGCGCCTAAATATAAGATGGCGTTTTAAGACCTTAAAAATGCCTTTACTAAAGTACTTATTCTAGCTCACTTTACACTAAGACAAGAACTCTATCTTAAAACTAACTCCTTAAACCACGTTAACATAGGCATCCTTTCCTAAATAGGTAATAACAGTCTCCTTTACCTAGTTATATTCTACTTATCTAAGCTTATACTATAANAGTATAACTANAAGATNTATAATAAAGAACTCNTTANAATTATATAAGCGTTTAAAGAATTCTAACNANAACTNTCCTTAGTAGAGCCTAACTAGCTAACTAAAGTCCTTACGNACTATTATAACCTTAAGTACTTTATAACTATAAAGCAGCTAAACTAACGCTAGGTATATTAGAACAAGTTCCTCTTTAGTTTTAACTTTAAAATTATATATAGACTAGGAGTATAAGGTACTAAGCCTAATAGCCTAATACGCCGCTCGTAAGACCTTCCTTAGTCTAAAATAACCCCTATAATTAGTTCTAACAATAAACAATCCTAAAAGCACGAAATTTAGCCCTAGGTATACTACCTATAATAGAGCTAACTATACCTTAGCTTTATACTATAGAACTAGAGTTACCTCCTAAAATTAATAAGCTTATTACTACGGCATATAACACCTCTATTAACCTATTACTATATTAACTTATTACCGCAAAGACTGCCGGCGCCTATACGCTGCCTATTAACCTCTAAAGCTTAGGCTAGATTAATATAGCAGCCTTAAAAGTAAAAGAGAATAGGCTTTATTATAGAGGCCGCCTATTTATCCCTAACTTAGAAAATCTATAACGGCAACTAATCTAAATAGCCTATAACCTCCGATTAAGCGGCTACCTAGGCAAAGGAGGAACCTATAAGCTCCTTAGCCAATACTACTTTTAGCTAAAAATAATAGACTTAGTTATACGCTTTATAGGCACTTACTATAGTTAAAGGGCGCTAAGGCCTTTAATATAAAGTACTAAGGACTACTGCACCCTCTACTAGTACCTATATAACAATAGGCAGATATCGCTATAGATTTTATTATTAACTTATCACCCTATAAATAATACGGCCGTACCTATAAAAACATCCTTATAATAATATATCAACTTATAAAAGAGCGCTACTACGTCCTAACCGAAGGCGTAGCTATTAGTAACGTTACTAACACCTTCCTTTATAAAGTTTATTAATTATATAGGTTACCTAACTTAATTACATCCAACTAAGGTATATAATTTAACTCCGATATATAGAGACGAATCTACTAATACCTTAGCATCTCCGTTAAGATATTTATATCCTTCTATTATAAAACTGCTAAGTAACTAAAAAACGCTAATACTAGTATAAAAGCGTACCTATAATAAGTAGTCGCCTATAGTTAAGATAACTAAGTAGATTACCTCCTACTAGGTAAATTTACAGCGAATAACTACGTCTTAACTACTATAGGACTTACCCCATTCTTTGTAAATAAAGGTTATTACCCCTAATCTAGTATAGAGCTACCAGAACCTATTAATAAAAAACTACTATATAGAAAACGCCTTAAGATGCTACTTGCTAACTAGTATATAGACTATATAAAAATTCTACTTAACTACTATAAGGGAGAAATGGCCTAAGCTTAAGCAAAGTAGGCTTACTTCGCTAACTATTATAGAACGCCACCACTAAAGATACGTATTGGTAACTAGGTATAGCTAGATATATATAATATCTTTATATAAAGGCCTATAAAGTCACTTAATTATAAGAACCTTAGCCCCTATCTAATTAAACGAGTTATTAATAGGGGAGCTATATATAAGCTAGAACTCCTACTTACCCTAACCACCCGCGAGATATAGCCTATATTTTACCTATAACTACTATACCTCTATTAGCCTAACCCCTTACTAGGGTAGATATAGCCTAAACCCCTACTAGTACTAATCTAAGATAAGAACGAAGACGAGAACTATAAGGAGTGGACTATAGAATAAATTATTAACTCTAAATACTTTAGTAAAGGTAGGGGACAACGGCTCTACTATAGAGCTATATATATAGGATTTGATATAAATTAGCCAAAATAGTAACTATAGGAAGACTTTAAAAATACAAAGGATTTAATTAGCGACTTTTACTACGCGAACCTATAGAAACTAGGCTTAAGCAGAGATTTTATACCTAATTCTCTATAGGAGCCCTTATAGAGTTAAACCATTATATATTACCACGTAAGGGCAATTGCCGTTAAATTACCGTTAGATTGCGGTAAAGTGCAATTACGTAACTGGAATATCATTAAGATATCCAGGAACTTTAACCGGCTGTTAAAGTTATTTAATTAGTTGGATTTTTAGATGCCTGTAACGAAGCCTTGTAGCAGGAACTACGGTGGACTTGTTAATGGGCTGGGTATGTAGGTAAACAAGAAGTCAACAACGCAGTAACAACTGGTGGAGTGGTTGCCCAACAGATTAACTCCAATTGTATTCTGAGATTCACTACGAAGAAGGGAAACTATCTGTAGAGACCGTGTGTCTTTAAATACATAACTCCTCTCTATAGTAAAGAGTTTAGTACGTCGGTACGTCGCGTTTCTATGTTCCCACGTTTCCACGTTCCGAACTTGTAACGTGACTGGCCACGTGACTCGGCTACCCCTCGTCCCATGGCTCGATTTATCTCATGAATTAGACGCTCCGCAAAAGATTTGTTCCGTGACAAGGGATAGCGCATAGACCCTCCTGCTAACTTCTGGACCAATTAGAATAGCGCACTAATTCCAGCCCCCTGCGCACCCCTGTCACCTAACAAAATCCTCTGCGGAGCGTCTGAGAGCTTATGGGCGTCGCTTTAGTGAGATTTGAATGTTTTAAAAATTAAATCTTGCGTATTTTTATGAGCGACGTCCTTACCATAAGAGTTATTATATATTTTATTGATGCAATAGATTCTTTAGGTAATTATATCTATATATTTATAAATTATAACCCCTTACTAAGAATACTAGGGGGCGAGATACATCGTCGCAGAATATAAGTTAGACTTTAAATTTGAATGTTTTGTAGATTTTAACTAAAACCAACTAACTACCTATGTCTAACTTCTTGTAAAATAGAGCTATGATATTGCTATAATATAGAGACGATAGAGAAGATAAAGAGCTTTTACCTTGTAGTATTTTAGAGATAATTAGACCTAGAGAAGTATATAAGTTTTGGCAGTGAGGCAAAATTATAATAAAACTAGACTAAAACTGACCAACTACCTATATCTAACTTCTTGTAGAATAGAGCTATAATATTGCCATAATATAGAGGCGATAGAGAAGAAAAGGAGCTTTTAGCTCGTATTATTTTAGAGATAATTAAACATAGAGAAGTATGTAAGGTATAGCAGTAAGGCAAAATTGCGACAAGAAAATGCGACCGATAAGAAAATACAACAAGAAAATGCAACCGATAAGAAAATGCGACTAACAAAATGCAACTAACGCAACCAACTATAATATAGCTACGACGTTATTATTTAATGTAATAGATAGAGAAATTAAAGAGCTTTTATCTTATAGTATTTTTATAATAACTAGACGTTATAAAGGGGTTAAGATACGTGTTGTGGTGGAAGAGTAATCGCCTAACAAAAAACATTGGGTTCTTATACAAAGGGCGCCTATAAGCTCTCAGACCCTTGGGGAGAAATTCCTCTCGGTGCGATCTAATTGGTCCAGGAGTCCACAGGACTAGGGTAAGGTCCACAAGCGTAGCGCTAGTCCTTCCACGTCGTAGCGCAATTTCTCCCCGGGGGTCTGATTTATGAGATAAGGCTCGATCGGTTCCAGCGCCTCCCGTGCTGTCTCAACCAACCCGTTCATGTCCTCTCTCAGTAGTCGTACTACTGCCGATATAAGGTCCGTAATAATGCCAAGCTTTATTATATAATATTATTTTAAGCCTTTAGCAATACCCCCCTTTCTTCTTTTCTATACCTTAAGTATCCCTTTTATATATATATAGTAACCACAGCATTGCCGGAGCTCCGCCTCTATAGGAGGGGGGGTAATGTTATGGAACCCTATCGTAGGGGCCTCTATAGGAGAACCCCGTGCTCTTATATACACCTCGCGTACAGCTTATATTAGCTACGCGTAGGTATATTACCTCCTTATGCCCTTAACCCTTACGATTAATTGCGTAATATCTTGTAGACTCCTTAAATACATACGCTCTATAGCTACTACCCCCGTCCCGTAACATTATAGTAGGTCTTAAAGTAAGGGTCTTTAGCCCGCGTAAAACTAACCCGTTTATCTATTCAGTATAAAGCTTTATAGTAATTATAGGCTATATTTATAGGCCTAATATCTAACTAATCCGTAATAGGGTGGACGGTAGTAATAGTGGCTATACTTAAAGGCCTAATTCTTAACTAGTCTATAATAGGGCAGATAGTAGTAAGTTACGGCTAGATTAATATAGGCGGTATAAGGAGGCGGGGAGTAGAGGGAGAAGTAGTAGTAAAAGTAGCAGCGGAAGTAGCGGCGGCAGTAATAGAAGCAGTGATAGTAGCGGCGGAAGTAGTAGTAGTAGCGGTAGAAGTAGTAGTGGCAGCGGCAGAAGTAGCGGTAGTTATAGTTTAGGTTATAGCCTATAGGAGGTCCGCTAAAGGTCGTTAGGACTATTAATTTTTTTTCCCTCCTATATATAGGGTTAGAAAAGTAGTAATTTAAAAGAATAAATAAAGGAGGAAGTTAACCCTATAAGGTTTATAGGTCTTATATAGGGCTCTAAGGCAGTTTATTATAAACTTAGTAGAAGAGTAATACTGCCTATAAATAGTATAAAATATATAATCGGAAGGCATATAATTGGAAGGCATTTAGGGCGTATATAGGGAATAGTAACTAGGGTAGAAGGTAGAAAGCAGTAGGTATCCCTTAACCCGTTAACTTGGGCACGCAGGTTATCGATAAGAGCCCACCAATCAAATCAGTGGGATTCGGTAGCCGTGCTTAGGAATACAAAATTCGGAGAGTGGCTAAGGCTTCGGGGGGGGGGTTTTTCGCCGTTTTATTTGGGGGAATCTTACATTGAGTCTTCCGAACAAGATCTGCATTAAGTCTAGCGTGATTAGAAGGCATGGTGGTGGTGTATTTGATGGTTGAATTCTACGCGTTGTTCTGATTCTGGTGTTCGCGCACGGGCCTTCCCCTCTGCTCGCCCTAACGGGTCAAGGGATAGGAATAAATTTAATAGGGTAGCACGTAAGGGAGTTAGGTGACTAGTATTCCTTAGCTAAAGAAAGCCACTAATAGAAAACCGCCAAGGCCTTATAAACGGTATATAATAGATATACGCGTACTTTTGGTTCTGGTGTTATGGTGTTCTGCGCACGGACTAACTATCGTAGGACCTTACCAGCCGAAGGTTTGGTTTTCGCGATGCAGATGCATACAAGTCAAACACACGTGACGTTCTAACGTGAAGAGGAAGGATTTAAGCCTATTTAGGGGGGATGTACGCGTATCAAATTGGGGGGTTAGGCGTAGTAATTAGGGGGTGTGTAACTACAAGGGGGTACCACGAACGGGACAGACGGCCTCCCTGCTAGTGTGTTTTTAAAATAAGCGAGCACTTGCAAAATGGTTGGGCTTTATTATTCTGCTAGCATACTAGCAGGGAGGGCGTCTGCCCCGTTCGTGTTACCCCCTTGTAGTGGTGGCCTAAAACTTTGGTAGAAGGTCCGGGCCGGGATAGGGTTTCGCTTCATGGGTACAGCAGCGCGTCATCCTTCGTCAGGCGCGTCAGGAATCCTACGCAGCTCCCATAACTCTATCCATGCCTCCCCGCAGCAAACCACGATCCCAGAGGAAGCCAGAAATCGTTCACTACTCAGAACCACGCCTAGGACAGACATATTTTCCAATGCGACGCAAAACCAAGAAGACGATGCCTCAGTCTACCCCCACCTCCGTGGAGAGACAGCAGACCATGACACAGGCTGGGTATGTGGCCACATTATCTTCATCGAAAAGAAAGAGAGGAGAGCATGAAGAGGTAGGAGACTTTGAATCAGAGGTTGAGTCGGATGAGCCGGGGTCCTCAGATGAAAAGCGACAGCAGACTCTCACCCAAATGATACATGGAGTTTGGCCAACGCCTGGCTACGAAGATAATCGGAAGATTCTTGCACTGAAGAGGAGACGGGGAAATATGAAAACGGAGGAGAAGTGGCAACAGACTCTCACGCAGATGACGCATGGACTTATGCCTACACTAATGGCTTCCGATGATGAGGACGAAGATGACAATGATGATAATGGATACACACTTGCTATTGAACAACGTCTTGCAGGGCATGGCATTCACAAGCCATCTCATGAGAGAAGCCCTCCAAAATCTCCAGTGCATCAGCACCCGGGAACACTTGAGCATTTGCACGAGTGGATTACAAACCAGGAGACTCAAGCGCACCATCTTTCAAATCATGTAGCTTCGTTACGTCGCTCTACCAAAGTAAAAACAGAAAATCCAAAAACCCCCCCTAGACGACGTTTGCTAGAGATTCCATCTTCTCAATCTCCTCCAGAATCTCCACTATCAACCCAGAAATCTACCGAACGCCATAGTCGATATCCGCTTGAAGAAAGATCCCCAAATCCCCAAGGCCTGTTAGATTCGCCTTCGAAAGGCCGCATCGCTGCTACTAGCAACCCGGCTATAAGAAAGTTGGTTCTACAAACAATTAAAGTAGTCAAGGGAGAACGAACAGGTTTTTCACCAACACCGCTCCATCGAATTTTTAAAAGCACTATTCAAGACTCGGACGAAGAGGAGGAATTAGGAAGTGATGACGAAGACACCGATACCAACAACCATGCCATTGGAGATGAAGCACATGTGGCCACCAATCAGATCGACCCTGCCCGTACTAATACCGATCCTATGGATGGTCTAAACGAAAATGTCGAAGATGGGGGACGTATTACTGAGAATGATTTGAGACCATCTGAGGCCCTGATCTCGCATCAGTTCCAGCAGAAAAACGAACAGTGGCAATCCAAGCTACGAGAAACAGGCCAACCGACTTACATCCAGTTCAAATCATTTCAAGCTATTATGCACGCATCACAATCCGAAGAAAGTCAAGACAGTATAGGGACAGGAACCGAAGAGGCAGCAGCCCAACTACAAACCGAGCTTGAATCTTACACTCAACGCCAAAACACCCGCCAACCTCCTAACTTTCGAATATCTCACCTTGAGCAAAGTGGCCAGCGAATCCAGGACTCTAACTCCATTCCAACACAATCTTCGCATCTATCTCAAGCGACAACCGTAGACTCTACGCAGCCCTCGCCTCACAACGCCCATCACTCCGCCCTCCAACTGCCCGTATCTCCATCTAGACCCCCACCTCTGACTATACCCTCATCTCTACCTTCGTTTTTATCTTCGCCGAATATCTTGAGAGGAATTACAAGTGCCGAGTCACCATCTTCAAAAAGAACAGGAGCAGGAATAGTGACAGCAAGTCAGATGGTGCCGGAAAGCTTGGACGATTACAGTATACCACCGTCGCCGCCGTGGAATGACGATGATGATGACGATGATGATTACGATGGGGAATTATAGCAAGAGCATTTTAAGGCAGATCGATAGTTTGATATACAGCATATTGGGTGTGGAGATAATATTCGGATATCTAGGTTCTAGCGGACATCTGGATAGCCCTTGTAATTCCTGTAGCATAGATACTCGTAAATGAGATAGTACTACCAACAAAATAGCCAATTGATCTCCTCGCAATACCGTAAGAATGCGTTGATAATGTCCCGTGACACCAATTTAGTAAGTATAATATCTGCTTTTACCGTAAATTAACCTACTATATAGCTGCTTCCTTGCTAACCTTCTAGGCTTACGCGACCTATTTAATCTCCTTAATAACCTTAAGCTATAGGGAGTATTATTAGACCTCCTTTTACTAGCTAGCCTATTATTTACTACCCTATTTAGAATCTAGCGCTACTATAAAAGGATTACCTCGTAGCCCTTTAGTCTACTTATATTAAAGGGCCTATATAGAGTTTATTACGCGGCTTATATAATATATAGGTAGAAACCTAAACCTAGGCTCTAGCTAGAACTGCGGCTCTAGCTATAGCTATAGCGGTAGTAGTAATAGTAGTAGTAAAGCTATATAGAAAGGAGAGCTTATAGCGCTTACTTAGGTAGATATATATTTACTAAATCCCATAATAGATAGAGCTAAAGGGGCCGCTTTTATAGGCGGATATAAGGTGTTAGTAAACTAGCCCTAAGGCTATACTATTGCCGCCACTATAGCTAAAGGGGCATTTAGTTAAAATATAAGGTCTTTAAATATTAGTAACTAAAGCTATAAAGACTAAGCCAATTAGGACCTATCTAAATAGTCTAATAAGCCTTTAATATCGCTAGATATCTACTTATTTTTAATATAGAGCCTTTAATTAGTTAATAAGAAGTAATATAGCCTAGTAAAGAATTAATAGCTAATTTAGGCTTCCCTCTTTTTCTAGAGGTAGGGCTTTAGCTTCTATATAAAGGCCGTATATACTTTATACTAAAAATAGGATAGCTTTTTACTAAATAGCTTAAGAATATTTTATAAAGGGCTATTAGGTCTTATAGAATAACCTTATAAAGGTAAAAGAGAAGGTTTATAACCCCTATAGTAGTAAGGCTATTGATTTAATATAGCTTTAAACTAAAATAGCTCTTCTATTTATCTAGTTTAGGCAATCTTATTAACAGTAGTATATTAGGCGGCGTAATACCTATATAGTAGATTTTAAAATAGCCTATCTATAAAGGGTATTTTATTATTAACTTTATAAACTCTTATAGGAGAGAGTTTAAGTAATAGCCTACTATATACTTTTAATTTTACCTTTAATATATTAAATCTAGTCTTTACTAACCCCCTTTAGCTCTACTATTTTTAATATTAGCGCTCTGCCTAATAGAGGTCTTCTTTCTTAAAAAGACACCAATATATTAAAAAGCCTTTATAATTTAATCCTACTATAAGTTATATAAAAGGACCACCTTATAGTTCTTAGTACTACTTTTATTTTAATATATATTATATTATACTAAGTACTTATTAAAGTCTAAAAATAGCTTAATACTAAAATCCTAGTAGTATAGGAAATAGAAAGCTAGCTTACTAAGTATATAAATAAGTGGCATTTTATTTTATAAGGCTTTAATAGTTTTAAGGTAGTTTTACTAGTTCTACTTATTTACGCATATAGTAAATATTAAGGGTATATAGCGCGTAAGGCCTTTACCCTTAAACTTAAAGGTAAATAAATCTAAGATCTTAGTAAAGTATTTATTACTACTATAGGTAAGTATATAATAGCTTAATAGGATATTAATAAGCGTATAAAAGTAGTACTTTAGGGATAGAATAGTGCCTTTAGCTTAAAGCTTATAGTAAACGCCTTAAAAGTTATTCTTAGTATAGCTATTAAGGAGGGTATCTCTACCCTTATTAGCAAACTTTTTCTTATACTATAAGCTCGGACCCCTAAAACCCGGCCACCCCTAAAGTCGGCCACTTAACTAAAACCAAATCACCAATTTGTCAACCTATCTTCTTTATAACAAATTGATTAATATAGACCAAAATATACAGAACTTATAAATGGCTATTGTAGATTTAAAATCTAATGTTTATAAGTCTATACGAAAAGCTATACTTG
This sequence comes from Cenococcum geophilum 1.58, assembly GCF_001692895.1. NCBI lineage: Eukaryota > Fungi > Ascomycota > Dothideomycetes > Gloniales > Gloniaceae > Cenococcum > Cenococcum geophilum. Next base: position 148,095 of record NW_027137596.1, read on the forward strand.
TATATAATGTCCCTTTGTTAATTTTAAGCGATTAATTAAGTGGTACGCTCCTAGGGCAATTTATGCACTAATATAAACAGTAATTAACTCCTATATATAAGGCTTTATTTATTAATTATATACTTAAATAGGACTTATAAAGTTTTATTCGCTTATATATACAGTTATAGAAGAATAGTAACTTAAACCTTTAATTAAAATAGCGATACTAAGCCCCTTAGTGAAATATAGATAATTAGCTATTTTAAATAAAAATTATATATATCATTTAATTCACTAAATTAATAGAAGGCATATAAATTAATAGGTAGAACTAAAGTAAATTTAAAAATTCTATAACCTTTATTAAAAAAGTATAAAGAAAGGTTAATATATAAGTAAAAAATACCTAAAATATAAATGAATTTAAAGCTATATTAAGTGTATATATAAACTAAATCACTATAGGAAATACCGTTAAAAAGAAAACTATTATATAGTTACTAAATAATTATAAATGGGTATTTATTATAGAGATATTATAAGGGGACTTTGTAGACAGGGGGCTATAAGGACACGATTGTGGAATAGGATAGATTGGTAAAAGAGACGAATCCTTAAGGAGGTAAGGCCTTTGGGATTGTAGAGACTATATACTACGGGCACGCGCCTTTAGCACGTAACCGGCAACTATCCAAGGGGCGTCTGGGGGTTATCCTAAGGGCAACCCAAGGTGTCCGCAATAATATCCCTTACAGCTATTATCTACTCTTAATTAATTAATTAAATTTCTTATTATTTTTAAAGTAAAATCCTTCTAATTAATATAATTCTACCAAATAAAAACATCCTATTAAGTATTTATAACATCAAAAAAAAAATTATATTTAACTAATTTACTAATATTTTCTTACTTAAAACCAAATTATTTAGTAATAAAGCTTAATTATTGTTTTCTAATAGTATATAAGCCACTACATAATTAAATTTTTATTAAAATATAAATAACAAAATTAATAACTTATTTTTCTACTACTTTATTTTATATAATAACTCTTAAATCTATTAAATTTTTCCTTTAAAAAATTAAAAAAAATTAGAACTAACTTATAGAGCTTATATTTCTTAATAATATAGCTTTAATTAAAGGGTGCTGCTTTACTAAATATAACTATAAATCCTAATAGAAAGGCCTCTTAGCAAAAACAGTTAAATTTAGGTGGTATACCTTTGGTATTTATCTATAGAATCTATATAAGGGCTTTAAGTCTTTATAGGTTAAAAATAAGGCTTTAAGCTCTAAATAAGCTAATAGTAATTAGTTTAATATTATAGCCACTCTAAAAAAGCCTTATAAGATATATTAGATAATTTAAGGCCTTTATAACAAGTATATACTTAATTAAAAGACGTAGTTACTTTTATAAAAAAGAAGTCAATAACTTAAGCAACTTACTATGGAGGCTATATATAAAGACGCTTAAATATATAGCTTTAGATCACAGCCTAAAATTTTATAGGTAGGTAGCTATAGATCTAAATATAAATTTTATAAATATAAATTTGATCAAATAAGGTATAGAGGAGGTAGAGGAGAAAAAGGCTAAAATAAGGGTAAAGGAGTCAAAACCAAAGCCTTAAAAGGCGTTAAATAGAAAGGCCAAGGCCGATTTACTAAAGAGCACGTAGGGGTAGGATATTAGATTGATTTAATCAAGTATAGATAGCTTTAAAAGTGGTAGGATTCGATTCGCTTAAGTGGCCGAGTTTAGGGTTGGCCGGGTTCTAGGGGTCCGAGCTTATATCCCTCTACTATAGTATCTTTAAATACTTTCTAATACTATCCTCCTATAAAAATAGGTAGCTATTTATTTTTATAGCTTTTTATATTTAATAAAGGTCTATTAAAGTAGTAATATAGCAATAAAATAACTGCTATAAGAAATACGTCTGCTTTTAAGGTATATTATTATTAGCTTTATAGCTCTTTCCTTTTAAGGGCTAATTTACAACCTTTTTAATAAAAAAAGAAAAGTAACTTATCTTCTATAATAGTATTACTATTATAATACTGCTTCTATTTATAAAAGGCCTAAAGCTAAACAATATATTAGCTATAGGGCGTAATGCTTTTAGGTGAAAAGGGAAAGGGTAAATATTATATTCTTTTTATTTTAACCCCCTTTTACTTTAAGTTATATACTAAAGATATATTCTTAGGCCTAGTAGTATATATAAGGATAAGGATATACTATACGTTAATATATAATTTAGTATTATTAGCGATATTAATCTCTATATAGTTAGTTAGCGCTGTTTTATATAGTAGGTATAATAGTAAATATATTACTATAATTAAGGATTAAGTAAAAAGAACGTTTTTATATATACTTTAGGCCCTAATAGCCCTAATTACTTTATGGTTAGCGTTAAGTAGCGGCTTAATTAGTAGGTGGTCTTTAATATACGTACATCTATAGCTTGGCGCTAGTGGCGCTATAGATATACGCGAATATGTGCCAGGTGGCTGGCTGAACATGTGACTTTTTAGCTGACTGGCCTTGAATACCAAATATTTCCTAAATCGAGATTCTCGGCTAACTTGCTTCCTGAAAGTTATCACCAAATCACGACAGCGATGCTCAGGTTAGATTTCCTTTATTCCTACATACAATGGTCCAAAGCTCTTTTTAAGAGCTTTCCATACATCGTCTCAATATTTCTTCTATGCTAAGAGGATCACTCTTCCAGTCACTACATTTTAAGTCTTGCAAGTGATCATACCTAAAAACCACCAATAACAAACACGAACTTATCTTCAACGATGCCTGACAACGCCTCCGAGCGCGATGCCCTTGTCAACAGGCAGCTCCCTCAAATGCAGCTCTCTGACGGCTCCTCATCGTCTTTTACTGCCCCTCCCCCACCACCGCCACACTATCTGGATGCCGAGGGCAGGGCTCAGCATAGATTTGCGGTCGAGGGGAACGCAATTAGTACGTGATAAATGTGATGGTATATCCCGGAACATTGTAGTCCTAGTTTGGGGCTCCCCAATTACTAATACCTCGTCACAGTTACTGGTGGAGCCGGAACTCTCGCACTCGAATGCGCTCGTGCGCTCCTTGAACATGGCCTCTCTGGGCTGGCTCTACTCGATATCAATCCTCAACAAGCTGCTGGTCCCATTACAAGTCTAATAGCGGAATTCCCTTCTGCCCAGATCATAACGAAGCAGGTAGACGTTAGAGATTCTGAAAGTATCAATGCTGCCGTTGCCGAAACCGCCAAGCATCTTGGGAGTGTAGATATACTATGCTGCTTCGCTGGAGTGGTTGGCTGTACGCATGCAACTGATATGGCCCTAGAGGAATGGAAGTCCACGATGGATATCAATTGCACGGGGTCCTTTCTCTGCGCCCAAGCAGTTGCGAAGTGCGCCCTCCTTTGCCTCTGTTGGTTACTGTAATAATAACTACCCATTGTGCAGACAAATGATACCTCAGGAGACCGGAGGTTCCATAGTGTTCATAGCATGTCCGTCATTTCAGCTTCCTATTCTTGCTTTAGTTACATTTGCTGACAATCTATCAGCAATTTCCGGTCATCGTGTAAACTTTCCTCAGCCTCAAGTGGCCTACAACGTATCTAAATCCGCACTGTTAAGCCTCAAAAACTCTCTTGCGGCTGAATGGGCGCGCTACGGTATCCGGGTGAACACTATCAGCCCAGGATATATGGATACGATACTAAATAAGGGTCATGGACTTGAAAAAGCCCGCAACATATGGACTTCCCGCAACCCGATGGGAAGAATGGGCGTGCCTCAGGAATTGACTGGGCCATTAGTACTGCTTTGCTCTGGCGCAGGGAGCTATATCAATGCTGCAGATATTGTGGTGGATGGTAAGTCGATTCTCATTGTTTGAACACACGCGAGACAGGAATTAACTCTTTAGGTGGCGGTTTGGTTTTCTGAATCAAAGATGAATATTTCAGGTGCTTGAGATATCATACTAATACCAAGTTAGCCTGGAGACAAATAGCGCTGGCATATATTATGTCTGATAGGTCATAAGCTCGGACCCCTGGAACTCGGTCGCCTCCCGAACACGGTCACCACACCAAAATTAACTCTCCGACTTGCCGACCTATTTTCTCCACGAGCCCATCAATATAGACCAAACTAAGTAGAGTTTATAAATAGCTGTTGTAGATTTTAAATCTGGTGCTTATAAGTCTGCGCGAAAAGCTATGCTTATACACAGTGTCCCTTTATTAATTTTAGGCGATTAATTAAATAGCAAGTTTCTATAACAATTTATACACTAGTATAAATAGCAATTAACTCCTATATAGGGGGCCTTGCTTATTAATTGGGTACTTAAACAGGATCTATAAAGATTTACCCCCTTATATGTATAATTATTAAAAAATAGTAATCTAAATCTTTAATTAAAATAGCCATACTAAGCCCCTTAGAAAAATGTGGGTAATTAGCTATTTTAAATAAAAAATTTATTTATTTATTTAATAGAAAGTATATAAGTTAATTGGGCACAACTAAAGTAAATTAAAAAATATTATAACCTTTATAAATAAGTATAAAGGAAAGTTAATATATTATTGAAATATACCTAAGATATAAATTAATTTAGAGTTATATTAAGTGTATATATAAACTTAATCACTATAATAAATGCCTTTAAAAGGAAAAGTTTTATATTATTACTAAATAATTATAAATAAGTGTTTATTATAGGGATAATATTTACTCTAAATTAATTAATTAATTTCCTTATAGTCTTTAAATAAAAGCACCTTTAATTAGTGTAAGTCTACTAGGGCAAAATGGTTTATTAAGTATATATAGCCTTACAAAATAGTTAAATAAATAAATAAATAAAATTTAAGTAATTTATTACTATATTGTTATCTAAAACTAAACTATTTAGTAATAAAGCTTAATTATTATTCTTTAATAGTTATATAAGCCACTATATAATTAAATTTTTATTAAAATATTAATAATATAATATATAACTTATTTTTCTACTACTTTATTTAATATAGTAACACTTAAATCTATTATACTTTTCTTTTATAAAATTATAATATTAGGACTATATTATAAAGTATATATATTTCAATAACATAGCCTTAATTAAGAAGGATTATATTTTTAAATATTAATATAGGACCGGAAAAGAAAGTGTATAATTACAGCACCTAGTATACCAAACGCGTGTCTACGCATTTGGTGCACCAACTACTTGCTTATAACTAATTAGGGGGGAGGGCGCGTTAGTATATAGACTACGTAGTCTACCTCAATAGAATTAACAGTCACCACCATCTAAAAGAGCATACGATACTACACGTATTTCGTGCCCCTGAATATAACTTACCTGTATCATTAAATTGATACAAACAGAAAGTCTAAAAGCAAAATTTTTTAAAATTAAATAATATACCTTTAATATTTATTTATAAAATCTATATAAGAGCTTTATATTTTTATAGGCTAAAAATAAGCAAACAGTAATTAGTTTAACACTATAGATACCCTAAAAAGCCTTATTATATATATTAAGTGGTTTAAAGCCTTTATAATAAGTATATACTTAATTAAAGGATTAACAACTTTAGCAACTTCCTATAAGGGCTATATATAAGGTCACTTAAATATATTGCTTGCAATTACAACTTAAGGGCCTTAAAGGCCTAAAACTTTATAAGTAAGTAGCTATAGATTTAAATATATAATTTACCAATATATACTTAATCAAGTAAGTAATAGAGAAGGTAGAGGGGAAAAAGGCTAAAATAAGGGTAAAGAAGCTAAAATCGAAGCCTTAAAAGGTAATAGATAGAAAGGCGAAGGTCAATATACCAAATAGCACATAAGGGCAAATAATCAATTTAATTTGGTTGGGTGTAGTTGGCTTTTAAAGTGGTAGTAGTCAATTTAGTGAGGTAACCGAGTTCGGGGGTTAACCGAGTTCCGGGGGTAGACTTTAGTTATTGGGCTTAGAGGGTTAGGTCTGCATTTTGTGCAAAATTCTAGGCTGGCGGCTCGATTAAAGTTTTTGTAGCAAGAGTTTAGTAGAATTGTCGGTCATTTTAGCCTTGTATCCACGATTAATTTCACGAAAGTTCTTCAAAGTAATCAGAGCGTAGAAAGTATAAAATCTCACCGTCAAACTAATGCATAATGTTTTACCCTGGGATATTCCTACTGAAGTAAATACAATCATCTCTCGGAATATCAGGCCGTCCTGCTGCATGATGTCGATAACCGAGACGCGCTCGCTGTTTGTATAAGTAGATGTATATCTAGTTCATAAAGCAAGTTATTTATTTACATGAAAAGTTGATAAAGCATGTTATATAAGCCTCTCATTAACTTTCATTAAGCTCGGACCTGCATCTTCTCAGCCATATCTAAAATTTATCGCGCCTAACTCCTACTCCAAACGAACTCAAGCTTCCATCTCTCCACTAGCAGCCGCTTTACCATCGTTCGGCCTTAGCAGTGGGCTTAGTTATAAATTCATGCATATTTTGGCCAAATATTTATAATGTAAATACATACAATAAATATAACTTAGGTAAGATCTATCGTTTTATTCTTATATAAGATTTATATAAAAGCCCTTAATAAACTCTTCTACGATACTTTTACAATATATGTTATATCTTGGTATTCGTACTCTTTAGTGTCTAGGCCTTCCGCTTAAGCCTCTCGAATTCGCTACTCCTAATCCGTAATTGATGCCTTGTATGTCCCTACGATTTATAGATGGTTATACCTAATTTTCCTATCGTCGTCTAGTTATAAGGGTGCTCCTAATAGTTTTTCATTACCTTATAGATCTACTCTTCTACTAAGTATATCTACTCTTGCGTTTTTACTCCCCTTAGCGTACTTCGATTTTAAAGTAATATTCTACTAATATTTCTACCTACTTAACTTATCTTCTATTTAGTTCTTTACTAGTTAGAAATCTTATAAATATTTTATAATATATTTTAAGAATACATAGCTCTATTATTCCTTATAATAATAACCTTTATTCTTTAAGTATTACTACTATTATGGCTTAAACCAATGCCTCTAAATCGAAGCTTAAACTAATATTATATTACGAAAATACTAAGCTAAGGAGAAGGAAAAGAGGTATTCTAGGGCCGATAAAAATTAATATATAGGCTAGCCGCCAAGGCGCTAGTAGTAAGCGAGCCAATTATAGGATTAGCAGAACATAGCAGTATTACGGTAGAATTTAGTAGGTAATGCGCCCTTAGTGCTATTATATTACCCCCCCTTTAAAAAGTCTACCCTTAAGCTTATTAGAAATAGAGCTAAATTAAACTATAAGATATAAGATAAGGGAGGAAAAAAGGTATAAGCGTATCTAGGTTAAGTATATAGGGTAGTAAATAGAGTAGCCACTAAAAGACTTAGTAGGGATTTAACTAATTAGATAACTTTAACTAGTAGTTAAAGTTGCTAGATATTTAAAGTCTTAACAGTAGTAGTAGAAAACGGTTAAATTAAGTAGAATTTGGTAGAACTAGGGCCCTAGAGTATTATTGTCCCTATACTCTTACAGTATCCTATTATCTTTATTATACTAGTATTTTCCCTACTTATTTAGGTACTTTAGGAGTTTAGGAAAGTTAGGGTATTAGTTATAAAACTCTTTAAGCTTCTAGGAATAGCCTATAAAGTTCTATATAGGGTACGAAGCTAAGTCTAGATTATAGCCCTTCTACCAGATACGGTATTTTAGTATTCCCTATATTAGCTTACTAGTTAGTATTTCTTCTACCTCTTATTTATCGTCGCTATTAACTTAAATTAGTAGGGGAGGTTTATTCTTTTATTTAGGTAATAGATTATTTATAGCTTTCCGTAGTTTATCTAGTAAGTAAATAGGGTAAACCTTAATTAAACCTTAGAGTTTTAGTTTATATAAGTGTTATGGACACTTTAAGTACGATGTTACGACTACTTAGAGAAAAGTTAAAAGAAGCTAGTTAGTTAATTTAGGTACGGTCCAGGATGGAGCCGGTAGAGCTATATGACGAGAAATAGTAGCCAAGGTCACATAACGTTGTACGTAGTATATGTAGTATATAAAGGGAATGTATGTATAATATATATAACATGTATATTACGTATAAGAAGGATTTTATAAGAGTACGGTTATGTATTTAAGGACCCTTAGTCCCTATCTAGATAGTTCCTTCCTTATAGTAATTCTTAGAATATAATTAAAGTTAATCTATTAGGTAACCACTCCACCAGTTATTATTATATTATTAACTTTAATTTATATTACCTATATACTTAGCCTATTAACGAGCCCATTATAGTACTTACTATAAGGTTCCGTTATATAATTACTACCTAGTTATAGTATTAAATATAGAAAGTTGAATAATATGCCACTAAAAGCAGCTACTATAACGCTATTAACGGCGGCAACTACTTTAAGGTTAGGAGGTAATACTAGTATAGTAGATACTAACTTATAATAACCTATAACGGTTGGATAACTATAAGAGATAGTTAACTAGTTAATAATAAATAATGCGGCGCTAGAAGAAAGGGTTAATAGAATAAAAGCGGTAAAGATTAAGTTACTATTAATTAAGAGGTACTTAGGAGAAAGATTAAAGCTTAAGGAATTCCTTACGCAAATACACTTTAAAGTTATATAAGAAGGAGTAAAGCTACTAATACCTATAGATTAAATAGTATATACGGGACTATTTCTATTAGGAAGGGCACTTAAGTAGTTTAAGCCTTACCTTATAGAAATATAGGCAAACGGAATAATAACTACTAATTAGGAGGTACGATTTATATTCTTAAGCTAGGAAGGGTTTATAGAGCAACTTATACAAATGTTTAGAGACCTAAAGGTAGTAACTACGGCAAAAAGAAAACTCTAAGATATTACGTAATAAACCTTAGTAATTAAGTATATAATATAATTTTAGACGTTAGCTATATAAGTTAAGTGGAATAATAAGGCGCTTATAGTATAGTATAAGCAAGGACTTAAGGCTAAAGTCTAGGACGTAATTATCCTAATAGAAGATACGGACACCCTATAGGATTTAATAAATTAAGTAATTAAGATTAATAATTAGATCTACTAAAGGGAATAGGCTAAGAGAGGCTAGGATAGAGTTCTATAGTTATATAAGGTATAGAGTATATAATAACTAAAGCTAAGTTAGAAACTATGGTATAGCGCAAAGCTAATAGACCTAAGTAGTACTAAAGAAGCCTATAAAAGATGGAGTAAAAAACTATAAAAAAAACTAGAGGTTAAGGATTTAGTAATTATAGGACTAAGGAGTAAAGGCTAAACTAGGGATTTTAGCAGCAGAAGACGTTTAGGCGGACTTTATAGCAAAGTTAATAGTTTAAAGACGGAGCTTATATAAATTGCGGAAAATAAGGTTACTTTATAAGGGATTATAAAGATGGTTAAAGTTACTATATAATAAAGGAAACTAGACTAGTAGAAGATATATACGTATAAAGGGACGATAGTATACTGCGAGGAATAAAAGAGTGTTTAATTAGAAGTTTTATGTTTTATTATAATAACGTATACTAAATTTATAAAGACGCTAAGTATGGCGTAAGCTATTAGCTATAGGAGCTAAAATCCTTAAAGTATAGGGGAACTAATAAACTAGTTTGTAGATCGGATATTAAGGACGATGAGTTTAATATAGGTGAAATATTCTATAATAATAAGGTAATAAGGGCAGCTTACTAGGAGTATATAGACCTTAAAGATATTATAAAAGAGGTAAAGGATAATTCCACTAGAAAACAGGGAACATTAGTAGGGATTAAGACCCTACTAGATATAATGTCTATCGCTTTGCGAGACATAAGAGAAGTAGAATAGTAAACTATTTTGGCACTTAATAAAGGCAAAAGGCCAAAGGCTTAAGATTCTTAAGATGAGATAAGAGACGACTAAGATTCTTAAGATAAGATAAGGTATACCTAAAGACCTATAACAGATAAAAACTAATAAAGTAGGGTAATAGCTTAGTTTAAAGATATATAAATGAGCTTGGGATAGAGTTTCCTATAGGCATAAGACTCTTAAGATAAAATAAGTAAGATTTAAGACTCTTAAGACGAGATAAGAATACCTAAGCCTAGTTAGACTAAGGTAGGAGCAAAGCTTAAGACAAAAGTAAGCTTAAAATTAAGAATCCTATAGAACTAAGATTTTGAGATATAAATAAGGACTATTAATAAGATTAAGAAGTAAGAAGACTTTAAGGATCTACTTATATAACGCGAAAGGAAAGAAACTATAGAGGAATTTAGAGTAAGAATTACCTTATAGCAAAATTAAAAACTAGATAAGAGATTTAGTATACTAGGATATATAAGGGACAGAGCACCCGTATAAAGAATTACTAATAGGCCTAGAGTAGGTATACTAAGAGCTAAGTAGCTTATTAAACTGGAGTAAGAAGAGGATCTAGAGATTTTAACTAGGTTTAAAGAATAATATATAAAGGGCTGTTATAATATAGTAATAAGAAGATACTTCCTTACAGATAAGCTATATATACTTAAGGGGCTGTACTAAAAGTGGTATAGGCAACAACATAACGACGAGTGGGAAGATTTCTATATATAGTTAAACAAAAAAGTTGTCTAAGACCACCTAATTACAGAAAAGGCTATAAGTTATATTAAAGGAGCCTTAATTATAATATTAAAAGATCTAAAGAAGCAATTAGAGGACTAGAGAAGTAAAAGATAAATCTTAATACCTATAAACGAAGTTATAACACTTAGATTAATACGAGAAAGGTTTAAACTTAAAGATAAAAACAAGTTAAGAGTTAACCTAAGACACTAGGTATATTATACGTTGGTATAGATTATATATATAGATAATGCGTATAATATATATAGAGCACCTAAAAATAAAAACTAGAAGTACCTAGTAAGGATATATTAGGTACCGGACGAGGCGAAATATAGAAACGCTAAGTATATATATAGTTAGCACCTAGTAGAAGTGTAAAGCTAAGGGGACTTAATACTTTAGCTAGGAAGATTCCTTATAGAAGAATGCCTAGACGGATAATAGTGGTGGAAATGCCTAGAAAATATGTATCTATAGTATATTAAAGATAAAAAGCAAATTAAGTATTGGCTAAAAGTGGACTAAGTATAAACAGGATTAAGTAGCTAATAGTTAGGAAAAGTAGAGGCCTATAGGACTAGAGGGAACTAGTAGTAAAGCCTTAAACCCTTAAAGAAATTTAAGGATAACACTTAAATTTATAAATTAAGTGGCAAGATTAATAGTTTAAGGTATTAATAGATTGTAGAGCAATAAGGAACTATATCTTATTAATAGCAGTTAAAAAATAGGGTTACTACATAGAAAAAAGGAGTACCCTTACCTATTAGTAATAATTTTAGGGGATCTAATAGCCTATAGAGGAGGTATTATCAATCTTAAAATAGGACCTATTTAGTTAACTATTAAAGGAAAATAAATTAAGATATCTTTTAATATATTACCATTAGGGAATAATAAGGCAGTATTAGGAATGCCCTAGTTATAAGAATATAATCTAAAGATTAATTAGATTATAGGTTAGGTTAATATTAGGGATACTTAATAACGCAAAATGCGACAATAATCTAAGTTAGTATAGTACTAAGTAGGAGCAACCTATAAGGAAACGGAAAAAGGATTAAGCTATATACTAAAGAGATACTATAAGTATAGTAAGAAACTATAGTTACTAGAAAGTAAAAAACTATTAGAGTATATAGTATAGGATTATAAGATAGAATTAAAACTAGGAATAAGTTTAAGGTTCTTTCTAATCTATAAGCTTACTAAAGAAAAAGGTAGAGCATTAAAAGAGTTTATCTAGGAAAACTTATAGAAGGGATATATTAGACCATTATAGTTATTAGCAGGTTATCTAGTACTATTTATATTAAAGAAAAATAGTAAACTAAGGCTGTGTATTAACTATAGATAGTTAAATAGTATTACTAGGAAGGATAGGTATCCTTTACCCTTAATTAGTAAAATCTAAGATAGGATAAGTAACGCGCAAATCTTTATAAAGATAGATCTGAGATAGGTATACCATTAGATTAGGATTAAGGAAGGTAATAAATAGAAGGCAGCCTTTAGGTTAAAGGAAAGACTATATAAACTATTAGTTATATAATTTAGGCTTATAAACGTACTAGTAACGTTCCAGAAGCGTATTAATAATATATTAGGAGAATATTTAGACGAATTTGTTATAGTATACCTTAAAAATATTATTATCTACTTAATAACTAAGAAAGAGTACGGAGAATACATTAAATAGGTTTTAAAGAGACTATAAGAAGAATAGATGCTAGTAGCAATTAAAAAATGCGAGTTCTTTACTAAAAAAGATTAATTTTATTGGATTTATTATTAAACTAAGCTAACTTAGTATAGATTTAAAAAAGATTAAGGCTATAGTAAATTGGTAAGAACTAGAGAATATTATATAGTTAAGATTTTTTTTAGGGTTTTGCAATTACTATAGAAGGTTTATAGCGCAATAGTTAAAGGATATTAAACTATTTACGCGACTAATAAAGAAAGAAGAACTATAGGTATAGGGAGAGGAATAGAAAGGGTTGTTTAAAAAGGTTAAAGAGTTATTTACCTAGGAGCTAGTTTTTAAGATCTATTAACTAGGACTAGAGACGGTTATAGAGATAGATGTATTAGATTATATACTAGGGGTATACTTTATATAAAAATATTAAAATAGATAGCACCTAGTAGCATACTATAGTTAGAAGATAATACTACTAGAGTTAAACTATAATATCTACAATAAGGAGTTATTAGGTATAGTTATAGTACTAAAGAAATAGAGAGCATTCTTATAAGGCATAAAGAAACTATTTATAGTTAAGATGGACTATAAGAACCTAATAGGATTTCTAATAATAAAGGAACTTAATTAAAGATAGGTTAGATAGGTAGAGATACTTATAGAATACTATTTTAAGATTTAGTATACTAAGGGTATAGATAATACGAGAGTAGATGCTTTAAGTTAAAAAGCTAAACTATAAAATAACGAGAAGCCATTAGGGGCTTTACTGCGAAAAGATATAGATGGACTAATTAGATATAATTATCCAAAAATTATAGCAACTTAAGAGGAACTAGGTAGAGTTTATAAGTTATTAGAAAGCTTTTAGGTATAAAGGATCTTTAAAATATAGCTAAAAGAATAGTTAGAATATCTAGGATGTTACGGACGCTTTAAGTACGATGTTATAACTACTTGGAGAAGAGACGGAAGAAGCTAGTTGGTTGATTTAGGCATGGTCTAGGATGGAGCCGATAGAACTATATGACGAGGAATAGTAACCGAGGTTATATAATATGCTACATATTAAACGAGAGGAACGAGAGGAACTTACATACCTTATGTATAAGACGTATATTATATATAAGAAGGATTTTATAGGAGTACGGTTGTGTATTTAAAGACCCTTAGTCTCTACCTAGATAGTTCCTTCCTTGTAGTAATTCTTAGAATATAATTAGAGTTAATCTGTTGGGCAACTACTCCACTAGTTATTATTACGTTGTTAACTTTTATACTTATATTTCCTATATACTTAGCCTAATAACGAGCCTACCGTAGTTCTTGCTATAAGGTTCCGTTATATAATTACTACTTAGTTATAGTATTAATATAAGAAGTTAAACAACATGCTACTAAAAGCAGCTACTATAACGCCATTAATAGTAGCAACTACTTTAAGGACAGGAGGTGATACTAGTATAGTAGATACTAACTTACAGTAACCTATAACGGTTAGACAGCTATAGGAAATAGTTAACTAGCTAATAGCTAATAATACAATATTGGAAGAAAGATTTAATGGGATAGGAGCAGCAAAGATTAAGCTACTATTAATTAAGAGATTTATAGAAGAGAGGTTAAAGCTTAAAGGATTCCTTATGCAGATACACTTTAAGGTCTTATAAGAAGGAGTAAAGTTACCTACGCCTATGGATCGGATAGCCTATGTAGGACTATTCTTATTAGGAAAAGCACTTAAGTGGTTTAAACCTTACCTTATAGAGATATAGGTAAACGGAATGACGACTACTAACTAAGACGTGCGATTTATATTCTTAAGTTAGGAAGGATTTATAGAACGACTTACGCAGATATTTAGAGACCTGGAAGGAATAACTATAGTAAAAAGAAAACTTTAGAACCTCGTATAATGAACTTTAGCAATTAAGTATATAATATAGTTTTAGATACTAGCAATATAAGTAGAGTGGAATAATAGGGCGCTTATGGTATAGTATAAATAGGGACTTAAGGCTAAAGTCTAGGACGCGATTATCCTAATGGAAGATATGGATACCCTAAGGGAACTAATAGATTAGGTAATTAAGATTAATAATTAGATCTACTAAAGGGAACAGGCTAAGAGAGGCTAGGATAGAGTTTTATAGTTATATAAGGCGCAGAGTACGCAACAATAAAAGCTAAGTTAGAAACTATAGTATGGCGCAGAGCTAATGGACCTAAGTGGCACTAAAGAAGCCTATAAGAGATGGAGCAAACTATAGAAACCCAGAGGATAAGGATTAGGTAATTAAAGGTCTAAGAAGTAGAGGCTAAATTAGGGATCTTATTAGTAGAAGACATTTAGGCGGACTCTATAGCAAGAGAAATGGTTTAAAGAAGGAGCTTATATAAATTGCGGAAAACAGGGTTATTATATTAGAGACTATAGAAGTGGGTAGAGTTACTACATAGTAAAGAGTATAAGACTAGCAGACGATATACACGTATAAAGGGACGATAATATGCTGCGAGGAATAAAAGAATGTTTAATTAAAAGTTTTGCGTTTTGTTATAATAACGTATACTAAATTTATAAGGATGCTAAGTATGGCGTAAGCTATTAGCTATAAGAGCTAGCACCTATAGAATATAAAGGAACTAATAAACCAGTTCGCAGATTGGATATTAAGGACGATAAATTCGACCTAGGCGAAATATTCTATAACGATAAGGTAATAAGGGCCGCTTATTAGAAGCGAGTAGACCTTAAAGATATTATACTAGAGGTAGAGGATAATTCCATTATAGAATAAGGAATATTAGTAGGGATTAAAACCCTACTAGATATAATATCTATCGCTTTATAAGACGTAAGAGAAGTAGGATAGCAAACTACTTCAGCACTTAATAAAGGCAAAAGGCCAAAGGCTTAAGATTCTTATAGCGAGATAAGAGACAACTAAGATTCTTAAAATGAGATAAGGCAAGCTTAAGGACCTATAACGGACGATAACCAATGGAGTAGAGTAGTAGCTTAGTTTAAAGATATATAAATAAGCTTGGGATAGAAGTTCCTATAGGTATAAGACTCTTAAGACGAGATAAGTGAGATTTAAGACTCTTAAGATAAGATAAGAATACTAAGTAAGCTTAGTTGGACTAAGGCTAGAGCTAAGCTTAAGTTAGAAGCAAGCTTAGGATTAAAGAACCTAAGGGGTTAAGAATTCGGAGTATAAATTAGGACACCTATAGATAAGAGGTAAGGGGCTTCTTTATAGATTAGAGAATCTATAGTATAAATAGCAATTAGACTAGGAGACGAATATATAGACCTAGAGGATTTACTAGTTAAACGAAGTGTTCGGATTAAAGATTAAAAAATTAATACTAGAATTAAGAAGTAAGATAACTTTAAGGATTAGAGCGTAAGGCGCAAACTAAAAGAAACTATAAAAGAGTTTAGGTAAAGAATTATCGCATAGTAAGAACAGAAACTAGATAAGAGATCTAGTATATTAGGACGTATAAAGGACAGAGCACTAGTATAAAGAATTACTAATAGACTGAGAGTAGGCATACTAAGAGCTAAGTAGCTTACTAAATTGGAAGATAAAGAGGATTTAAGGATTTTAACTAGGTTCGAGGAATAATATATAAAGGGCTGTTATAATATAGTAATAAGAAGATACTTCCTTACGGACAGACCGTATACACTCTAGCAGCTGTACTAAAAGTGGTATAGGCAAAGGCATAATAATAAGTAGGAAGATTTCTATATATAGTTGGATAAAAAAGTTATTTAGGACCACCCGATTATAGAGAAGGCTATAACATATATTAAAGGAGCCTTAATTATAATATTAAAGGATCTAGAGGAACGTTTAGAGGACTAGAGAAGTAAGAGGCGCATCTTAGTACCTGTAAATAAAGTTATAACGTTTAGATTAGCATAATAAAGATTTAAACTTAAGGATAAAGATAAGCTAAGAGTTAACCTAAAGCACCTAGTACACTATACGTTATTATAGATTATGTGCGTGGATAATATATATAAAATATATAAGAATCTAAAGGAAAAGAATCGGAAATACCTTATAAGGATGTACTGGATAATAAATAAGTAATAGTATAAGAATGCTAAATATATGTATAGATGGCATCTAGCAGAGGTCTAAGAGGAAGGAAGTTTAGTACTTTAACTAGAAAGATTCCTTACGGAAGAATGCTTAGACGGACAATAGTGGTGGGAATGCCTAGAAAACACGTATTTATAGTATATTAAAGATAAAAAGCGAACTAGGCATTGGCTAAAGAGTAAGCTAAGTGCACTAGGATTAAGCAGCTAATAGTTGGGAAAAGTAGAGGCCTATAGGACTAGAGGGAGCTAGTAGTAGAGCCTTAGACCCTTAAAGGAATTTAAGGACGACACCTAAATTTATAAGTTAATTAGTAAGATTAGCAGTTTAAAGCGCTAATAGATAGTGGAGTAACGCGAAACTATATCTTACTAGCAGCAGTTAAGAGAATAGGACTACCTTATAGATAAAAGGAGCAATTTTACCTATTAGTTATAATTTCAGGAGATCTAATAACCTATGGAGGAGGGATTATTAATCTTAAAATAGGACCTATTTAGATAACTATTAAAGGGAGATAAATTAAGATGTCTTTTAATATCCTACTATTAGGACAGGATAAGGCAGTATTAAGTATACCTTAGTTATAGGAATATAATCTAAGGATTAATTGGATTATAGGTTAGGTTAATATTAGAAATACTTAACGCCGTAAGATGTAATAATAAGCTAAGATGGTATGGTACTAAGTAGGAGCAACTTATAAAGAAATAGAAAAAGGACTAAGTTATATACTAAAGAGATACTATAAGTATGGTAAGAAACTATAGTTACTAGAAAGTAAGAAGCTATTAGAATATATAGCATAGGACTATAAGATAGAGTTAGAACTAGGAATAAGTCTAAAGTTCTTTCTAATCTATAAGCTTACCAAAGAAGAAGGTAAAGTATTAAAAGAGTTTATTTAGGAAAATCTATAAAAGGGATATATTAGACCATCGCAGTTATTAGCGGGTTATCTAGTACTGTTTATACTAAAGAAAAATGGTAAACTAAGGCTGTATATTAATTATAGATAGTTAAACAGCATTACTAGGAAGGATAGGTATCCTTTACCCTTAATTAGTAAAATCTAAAATAGGATAGGTAATGCGTAAATCTTTATAAAGATAGATCTAAGATGGGCGTACCATTAAATTAGGATTAAGAAAGGCAATAAATAAAAGGCAGCCTTTAGGTTAAAGGAAGGACTATATAAGCTATTAGTTATATAATTCGGGCTTATAAACATACTAGCAACGTTTTAAAAGCGTATTAATAATGTGTTAGGATAATACTTAGATAAATTTGTTATGGTATATCTTAACGATATTATTATCTACTTAATAACTAAGGAAGAATACGGGGAATACGTTAAATGGGTTTTAAAGAGACTATAAGAAGAACAGATGCTAGTAGTAATTAAGAAATGCGAGTTCTTTACTAGGAAGACTGATTTTATTAAATTTATTATTAAACTAGGCCAACTTAGTATAGATCTAAAGAAGATTAAGGCTATAGTAAATTGGTAGGAACCAGAGAACGTTATATAGTTAAGATTGTTCCTAGGGTTTTGCAATTACTATAGAAGGTTTATAGCGCAGTGGTTAAAGGATATTAAGCCACTTATGAGGTTAATAAAGAAAGAAGAACTATGGGTATAGGGAGAGGAGTAAAAAGAACTCTTTAAAAAAGTTAAAGAGTTGTTTACCTAGGAGCCAGTTCTTAAGATCTATTAACTAGGACTAGAGATAGTTGTAGAGACGAATATATTAGACTATATACTAGGGGTATGCTTTATATAAAGGCATTAAGACGGATAGTACCTAGTGGTATACTATAGTTAAAAGATGACACCACTAGAGTTAAACTATAATATCTATAATAAGGAGTTATTAGGTATAGTTGCAGTATTAAAAAAATAGAGAGTATTCTTATAAGGTATAGAAAAACTATTTATAGTTAAGATAGATTATAAGAACCTAATAGGATTTCTAATAATAAAGGAACTTAACTAAAGATAGGTTAGATGGGCAGAGATGCTTATAGAATACTATTTTAAGATTTAGTATACTAAAGGTACAGATAATACGAAGGTAGATGCTCTAAGCCGTAAAGCTAAACTATAAAATAAGGAGAAGCTATTGGGGGCTTTATTACGAAAGGATATAGACAGATTAATTAGGTATAATTATCTAAGAATTGCAGCAACTTAAGAAGACGATAAACTAGAGAAAGTCTACGAGATACTAGAAAGCTTTTAGGTATAAAGAATTCTAGAAGTATAGCTAGAAGATTTATAGACGGATATATACGAAAATTAAGAAGCGAAGTATATCCTAAGAAGTATAGTAGAGTAGTTTATGGAAGACTTCTATAAGGGACTAACTTAAGGACATAATGGAGCTATGGGCTTAGTGTTGAGACTTTAGGAGGAGTATATTATTAACGGAATTTAGAGAATAGCTAGAAAAGTTATAAAAGAATATTTAGATTGCTAAAGGAATAAACTAATAAGGCATAAGCTATATAGAGGGCTATAACCTATTAAAATACTAAAAAGACTATGGGAGGTTATATTATAGGACTTTATTATTAAGTTACTAAAATTAAAAGATCCTATTACTGGATAAGATTATAACGCGATCTTAGTAATAATAGATAAGCTTATAAAGTGGGGATACTTTATAGCATATATAGAAGAAATCTTAGCGGAAGATGTTACTAGAATCTACATTAAAGAAGTGTTTATAAGATATGGAGTACTAAGTAAGATTATATCGGATAGAGACCTAAGATTTATAGTAGTATTTTAGGAAGTGTTCTTAGCAAAGTAAGGAGTTTAAGTAGTAACTTCTACTATATACCATCCGCAGATAGACGGTTAAATAGAAAGATTAAATTAGACGCTAGAGTAGTATCTAAAGCATTATGTTAATTATGTATAGAATAATTGGGTATTACTATTACTAGTTATATAGTTTATATACAATGTAACACCTTAAGAAGGAATAGGCATATTACTATTTAAGGCAAATTACGGATATAAGCCAAGAACATTATTGTTACTACGGTAAGTAAAGAAAATAAGTAGTATAGCTAAAGAAAGAATAAAGACATTAATGAATCTTTATATAGACCTTATAGAATTAGTAAAGAAAGTATAAGAAAGAATAAAAAGGTACTATAATGCTAAGAGATTTAAGGGACTAGATCTTAAGGAGGGAGATAAAGTATAGNTACTANANAAAAATTTCAAGAGTTAATAACTAAGTAAGAAGTTAGACTATGTTAAACTAGGACCTTTTAAAATTACGTAGAGGATTTTACTGGTTATATTTAAGTTAAACCTACTAGCTAAAATAAAGATCTACCCTATATAGTATATTATAATGCTAAAGCTAGTATATAGGAATATTAAGCCACCGGTTTATAAAGTAGACACGTATAGAGGATAAGAAGAAGATAAATAGTAAGTATTAAAGATCATTAATTATAAGGATATTAACAACGAAATATAGTACGAGGTTAAGTAGATAGGCTATATTAAGACTACCTAGGAGCTACTAGAGAATTTAAAGAACGCTATAGGAAAGGTATAGGAGTATTAAAAGAGATTAGGTTAGGTAGTATTAATAAAGAAGAATTGCTAAAGAATAAGTCACCTAAGGGGGACCTAAGAAGAGCAGTTGCCGAACTACTTAGATCTATTTCCTTCTCTATTAGAGGAAAGTCCGTTCTTTTATTACCTAGTTCCTATAAACCTTATTTTATAAGTTTCTACTCCTTAGAATAAACCTTCTTACGAACCTTCTTAAGACAAAGCAGACGAGTAGATGCCGCAATTTAAGTATTTAGGGCCTTCTGTTCTACATCACGGGAACGTTCTAACTTAGTAAGGGCTTATAATAGTTTACCATCTAGCTGTATAGCAGTAAATTAAATATAAGACCCTAAGATAAATTAATTAGGGAACTAGACGACTATTAAGAGTAATAGGTCGCGTATATTTAGCATTAGAAGTAAAGCGAACGTCATAGGACGAACAAATATTCGCTTTAGTACACTCTAAGTAAGAGGACGGTTATTGTAAAGATAGGTTCGCCAACGTAATATAAACTAACCCCTCTTTTAAATAACGAGAATATGGAGACGGTATAATCTTACTAAGAGATAGTATTGTAGCAATAGTGCGAGCACGACGTTGGGCGTGTAAAGAAGAAATTGCTTTAGGTATAATAAGCAATAATATTAACTAAATTAATTAGATGGATATTACACCTTTAATAAATAACTTAGAGATGTTTTAAATCTTTAAGGATAAAGATAAAGAGGAGGGAGATAGTGTTACGGACGCTTTAAGTACAATATTACGACTACTTGGAGAAGAGACGGAAGAAGCTAGTTGGTTAATTTAGGCACAGTTTAGGATAGAGCCGATAGAACTATATGACGAGGAATAGTAACCAAGGTTATATAATATGCTACGTATTAAACGAGAGGAATAAGAGGAACTTACGTACCTTATATATAAGACGTATATTATATATAAGAAGGATTTTATAGGAGTACGGTTGTGTATTTAAGGACCCTTAGTCCCTACCTAGATAGTTCCTTCCTTATAGTGATTCTTAGAATATAATTAGAGTTAATCTATTAGGCAACTACTCCACTAGTTATTATTACGTTGTTGACTTTTGTACTTACATTTCCTACACACCTAGCCTAATAACGAGCCCACCGTAGTTCTTACTATAAGGTTCCGTTATATAGGAGAAGAAATACTATATAAATATAGAGAAGTATAGTATATCCTAAGAAGTATAGTAGAGTATTTTATAGAAGATTTCTATAAGGGAATAACTTAAGGACATAATAGAGCTATAGGCTTAGTATTAAGACTCTAGAAAGAGTATATTATTGATAGAATCTAGGGCTTAGCGCGGAAAGTTATAAAAAAATATTTAGATTACTAAAGAAATAAACTAATAAGATATAAGCTATATAGAGGGCTACAACTTATTAAAATACTAGAGAGACTATAAAAGGTTATATTATAGGACTTTATTATTAAGTTACCTAAGTTAAAAGACCCTATTACTAGATAAGATTATAATACGATCTTAGTAATAATAGACAAGCTTATAAAGTAGGGATACTTTATAGCATATATAGAAGAAATATTAGTAGAAGATATCGCTAGAATCTATATTAAAGAAGTATTTATAAAATATGGAGCACTAAGCAAGATTATATTAAATAGAGATTTAAGATTTATAGCAGTATTTTAGGAGGTATTTTTAGCGGAATAAGGAGTAAGAGCAGTAACTTCTACCGCATATTATCCGCAGATAGATGGTTAAATAGAAAGATTAAATTAGATACTAGAGCAGTATTTAAAATACTATATTAATTATACATAAAATAATTGGGTATTATTATTACTAGTTATATAGTTTATATATAATACAACACTATAAGAAGGGATAGGCATATTACTATTTAAGGCAAATTATAGATATAAGCTAAGAATATTATTATTATTATAATAAGTAAAGAAAACGAGTAGTATAGCTAAAGAAAAAATAAAGACATTAATAAATTTTTATATAGACCTTATAGAATTAGTAAAAATAGTATAAGAGAAACATCAGCAAAATATAGTACCCTTTCAATGGCCTCAATGGTTGGTGGTTGACGCAATTAGCGCGCAGTTGAGGGCATTTGGCAACTCGACCGACTAGCCTATATCGTGTTTTTTTGACACACAGCCTGCGCGCAACCTGCCAGTAATCTGCGCATTTGGCAACCATAATTATATTTACCTCTTTTATACTAATAATATATTTTAAATAAATAAAAGCTATTTTAAAGCTATTTATAAGGCTAGTAAAATAAATATTATTATTTTAGATAATTTAATATAATACAGCGATGGTTCTCTTCTACCTATCTACCTATTAACTTACCTACCTACCTACATCGCCTACCTATTTACATCGCCTACCTATCTACATCTACCTGTCCTACATTTGCCTACTATCTACATCTACCTACCTATCTATATTTTACCTACCTGTTAGCATCTACCTACCTATCTAATATCTGCTTACCTATTTGCATCTACCTACCTATTTATTATCTACTTGTCTATATCTGCCTACCTATCTATATTCTACCTACCCGTCAGCATCTACCTACCTATCTACATCTGCTTGCCTATCTGCATCTACTTACCTATCTGCATCTACCTGCCTATCTATATCTACTTACCTATCTACATCTACCTACTTCCGTCTACATCTACCTACCCATCAGCATCTACCTGTTTATTCCTGCCATACCTGTCTCTATACTACCTTAATTCGATCAATCGATCAAATCGTTTATAGTATTGGCTGGCTAGTCGTTATCATTTGGCTCTAGCGAGGGGTTTGTCTGGTTTTGGCGACAATCGTCTAGTTCTGGCGACGGTCGTCTGGCTCTGGCAACAGTTCATCTAGTTCTAGTAACGGTCGTCTGGTTCTGGCGACGGTCGTCTAGTTCTGGTAACGGTCGTCTAGCTGGCGACGGTCGTCTGGTTCTGGCGACAGTCGTCCTAGTTCTAGTAACGGTCGTCTGGCTGGGCGACGGTCGGTCTAGTTCTGGTAACGGTCGTCTAGCTGGCGACGGTCGTCTGGTTCTGGCGAGGCAGATCCGTCTAGCTCTGGCAACGGTCGTCTGGTTCTAGTAAACGGTCGTCTAGCTATACCAACGGTCGTCTGGTTCTGGCGACGGTCGTCTGGTTCTGGTAACAGTCGTCCTAGTTCTAGCGACGGTCGTCTGGCTCTAGCAACGGTCGTCTGGTTCTGTTAACGGTCGTCTAGCTAGCAACGGTCGTCTGGTTTCTAGGCGACGGTCGTCTGGTTTCTAGTAACAGTCGTCTAGTTCTAGCGACGGTCGTCTAGCTCTGGCAACGGTCGTCTTAGTTCTGGTAACGGTCGTCTAGCTAACAACGGTCGTCTGGTTCTGGGCGACAGTTCGTCTAGTTCTAGTAACGTTCGTCCTGGCTGGCGACGGTCATCTGGTTCTGGTAACGGTCGTCTGGCTAGCGACGGTCATCTGGTTCTGGCGACGATCGTCTGGCTCTGGCAACGGGTCGTCTAGTTCTGGTAACGGTCGTCTGGCTGGCGATGGTCGTCTGGTTCTGGTAACGGTCATCTAGTTCTAGCGACGGTCGTCTAGTTCTAGCAACGGTCCTCTGCTGGCTGCCGTTCTGGTGCCTCCCTAGGTAGGGAGGATATAAAGAAGGAAGGAAGGGTAAAAAATAAGGTAGCTAACATAGGGTAGAGGGCAAGCGTGTAGAGGCTATCGGGAATATAGCGGGGACCCGATGCAGAGCTTCGTGTAGAGCCTCTGTACGCAGAGCTTCTCGCAGAGCCTCGTGCAGAGCCTCTGTACGCAGAGCTTCGCGCAGACCCTCGCGCAGACCCTCGCGCAGACCCCTCGTGCAGAGCTTCGTGCAGAGCTTCCGTGCAGAGCCTCTGTACGCAGAGCTTCGTGTAGAGCCTCGTGTAGAGCCTTATGCGAAGCTTCGTGCAGAGCTTTGTGCAGAGCCTCTATGCGCAGAGCTTCGTGCAGAGCCTCTGTATCGCAGAGCTTCATGTAGAGCTTCTCGTGTAGAGCCTCATACAGAGCCTCTAAGTAATAAGACTATAAGATTGTATGAGATTGTATAAGATTGTATAAGATTATATATAATAGTTAAATATATAGTATATAACTTTACCTTAATCGCACGTTAAGAAATATACAGTTAGCTTTTAAAGTTGTTAAGTAGGTTAACTGTATATTAAGTTAGTTAAATTATATATTAAGTAGGTCAACTGTGTGTTAAGTTAGTTAAATTGCATATTAAGTAGGTCAACTGCGTATTAAGTTAGTTAAATTGCATGTTAAGTAGGTCAACTATATATATTAAGTTAGTTAAATTGCATATTAAGTAGGTTAACTGCGTGTTAAGTTAATTAAATTACATGTTAAGTAGGTTAACTGCGTATTAAGTTAGTTAAATTACATATTAAGTAAGGTCAACTGCGTATTAAGTTAGTTAAATTATATGTTAAGTAGGTCAACTGCGTGTCGAGTTAGTTAAATTACATATTAAGTAGGTTAACTGCGTGTCAAGTTGGTTAATTGCGTATCGAGTTGGTTAAATTACATGTCAATTACGCGAAACGCGAAAACCAAAGTCTACTTAAATCTTATCCTGCGAATATTTTCCCGATGAAATAAAAAAGTACTATAACGCTAAGAGATTTAAGGGACTAGATCTTAAGGAGGGAGATAAAGTATAGCTACTATATAAAAACTTTAAGAGTTAATAACTAAGTAAAAAGTTAGACTATATTAGACTAGGACCTTTTAAAATTAAGTAAAGGATTTTACTAGTTACATTTAAGTTAAACCTACTAGCTAAAATAAAGATCTACCCTATATAGCATATTGCGATACTAGAGCCAGTATATAGAAATATTAAGCCACTAGTCTATAAAGTAGATACGTATAAAGGGTAAGAAGAAGATAAATAGTAAGTTTTAAAGATTGTTAGCTATAAGAATATCAACAATAAAATATAGTACGAAGTTAAGTAGATAGGCTATAGTAAGACTACCTAGGAACTACTAAAGAATTTAAAAAACGCTATAAGAAAGGTATAGAAGTATCGGAAGAGATTAGGTTAGGCAGTAATAATAAAAAAGGATCACTAAAGAATAAGTTACCTAAGGGGGACCTAAGAAGAGCAGTTGCTAAACTACTTANATNTATTTCNTTTTTAN
Source organism: Cenococcum geophilum 1.58 (assembly GCF_001692895.1). Lineage (NCBI taxonomy): Eukaryota > Fungi > Ascomycota > Dothideomycetes > Gloniales > Gloniaceae > Cenococcum > Cenococcum geophilum. The sequence continues at coordinate 173,410 of NW_027137596.1, forward strand.
TTAGAGGAGAATCTATTCTTTTATTACTAAGTTCCTACAAACCTTATTTTATAAGCTTCTACTCCTTAAAACGGACCTTCTTATAAACCTTCTTAAGACAGAGTAGCTAAGTAGATGCCGTAATATAGGCTTTAAGGGCCTTCTACTCTATATTATAAGAACATTCTAGCTTAGTAAGAGCCTAAAACAGTTTACTATTTAGCTATATAGTAGCAGATTAAATATAAAACCCTAAGACAAATTAATTAGGGAACTAGATAACTATTTAGGGTAATAAGTTATATATATTTAGTATTAGAGATAGAGCAAACGTTATAGGACAAATAAATATTTGCTTTAGTGCACTCTAAATAAGAGGACAGTTATCGCGAAGATAGGTTTGCTAACGTAATATAAACTAACCCCTCTTTTAAATAACGAGAATATAGAGATGGTATAATCTTACTAAGAAATAATATTGCAGCAATAGTACGAGCACGACGTTGCGCCTACGAAGAAGAAAGAGCTTTAGGTATAATAAGTAATAATATTAACTAAATTAATTAGACGGATATTATACCTCTAGTAAATAACTTAGAGATATTTTAAATCTTTAAGGACGAAGATAAAGAGAAGGGAGATAGTGTTATGGACGCTTTAAGTACAATATTATAACTACTTAGAGAAGAGTTAGAAGAAGCTAATTAGTTAATTTAGGCACGGTCTAAAATAGAGCTAGTAGAGCTATATAATAAGGAATAGTAGCTAAGGTTATATAACGTTATACGCAGTATATATAGTGTATAAAGGGAACGTATATATAATACGTATAACATATATATTACGTATAAGAAGGATTTTATAGAAGTACGGTTGTGTATTTAAGGACCCTTAATCCCTACCTAGATAGTTCCTTTCTTATAGTGATTTTTAGAATATAATTGGAGTTAATCTATTAGGCAACTACTCTACTAGTTATTATTACGTTGTTAACTTTAATTTATATTACCTATACACCTAGCCCATTAACGAGCCCATTGTAGTACTTACTATAAGGTTCCGTTATAATAAGTTGCCTATCTTCTTAAGGACCTTATATAGTCCTACTATCTAATAGTCTAGCTTATAGCTAGGTCGTTTAGTTTTCTAATTTCTTCTTATAATCTAAAGTATATTACTAAGAATAAAGTTAGGTCTTAACGGTATTTATTTACCTACTATTTTATTAACCTTTAGGCCTTTTTTAAGTTCTTATAGGCTACCGTCTAGGCTTTTTTTTTGTATTTAGTGTACTGCTAGGCCTTACTATAGGATAGTTTCTTATATACGGTCTAAGGTTCTTCTGGTCTTTTTTAGTTAAAACTTATATAAGGTAAGTAATCTATTTCTAGCTAAATAAAAGTAACCCTATAGAGTTATAGGACTATTTAAAATCCTAATAAAGATCTTAAAAGTTATAAGTTAGACTTACTAGCTAAGATAAAGATCTACCTTATATAGTATATAGAGATATAGAACTAATAGTTTATAAAGTAAATATATATAGAGGATAGAAAAAGGATAAGTAGTAAGTATAAAAGATCGTTAGTTATAAGGATATAGATAATAAAATATAGTATAGAATAAAGTAGATAAGCTCTAATAAGACTACTTAGGAACTATTATAGAACCTAAAAAACGTTATAGGAATAGTATAGAAGTATTAAAAGAAATTAGGTTAAGTAATATTAATAAGGAAAAATCGTTAAAAAAAATAAGTTACCTAAGTAGGACCTAAGAGGAGCAGCTACCAAGCTACTTAGAGTTATTTCCCTCTTTATTAAAAGAGTTTTTTTTTAAATCAGACTTAAGCTTTGCTAAACCTTACTTAACGAGTTTCTACTCCTTTAAACGGACCTTCTTATAACCCTTTTTAAGATAGGCTAATCGAGTATAAGCGTCTAGTTAAGCGTTAAATACTTGCCGTTTTTTAGCGCGAATACGATCCATATTATCCTAAAGTTTTTAAATATTAATAAGATAGGGTAAGTTTACCCTTAAAATAAGTAGCCTTAGATTAAATATAAGACCCTATAGTAAATTAGACTATATACTAAACGCTTATAAAGAATAATAAGATATATATACTTAGCGTTAGAAATTCTCTTAATATAAGTCTTCCTTTTTACCTATAAGCAAGCCACGTAAGCTACTTCTTTATTATTAATCTTCGTAGGCTTATATCCGTGCTCTACTAATAGGTGCTGTTATATTTAACTTATAAAGACTCTTAGCTTAGAATGCTAAGGGACTATAGTAGAGTATTTAAAAAGGGAATTAATAAGGTCTATATAGAAGGCTTTATAGCTAGCATAATTTAACCAGCCGCGGGTTACGTAGAAAGACAATCTATAGGCGTTTGTTATTGCTATATTAATAAGGAAGTAAAAGAGAGGCTTTTAGGTATAGCGGTAGATCTTAAGGGATATATAATAGGATCATATCTAGTTAGCGGTATTAACGCCTTTTATAAAGTAATTATATATATTAATAAATTCCGATATAGGTAACTATTTCCTAGCAGCATTACTATATACCTTATAAGCTTACTAAGAGCCTAAGGGAGTTATAGCAAGCCGTTATTACTATCGCTTAATAAAGTTTAAACTTATAATAGATAATGTTATTAGTTATAGAGCCTTAATATTAAACTAGAGTATAAACTATTACTAATAGTGCTTATAAATAGGACTATATTAGCGTCCTTCTAGGCAAACTCTATTACTATTCCATCTTCTAAAAGTCTCCTATATAGTACACTCTATTTAATCTAGCTTTAGTAGAGAAGCTTAAGGTCCGCAAGCTATCGGTCAATTTACTTAACTAGTATAGTTTACCCCTTTTTATTCTTAAGTTTCTTATACCTTTATTTTATTATTTAAACTATTCCTATACCTCTAATTCTAAGCTACTGTAGTTAATAAAGTAAATTTATAGATATAAAGAGGTTATCTGGCTAAATGGTGTACTTATTTAGCTAGCAAAGACATTAACTAGTAATAGGATCCTCCTAAGTTAAGAAATCTAGTACTACCACCTATATCTGTAAAAAGCCTTCCTTCTCTACCTAATACTTAAGTAAATCTACTAGGCCTTTATTATTACCTTTTGCGTAAAATATCTAGTTAAAGATATAGCCCTAATTACCTAGTAGCTAGATCTTAAAGCCCTTAGGTATAGGCTTAGTTAGAATATTACTAATCTTAAGAGCACGGCCAGTAAAGTATTTTATTATTTTATTAACGGTAACGTATATTCTAGGTTTATAAAGCCTTATTAAAGTAAGCTAAGCTCCTTACTAAGTTTCTAAACCCTCTTTAATATATTCTAGAAGGCTGTATTGTGTTAAGATCTTAGCTAAGTATAGTAGAAGTAGCGGTCGATTTACTACTATTAATTTGCTCTAATATAGTTCTAAATAATATGCATTGTGCTATAGCTAAAGTCCTTAATACTGTATTTTATATATAGCCCTATATAAATTAGCATTGCTAAATATATATATATATATAGTTCCTGCCTTAATATTAGCTTCTATCTATATACGAAGTCCTTATCCTCTAGAGGTAGGTATAGCTCTATATTTGAATTTATATATTTTATAAGTTAATCTGTCTGTCTAAAATATCTTAAAAAGTTGCTAAGGATCCTTATTAATAATAATAATAATAATTCATTGCTTAACGTCTGATTTGGATCCCTACTGGGCCCACACAAACTACTCCTTATTTACATGTGGGGAGAAAACTCTATTTAAGAAAAATAAGAAAACCCCGTAATCTATCTCCCCGCCTTTTGGGACTCGCCTACTTAGCGCCTGCGAGTTGCCTGTGGTGCTTTACTACCTTACTATTTGACCTTCTTAGGAACCACTACTGCCGTAATAAGCCTACGGACGCGCTAGTATCACAAACTTTTACTCTACTACTGTAGAGTTACTAGGGGGCACCTGCTGCTTGCCCCCTTACCTTCTATTATTATTTCCCTTATAACCCGGAACTGATTTAGCATATTTTGACTAATAAGCCACTAGGTGACCGCCTTGAGGCCTTTTTATATTAAGAGCAGTGTATTATAGTTCTCTATACCAGCTGCTAAGAGTATTATTTCTTAATTAGTGCGTAGGGGGCATAGCAGTATTATATGTTTTAGTGTCTGTCTTGGCCAGCTATATTTATATCTTGGGCTACCTACTAGGACACCTACCTAGTAAAGCCAATCTTTTAGTCCTATTATTCCTATTCTTAAGAGTGTTACTATTATGTTTTTTGCCTTTATTAGGCCTTCTTAGAGCCCTTAGGTATTTACCCCCTATAGCGTTAACTATGCTATAGCTTGGGTTCGTCTTGCCTAAGTTAGCCTCTGTACCTTTGACTCCCATTTACCTCTTTAGCGTTGGTTTAACCAGTATTGCATTGCGGTAGATAATTTCCCGGTGTTCTTATGTGTTCTACTTTAGCTCCTTTCTCTATCTTACTATTATTTTTACTGACCTCTTACGCGTCTCCCTTCCTCCTCTATATAGGCCTAGGCCCTAAAGCGGTACTATTTTTCTTTTACTTTCTTTACTTATTTCTCTAATATCTCTTCCCTACTTTAGGGTTATTAGTTTGTTCTCCTATAGGGCACCCTAGGGTCCCTCTATAGTTTACTTAGGCGTGTCTTAATATACTTTATAATATTAGAGTTACGTTTATTTTGCGTTCTTTATATTATAGCGGCTTTAATATATAACTATAGGGGGGGAATATTAAATTCCTTCTTAAGCAGTACTGTGGCTGTTTACTTGTACCCGCCTATAATACTCCAGAGGCAGGCTGTTTAGACCTTTTAAAGTGGTTTAAGGAGTGATTTTAGGGGGCCCTTTTTAGTTTCTCTAATGGCCCAGATACTAGATTTATATATTATAGTTAGCCGGACGACTACTATATATAGTAGGCGTGACCTCTAGAAGTATGGACCCTATATAAAATTAACAATCCTAGATAAAGCGATAAACTGTGCTTGGCCTTTACAGGCCGCTTATACTGTATATGCGCTCCACCAAAGCTTGCTATCTACCTATACTCCTAATACCCTTAGGCCCTAAACTGGTTAACCCCTAAAGCCTTAGATGCGAATTATATGCTAGAGATCTACAGATTAGTTACGTTTTCTTATAAAATAGATTAGCTGGTATTTCTCTGGTGAGAATTAGACTCTATAACGTTTTGCCCACTCTATATAAGTATTATAGGCTTTCTCTAGTGTTCTGCAGTTCTCTACGGCTGTTGGCCCATATATAATTAGGTTTATATCGTTAATAAAGCCTATCCCCTGGGTTGCCCCTTCCTTAAAGGAGTTAAGTAGGTTACTTATAAAGAAAAGGAAGAGTATAGGCAAGAGGGGTGATTTTTGTGGTATTCCTGTTGCAACTATAATAGGGGGGCTCTGGTATCCGCTAAAGACCAATAATGTTTCTTTCTAGCCTATAAACCCTTAGATAAATTGTATAATCTATTCTAGGAAGCCCTTTACCCTAAGGATATACAGGAGACGCTTATAGGGTATATTGTTATAGGCACCACTAATGTTTAGGCTAAGCATTAATACTACAAAGTCCTTTCGCATCGCCTATACAGATTTAATAGTAGTAGCGAGTAGCGTAAGTACTAATAGTGTTAAGCGGTTCTTTNTTNCCCCTATTTNGCTTTNTNGTAGTAGGGCGTNTTCCTCTACNNTATCTNCTATGCGTTCCGCTATTACCCTTTCTAAGATCTTACTAAGGGTGTTTTCTAAGGCAATAGGGCGGTAGCTTCCTAGGATTAAGTAATCTACTTTACCTTCTTTTTATAGGATAACCGTTGTTATAGATCTTCTAAGTTATAGGTAGTAGCCTATAGCAAAGCATGCTCTGGCTATATCTATAAGCTAAGGTGCTATAAGTGGCCCACAGGTTTTTAGGGCCTTATTTAGAATCCCATCTGGTCCTAGTACTATATTATTTAAAAGGCGGCTAATAGTTCTAGCTATTTCCTCTATTATTATATCGCTGTTAACCCATAGGCGAGTTACCGGTATTTTGCCTATAATATTACTGAGGTCTACTAGAGCTAGTTGGGGGAAGAACCTTTCTATAAGGATCTTTGCCTTCTTATTATTGTTGTTTATAGCCTATGATTCTCCTGCTCTTTGTAGGGGTAGTAGGTATAGGTCTTTTACTAGGCGCCCTACCTTTTTCTTTACTTATTTCGCTATATCCCAAAGGCCCTTATTATAGGGGAGGCTTAGGTTAGAAGTATGTTTATTTATAAACCGTCTCCAGTTATTTCTTGCTTCTTTTTTTAGGGTATTCTTTAGCTAGTTTCTTGTGTCTTTATATTATCTCTTGTCTTTAAGGTTGTAGCTGCTTATATATTTCCTTCTTGCTTATTATTAGCTGGTAACTAGAACTGCGTATTGTGTGGACTATATATGTTGTACATAGAGGCCCGGTTTTAAGATCAGGCAGTGCTCTTCTAGCCTATTTTTAATTGCTGCCTGGATCCTTTCTAGTCTTTAGTCGATTTCCTTGGGGGTAGTTAATAGGCCTCGCTTATTTAGTATTAGGTAGATTTCTTCTAGGTCTTAGAGTTGTTATTTGACTGTATTAAGGAAACTGTCTATCTTAAGCTTCCTTATTATATATCTTTTTCTATTTAGTTGCGCTTTAGTATCTAGGTCTAGCTGTATTTGGATAGGGATATAGTCTAGGGTAAGTGCCCATTCTTCTTTAGGGTTATACCTTTTAAGTCTCTAGTATAGGCCTTTGTCCATAAATATAAGGTTAATTATACTTCTAGCGGTGCCTCGTTGCTATATAATTGCTTCTAGGGGGGTAGCTAGCTTAAGGCCCCAGATATCTATAGCTCTTAGTAGGCACTCTAACTATTAGTCTACAGTAATATAGATACCCCCCTACCGCAGGTGGTAGAGGTTTATATCTCTTAATAGGATAGACTTTATACCTTCGGTTTCTAGTAAGCTTATTACCAATATAATATTCTCTATTTATAGGACCCCTTCAACCCTAGAGTTATACACATTAATAATTTATACCGGTCCCCTATATATTTGGATTATTATAACTACAATATCTAGGTTAACTGCCTACTATAACTATAAAGACAGGCTAATAGCCTTGCTAATTATAAAGCATACACATATAGCTGCTTTTNGTTCGTATAGGAGCTAGAATCCTTAGGGGCAGTATATTAATTATATAAAGGTATTATAATACGGCTCTTGTATAGTAAGGATATAGTATTTCTCTAGGTCTAGACTATCTAGTAGGGGCCTTACGAGGCAGTAGTTTATATTACCGCAGTTATACTATATAATAGATAGGTGGCGGACCCCCGGTAAGGGTCCTTTAACTTTCCTTTATTCCTCACTTCTTCTGTTTCCACTTTCTCTAGGATATTTAGAGCTTCTATCTTTTGTATTTACACCCTAGTTACTACTTATTTTATATAGAGCTTTCCATTCCCATATCTTGTGTTCCTGTTAGCGCTTCTATATCTAAATCTGTTATTATTACTAGTTCTTCCCCTATTCTTACTAATTAGCTATATACCCTTTATGGGTTAGCTGCGAATATTATATTTGCCGTATTAAGTCTAATTCTTAATTGTCCTAGTCTTAAGCCTACTATTGCTGTCTATAGGGGTCTTCCTACGGGGCGTCCTCTCCCTTATATCCCCTGTAACCCTTATGTCCCTAATTAGTCTAGTAATATCGCGCGGTGTTACTTCTAGCCCGTTAAGGCTTAGGATGGCTAGCCTAGCCCTCTAGTATTAAAGGTAGGAAATACTAGGAAAGCACCTATATCCCCCTAGCTTATTGCCTATTGTTTCCATTTATATAACCTAGCATATAGTTATTCCCGCAGCTATTAAGCCCTTGCCTTCTGTCTCCTATATTTAATATAGTCTTCTCTCTCCCATGCCTTATGTGTGCTTTGGTGGCAGTTCGCGCATTTTATTTAGTCTTAATTTAAGTAATGTCTTATATTATAGGGGCCTGTATAATGGCCGCAGCACACCTATACTACGTATATAGATTAGGTATATCCCTATTATACACAGCAATAGCATTATTCTAGGCGTAGTCTGTAGTTATAGAGCCTTGTGTTATATATAAGGCCATTTATAATTATTCCTTTTTAGATAAGGAGTTTTTGCATTCCTAGTATATATATACTAATAATAAGGGAGCCATACGTTCGTCTAGCGTCTCCCTAGCAAGTCTCTAGCGACCCTTATATCCTCTTATTATTCTTATTATATACTTAATTTATATTTTCCTGTTAAAGCTATTAGATTTAGGTAATTTTAAGTCCTAGTATAAGGCGTTCCGTTTGTCTTACTATCTCCTATATAATTACTATATTGTCCACCTAGCGTTCCTTTTCTACCCTAAGGCTTATAGGAACCGCTAGGACTTTAACTAGGTAATCCTCGCAGAGTACTTTTATGCCAATACGTTCTCCTAGCCTATCCCCTACCCTTACGGCTCGTTCCTTTGCCTATTAGTCCTTTAGGGTAACTCTAATATCTCCGCTCTTAAGGTATTAGACTATAACAGCGTTATAGACCTCTTTACGTATCTTTATAAGGACTTCTATTTCTAATTATCCCCTAAGCCCCTCTACTTATTCTATATTTGGTTATATTATAATTATATACCCGGTTATTAACTTAAGGGGGGTGGGTTCCCTATACTATAAAAGCGCAGCTACAGCGGCCTAGGTGCGGTTCGCCGGTAAGGGGGGGTTATACTTATTTTCAATTTTGCTTAGCCGTTGGAGGATTTAATTAAGGGTTTGCTGGAGGGGCGCCTAAGGTTCGCTGGACTAGCGGAGCTATTCTACTAGCTGCATTAGTTTATTATAGCTAACGGTTACTCCCCCACAATTCTAGATACTAGACGCGTCCAATAGGCTTTATATTTTATTAGATGCCTTCTTAATAGAGGTATTTCTACTTTATGGTGTGGTATTCGCCCGTCTTTATTATAGAGGGCCATTGCTGGGCGTAGTTCTAGCGGTCGCGCGCGAGTGCGAGCCACCGTCGTTTAATATGTGCCTCCCCTGCGATACATACATCTTAGGGGGATTCTCTGGGTGTTTTTCAGGGTTCTTTTGGTTGGTTTTGGTCTTTTTGGGCCGGGTGCAGCAAGAGCTCCAGTTCCGTTAATCTTAGGTCTCTAAGGATCCTTATTATTAATATTGTTTAGAAAATTTAGCTTACTATATTTGTTTTCGTTAATATAGAAAGAGGCTTAAAGGGAGGCAGTGGTTTAGGTACTAGCGGTGGCTTTTTTAGGCCCTAACTTTTAAAAATAGGGTATTAAGTAGGCTGCATAAGATCTATGTTATTGGAAATAGAATTGCAAACCATTATAGTAGTGTACTTAATTAATGAGGTTATCTGTTCTTAACCTAACGCGAAAATATTAATATTCTTGATTATATGTACAGGCTATAGCTCTAAGGACCCTATTTATATAATGGATATATATATCTCGCTCACCTTTAGTATTATAGAGCTAGTTATAAATAAATACCCCTATGCCTTTAATAGGCCCTAGGGAGGAAATAGGGTATATATTAATCTATAAGAGGTAGTATAAGGAGATAGTTAAGATATAGGAAACTACGGAGGTCCCTACTAAAAGTCTTTACTTACCGCCTTAATTCTACTAGTAGAATTAAATTTGCTAACGCATTACTATTTATATAAGTGTATTATTATAAGAGCTTTTATTTTTATTATCTATTACTACCTAATATACTATAGTTTAATATAACACTGCTCAGCGGGCTACTACCCTTGCCCTTAAAGTATATATCACGTTAAATAAGGAGATTAGGCGCTACACTGGAGTTAAAACCCGAGCTCTTAACTATATCTTTAAGAAAGCCGAATAACGTGGCTTTAATCCTGTTATTAATAGAGTCCTTCGCGACGTTTACGTTATTAACAGTACCTAATCTGGCTATTTTTTTTATCCGAATAGATAATATAAACGGGAGGGTTCTTGCGGTAGTACGTTAAGATTGGTATAGAAGAGAGAAGACTTGCGACTAAATTGCTGCGGAGTAGGGAATAGGGAGTATAACTATATAGAGAATATTACGATCTGCTAATCTTAAGAAGACTAAACTAATAAGAAAGCTAGGACTTATACAAGAAATAAAGAGGGAAAGACTTAAGTTTGCTATATAATACCAAGATTAGATATTAGAAGATTGGAAGAATATAATTTAGAGTAATAAGATGTCCGTTGTTCTTGGCCATAGAAGGGGTAGATATTAAGTTTAGTGGACACTAAATAAACACTTTCTTAAAAGTTGTATATATAAAAGATAGAAAGGATATTAAGAGTTTATATTTTAAGGCTGTTTCTTATATAATAAAAAGGGCCCTTATTATATTTGGCGACTAAAAACTATTAAAGAAAGAAAAACAGCTAATAAGAATTAACAAAGCCTTAATAAGGAGCTTGAGCTGGTAATAAAGGAGTAGTAGGAGCTTAATACTAGTATAAGAAGAATAAGTATAAGGAATCTTCCTAGTATAAAGCCTTAATAGAAATGGGACGTTAATTACGGAAAGCTTATATAAGGCAAAAGTAAAGGAGTAGATTAGTATTGCTATTAAATATTCGTTTTAAAGCTAAAGCTCCTCCCTTTTATAAAGGAGTATATAGAAATAAGGCCTTAAACAATTATATAAGAAGATAAAGCTCCGTTATATAACGCTTATTAGTAGGGAGTTGTTTATAGCCTCGCTAAGATTATTTAACTTCTTTAGCTAGGTAACTTACCTAATTTAAATATATTCGAGCCTTACTAGATATATCTTAAGCGAGTTACTACTAAGAAAAGAGCACTAACTTCGCGTATAGCTACTAAGAAGGCATAGCGTAAGGCCTAGGTAGAGCTTAAGTAATAGCGAATTTAGGCTTGTATTAAAAGGATTAAGATATATATCTGTAAGGTTATTTGGCTAGAAGGAGACAATAACTATAAAGAAGATATAAAAGATTAATTATAATGATGGAAGACTCTAAGGCAGTAAGTTATTTTATAGATATATTAAATATAATATTATTTTAGTAGCTTAATATTGTACTAAAGGCCTATACGCTTAAAGGCGGTAAGTAAAGACTTTTAGTAGGGGCCTCTGTATAGTATATAGTAATTAATTAATAAGTAGTAAAGGCGGCTACTATAGTAGTAGAATACGCCTACTAATTATCTAATAAAGAAATAACCATCTTTAATTAAATCTACCACATATTATACCCTAAAACTAATATATATAGTATAGCCGAAAAGCCTACGCAATATAGGAGGATTATAGTAGACTTAAAGGGTAGACGCTGTATAGAAATTGCGATACTATAATAAACCTAGTAGGGGGCAACCTAACTATAACAATTATAGAATATCGACTAAAAATGGTAGAAACTCGTAGACCTCCTAAAAGATATTAAGGAAGATTTAAGGAAGGGAGAGGACGAACAGCTACGCGTAGGGGTAGTATAAGTGGCATAATAAGCAGGACAAATTGCCTAAAAGCTTTAGGCAAAGTATAATAGAAACTACAACGCGGTAGAGGATAGGCTTAAGCATATAAAGGACGCTATAAAGGGAATACTAATAGTATAGGCAGTAAAGCTATTATAGGCTAATATTATAGTAAGCGCCTACCTAGTAACTCTCTAACGCCTACCTAGTATAGCTCTAGTTAGAGCTATAATTAGGGTTAAAATATTAGAGGTAGTGGGAACAGAACTAGAATAAATCTTTATATTAATTAAGGTATATATACTAAAAGTAGTAGTAGTAAAGGTCCTATAAAGTGGCGATATAGAGGTTATACTCCCTAACCGGCAGGTAAAGGACTAAACTATTACCTAGGGAGATACCCCTAAGTGTAAAATCCTCTATTAAGACTACCTAGTTAAAGTAATTAGGGTACCCCTTTATATATAGAAAGCGGGCAAGGCGCCATAAATATATAGCTTATTTAGGAAATTATAGAGGACACTAGAAAGCTAGCTCTAGAAATTATATTAACTAAAGTTATATAGCTTAATAAAGAACGTATAATATATATAGGAGAATTACCTAGGGTCTAAAGGGTTAAAACGCGCGGTACTTTAATAATTAGTCTACTAACTTAAGAGATATAGATAGTCCTAGCCTATAAGGGAGTAGTTATAAATAGCCTCTAGTATAAAGCTTAGCTATACTACTACGGAGTCTAAATCTAATAATACTTTAAATACTAATAGTAGGGATATACCTAAAGTATATATAGGAGGTAGGTAAGATGCGGAGAGTATACTAATATCTAAATATAAAGGACTGCCTTAAGGATAAAGGAGTTAGATATATAAATTATAGTAAAGAATATAGAGTATAGTAGAAGCTGGAGTATAAAATATACTAGGTATACCTAGAAGCCACTAAGATAAGATAAGCCTAGCTATACTAGATTATAGCTATACTATAGAGAAACGTATATAAGGAGAAGGAGATAAATAGGGTAAATAATAGCGGGTAGATAATTGTATAATAGAAGAGATCTAGGATATCTACCCTAGTAGGAGTAATATTTACCTAACTAGTGGTATTCCTATACGGACTACTTACTTTAACGACCCTAATATTGCAAGGGATATATTACACGACTCTCTACCAAAAATTAAGCTCTTATAGCGTTTTATATACATATTAAAAGCTTTAAATATCTTATTACGGCTTATTGACCCTAACGATTTAATTGGTTAATCCTTATCGATAACCGTTAGAAGGGATAGAGTGTATATAAAAGTCTAAAACTAAATAATTAGAATTTATTATTAAGTGGTTATTAAGATATTAAAGTATAATTTTTCTAATTTTTAGGGTGGTAAGGATACTTGGATGGCCAGCTTGCCCCCAAAAAACGCTAGGCGGTTTCTATCTTTATACTTAGAGAAATCTTTTTAAAGTGTTTAACGCTACCTTATTAGTTACTAGCCCTGTACTTTTTATTCGGCTTATTATTTAGCTATAGTAGCTTAATACTATATAAGGGTATCTATAAAGGACTTCTATATACTTACTAATTAGTCTTAGAGTGCGGATATAATATTGGCGGCTAACATAGGGGCTTTAGGGTCGTTCTATATTTCAGAGGGTAGTATATAAAGATAACGTAACGTAATATCACGGAATAGACATAAGTAATGATAATATATAGCGAAGTGCATTCGTCTGATTCAAAGCTATGCACATTGACTACTTAGGCATAGATATTAACAGTCCCGTCGTGAATGTCGACAAATACTGCAAAGATATTGAAATTTTGACAACGAAAATGAGCCAACTCCAGATATTTAAATCACCATTTACCTTCTTCAAGATACTAGGAGAACTTCAAAACCTGATCTACAAGGAACTAGTTTTAATGAAAGCATGCGATGCTTTAGCATTCAAAATCATCTATTCTGGGTTCTCTCTTGACCGCATGTTGCGTTTCAAGGAGCAGCACCTTCTACGTCTCGCCAATCGCCAAATCAAGCATGCCGCCAACTAATGCAGTTAATTGATTGGTCAAGCTCGGTCCACAAGTTATTGGATGCGTTCAACGGTGCAAGGGATAAACACATGTGCGGTCTTAAAGATGTCGATGGTAAATTCGTAGACTCTACACTCCCTCGCAGGGAAGGCTGTATGGAACCAGATGCAGAGTTAGAAGGCGTCCAGGTTGGGAAAAGGTACAAAGCAAACATCCACACGCCCTCGAAAATTTATGATGCGAAGGTGGAAAACATGGTCATTGGAGCCACCAAGGGGAAATACTGAGACTGCATTTCTCTTGAAAGGTTCGAAGTTCAGGGTGAACAGCTCTTGTTGCATCATATACCGTTGTTGGGGCACAGAGTAGGTACAAATGAGTCTGATGTGAAGTTTGTTTCTGAAGTGAACGAGCCCTTTTTGTCTTTTTGATCCTTTTGTTATAGCAGATAACATATTGCAAGCAATTCGGCCCTTATCCAAGACGCAGAATGTAATGAATGTGGCTGTTCCTATGGGAGAGGGTTAGACAGAGCAGCCCTTTTAGGCTCCTAACCTAGATAAGAGCTATCTTTATTTGAGAAAATATGTGTTAGGTTGCACAACATGATCCACCTCCATTCGCTGCGTTGAAGTTTTAAGATACTAGGCGCTTAACAAAAGGGATCACAAATGCTAGCATCGCAAGCTGGTGGGTGAGATAAAACCAAAGAACTTCGCGTATTACAATACGTGTACGAATGTCGCTTTATAACACCCAGTTACTCCGAACCGCGCTGCTGCGATGAATTATCAATGACAGTACAAGTTGATAATGCATAATTTGAAAAATCAAAGCTGTTCTGCAGGATCCGGAATCTCTCCAATCACAGACTTTAAAATCTCAGGCATGATTTCCCCTGCGTCACCCTGGAAGAACCAGTCTCCAGAGCGCATGCCACCTGCGGGAGTGTCCCCTGGATCCATGTTAATCACTGCAACTCTTGCACCTTTTGCTCTGGCACTGTCAACATATCCAGCAGCTGGATACACCTTGGCGCTTGTACCGATGACCATTATCAAATCTATTTTGTTAGAGGTGCGCATCCAGTTCTCGATTTCGGCTAGTACATCTGACGGGAGGAACTCCCCGAACCAAACCACTCCTGGCCGTAGCAGGCCATGTTTACACCTGGGACAGCGTGGCAGGTCGCGGATTGCAAGCTCTGGCAGCTGGACCTTCTCGTCCGATATATCCAACTCCCTAGGCGCTTCTTTCTTTTTATCGAGGGCATCCGAAAGGGCTTGTCGTGCCTCATTAGTTGTGGGATCGGACTCATCGACAGGGATCGCGAGTGCTGGTACGATAGGGTCGATGAAGTTATTCTTCTCGGTGTAATCGCAGAAGAACTCGGAGCACTCTACGTCGAACAGCGAGCCGTGAAGGAGCTGGAGCTTTTCGGGAGGGTGGCCAGCTCTTTGTGACAGACCTGGATATTCCGCATCAGCCCAGTGATGCTAAACGGTGTTGGTTGAGTTGGGAAATAGTGACGGTACCATCCACATTTTGGCTTAAAGTCATGAATCCCTCCTTTCGTCTTGACAGCTCGGCCAACGCATAGTGAGCCCTATTCGGTTTCGCCCCGAGCGCCATGTGCCTCCGGTAGGAGTAAAACTGCCAGACGAGCGCCGGGTCTGCTTTGAATGCTTCAGGAGTTGCGAGTTCCATCGCTTCGTGTGTCCTCCACAGTCCTCCAGCACCCCGAAACGTAGGAAGGCCTGATGATGCCGAGAGACCTGCTCCTACGAGGGCCAGTATCCGATTCGAAGACTTGAGGTACTGTCGAAAGGACTCCAGCTCCGCTGGTGGAACAATTGAAGATTTGGCCGATGAGGCCATCCTAACGAACTGACGAAGATGCAGCTTGACGATGGAATAAAATTGGTGATACGACTCAGTCAGCTGGAAATTCCAGTTGGAAAGGAAATGGTGGCATGGATATTTATGTAGTACCTAGCAGCCTGGCAGGCAACAGTGCTGTGGAAGAAAGTATCTTTGACTTGGGTACCCCATCCGACGACATCAGAACCCACTCTTGGCTCCGGTTCGCTATCGATAAGCCCGGAACTTTTCGTCCAAACGCGGCTTACAATGCTCCCCAAGCAGCAGCACCATTAGATGATGGGACTAGCTTTGCGCGCATCGCACTCCGCCTCAAGGGTGCGAGCACGCCGTAATCTGGTGCCATGTTGTCGTAGGACCTTAGTGTCTGCTGCGGACCTCCAGTTTGGTCAGCCCCTTCATGAGACGCATCCGCATTTGCTACAACCTGGCGAAGGTAACCGTAATTCACTCGCAATTGCCCAGACCCCAAACTAACGTAGCATTGCAGTGACGCCGGGAATCAGCGCTCTTGAATATGCTCACCGAAGGTCGAAGCTAGCAAAATCTCTTCCTCCCAATTCCATCGCGGTTCTCGCTGCCTCGGATCTGAAATATCGTTCAGGGTCTGTCTTTTACAAATACCACCAGGACCCAGATTTCTTATACTTGACTGGTACGATTCTTCCACAGTGGAGTTGGTTCCTTGAATGCTGAGTGAGCAATAGGCTTCAATGAGCCGGAAGCTTTGGCAGTCATAGGTACGGCAGTCATCCGGCCTGCATATATTTGGTGTTGATGGACATTAGAAAAGTTGGGGGACGGCGAAGAACATAACTTCCACCTATATGTCCGTCCAAAGAACGCGAAGGCGGAATTATGGGACGGGCCTCGCTCCGGAGTCCAAGCTGCCCAGGACGTCTTTAACGCCGACGAGGTAAGCCTTAGGAAAGGAGGAATGCTGGGCATACGACTAAATATTCATAGGCAGGGGACGTGAACCATCTTCCAAAGATACTGCCGGAAATAATCCGAAGAGCGAAAGAGGTCTACACTGATCTACCCGGCACAATTCATACTAAGTCAATGTTTACAAGATATCTGGGTGGCTTCGATCCCTCGAAAATGAAAGGCCTTGCGCAAGTTTTCCAGGATAATCAAGGGACATCTGTGAAACCTCTTCGACCGCTAATGAATGACCTCCGGATATTCAAAAGTGAAGCAGAGATAATAAATATGAGAAAGGCTGGGAAAGTGTCTGGCAGAGCCATAACAGAAGCAATGCGAAATCACTTTTCGGGAGAAAAAGACCTGGAATCGTTTTTGGATTACAGGTTCAAAATGAATGGTTGCGACGGGCCCGCATATGTTCCTGTAATTGCGGGAGGTGAGGTATGCATCACCTGAAACAGATAGAATTGAGAGTCTAACTAGTTAGCACGCTTTGACTATTCATTATGTTCGCAATGATGCGCTTTTCGAGTAAGAGACTTTCTGTCCCTCTTCACCTCTTCTCAACAAAATTTATTAATCATGCGTAGGGGTGATGAGCTTGTACTCGTTGATGCAGGGGCGGTAAGAATGCCAATTTCCGTGTCACCGTGCCTTATCTTACAATTTGTTGCAGGAGTGCGGTGGCTACATAACTGATATTACGAGAACTTGGCCCACAAACGGCAAGTTCACAGATCCTCAGCGAGATCTTTATCAGATGATTCTCAATGTACAAAGAAGCTGTGTCTCACTTTGCCGTGAGGATGCAGATATGACTTTGGATAAGTTACACAACATCGCCGCTAGTAGTTTGGGAGACGGTTTGAAACAGCTTGGCTTCAACATGTCCGGAAACGTACGTCTTTCGGCGTGGTTATCACTATAACTCGGCTAATTCCATGCTCCAGGCCCTGCAAATTCTATTTCCACACCATCTCGGCCATTATATTGGCCTTGATGTTCACGACTCTCCAGGATCTCCAAGGAATCGCGAGTTAAAAACAAGGCAATGTATTACGATTGAACCGTAAGCTGCATCTCAAGGCTTTCCCTTAAGCGGCAATTGCTAATGAAAAACAGTGGGATCTACGTTCCCAACGATGCCCGCTGGCCAACTCACTTTAGAGGTATTGGCATACGCATAGAGGACAGTGTGTGCATTCAACCGGAAAGTCCGTTAATTCTCACAACGGAGGCGGTCAAGGAGGTTTGTATACCCCGACTTGCGCCAAAAAACTTTTATTAGATGCTAATGTTATTTTTAGGTTATTGATATTGAGGCTCTGCGTGACTAACGGACCGGAGTATATTGTTGAAATAGTGTGTAGCGCCTGTACAAAAGTATTTTTTTATAACATGCAACCTTGATCAATATTATGTGTCGTTGCCAGAATCACCACTTTCTCACGCCTTGCCAAAGAGCACAACCTCCGGCGCATTGCAAACCTTTAATCGTGGAAAGCAACAGCGTAACAGCGCAATTCTGAGCCAAATAAGCGTGTAGAATATTTCATAGTTTATTGCCACACGAGAGGTGCCTAGCGGGACTATAGAAACCCCTTAGTACCCTTGATGATAGGTTGAAGAGACTTCCACGCCAACATTGCAGCTTCCAGAATTAAATATGTGATAGCCTCGAACTTTGGTGGCCCTGAAATGACCAATGCCCTAACCCAGCGAAAACCTTGTCTTAACAGCTTAAAGCAAGAATTCTATTCCTGCACCAAGCATATCTTACAACCTCCCGTTTCCTCATCTTATCTCATATCATACAGCACCAGGAACCAAACCAAAGCTCAAAGCAAAGCAGGCATGAGTGACGAACATGCCTCAATTACAATATTTTTTTTGCCCGAGTCTCTTCAAACCTGGCGGTCCCCCCGTTGTCGTAGCGCGGATAGAGGGGCAAGCTGTCAAAGCAACAGCCGATCATGTACATAATCCACAATCCAGTCCACAATCCAGGAGCCCAAATCCACTTTCTCGAATCTGCCATTTTTTGCAAATTCTACCGCACCATCAAATCGCTTCCCGACGCACTTTTGTAATCCCCTGAAACATCCTCCACTCTCAGAATGAAAAAAAATGAAAGTGCAACAGCAACAGCAACACTTCCCTCCCCCCATCTCTCTAAATGTACTCGGGACAAATGTAGATAGTTAGAAGGCCAAAACGAAAAAGGAAAGCGCACAGAGAAAGCCAGACATAGTGGGTCCGGATATCCTCTGAAATGCTCCTTCCATCCTTGCCCACCATGCACGCTCCTAAACGCCGGGTGCCGCCGAAAGCCAATAAAAAGTAATCAATAACCAAGGGCTGAAGATGAGAGAGAAGTTCCCCCCAAAAAGGCAAGCACACAAGTTCTTCCCAAACAAGGGGAGGAAAAAAACCAGAGTGCTAGGCTAAGGATTTGCTGCCCCGAATCACCGAAAACGCCTTTCGTTCCGTAGAAACACCCTCTGCCTTTCTGTTAGCCCCAATCCACCCACGAAATCCAATTTAAGTATTACTGATGATGACCCGTGCTCCCTCCTTGCCCAGCACGCCCCGTTCCTTCGCCTTTGGGCTCCTGTCCCGCCCTTTCTTCCGGGTGAGGAAGCCGAGCATGCCTGTCGGCCTCTCGGCCGTCTGGTTCTTGTCGGCCAGCATCGCGGAGCTCTGGTTCGCCATCTCGGACCACGAGCCTGTCTCGTTGAGCACGACTTGCACCCCGCCGCCCATGCTGGTACTGCGTGTGCTACCGCGTTGCCGGTTAATGGACCGTGGGTAAGAGGGCCGGATTGCTTCGTCGGTCGGAAAGAAGTCGCCGCATTCGCCGCGTTGCGAGGAAGGGGAGCCGGAGGGGGATGCTGCGCCAAGAGCGGTGGTAGGGAGCGGTGGACTACCACTTGGAGAGTGTGTCGTGGACCGTAGGTTTGCGGTCGAACGTGAGACTCGCAGGGTGTCGTCCGCCGACGTCTTGGGTTGGGACAGCGGTCGGGGCCATTCGCTAGGAGACGAGGTGGACGTGGGCGTGTTGGTGCTATTGTTGCTGAGATGCGTTGCCGTCGGATCGTCCGTCACAATAGCCGGCCGCTCATTAGCAACTACAGTGTAGTTGAAGGGTTCAAAAAGCGTCTCAATCATTTTATGCAGTTCTTCGGCCCGAATCTCTTGCTCCGTTGCGTCTTCTTTGAGCTGCTCACGTGGCTTTTGCCTCCTTGCACGAGCTTCCAGTGGTGCTTCTTCTAGCAGCAGCTCTTCGAGATCGTAAGTTGCGTCGAAATTAGTTTTGTCGCTCGACGGGATGAAGATAGGTTCAATCTCCTTTCTTTCTAATGCTTCAAAGTTAATTGGCCTAAAAAAGGGGTTGTCTGAGAATGTGCCAAATCCAATGGCGCCAATTCGCTGTTTCCTGTCCTTCTCTAGGAGCGAGCTAATGGCATGNAAGCAAGGCATCGATACCTGTGGGCTGGTGACCGGGAAGGTGGGTTCTCCTTTTAAGATTTTCTGAGATAATCCATCATGGTTGCTTGCTTCGAATGGTCGCTAACAAACTATGTTAGATGAGAATACGGATGAGGTTTTAGGGAACCTACCTTGTTGTATATGCATTCGTAGAATAATACACCAAGTGACCACCAGTCCACCTCGCAGGAATAGCCTTTCCCTTCATATACCTCTGGCGCGAGGTATGCTAGTGTGCCTGACTTGCTGGTCAAGGGTTTAGTTGGCGTAAAATCTGAAGCAACATTCTGATAGCAGTCAGCCAGACACACCGTGCAAATAGAGACAAAAACATACAAAGTCCGCTAAATGGACATGTCCATCCGAGTCGAGTAACACGTTGTCTGGTTTAATGTCCCTATGTACGATACCCTGTTTATGAATGTAACGCACGGCGCAACCAAGCTCTGCTATCCAGAATCGCACTGCCTCCTCCGTAAATGTCTTTCTAGAAATATGGAATCGAAGATCGCCGCCATTCATTAGGTCAACAACAATATACCTATCACTTTAATTAACTTATGTGATAATCTCAGCCTAGTCACATGCGACGTACAAATATTCAATATCCTGGAAGCTATATCGGAGATTGCAAAGGAAAGGATGGTTGAGATGTTCCAGCATCCGCCGCTCACGAATAATATTCCGCACGCTCTCTGATCGTACAACTGTTACACAGCGTTAGCATTGACAGCCCATCAGGTTGGTCTTGGTCAGCGTGTGCTGCCAGGACGGTCCCGAAACCTGGTCTGCAGTGCCTGACCTTCATCCTTCCTGATATACTTGAGCGCAAATGTGAGGCCGGTGTCTTTTCGTTCGACGATTCGCACCTTGCCAAACGCTCCTTTGCCAACGACTCGCAATAGGCGGAAGTGGTTGAGGTTTACTGTGGAGGGGATGCCCAGTTAGTCATATTTGTTCATGGGCTTGCTGCCAATTCGCAGACATGTCCAGCCATGAGATCGACCGTGGTGCAGAGAAAGGAGCAAAGAAATAATTTGGAGATGACAAGACAGATGCGGCTGACGGCGACCAACCTTCGTCGGTAAAGACTACCGGTTTCCCATTGGAATTGCCCATTGGCAACGGCGAGTGTAGATGGCGGCCAGAATGAAGCAGATGTTCATGAACTCATGGGCGGTCCCCAAATGAGGCGTGAAGACCAGGGCAGCAGGATTGCTGATGGCGGGGACGACGGACTATTGAGGTTGCCAAACGGGGGCGAATACGACACAGTGGATGCAGAGCCTGGTCTTGGAACGATATGAATAAGATGAATGCGAGGGTCACCAAAGTCAGCGATGGGGAGGGGGTACACAGCAGCGTAGGGGCAGTGGTAATCGTGCTTGTCGGTGGTCGCCGGGTCCAGGAGTCGTGGTTGGAGGTCACCAGGCAGCTGGGAAATGGGAAATGGGAAATAATGCACGATAGGGCGGAGAGCTTAGTACCAGCGACGGAGCAGGGATCGCCACGTTTTTTGGGGGAGCATGCTGCCGCATGCCGCGGACGCACTGGATGCAGCGAACGGGGGGACAGCGCCAGTGGGGCTAAGGCTGGTTGGAGAGTCAGGAACCCTGTCTCACACTCCAACCGAGGTTAGCGATGCGACTCCGTCCTCAAAGACACCACCGAGACGCCCTAAAGTCCGTGATAACTAGCTGCTGGCGAGCGAAACTGCTGCTGTCTGCCGACAAAAGACGATTGCTGGTGCTGTCACTGCTGCTCCTGTCACTGCTGCTCCTGCTGTTCATGCTGTTCATGCTGTTCATGCTGTTCATGCTACTGCCACCACCTTAAACCGTGCGAGACGGGACGCCACGCTTCCTGCACCACATATTCTACCGCTGCAACAATGAGCAACATTGAGCAACAATGGGCGTGCTGGTGTGCTACTGTATGAGCTTCTCGCTATTTCGCAATGGGTGTGTCTCTGCCGGCATACTCCCCGAATCCCTGTCGCTGGGCGGATTAGTCTCCGCTCATTTTGTGCGTGCCCGACATGAGAATTTCCGTCGCCTTTCCCCAAACTCGTGGGCAGCGCAGTCAGCACCATCAATGACTCTTGCCCCCTCGCCGCCTCTACCCCAGCTAGCTACCCGTACTTTCTAATCCCAGTGCGACTGGTACTAAACTCACCTTGCCCAAGTTACAAGACTCGGATCAATATAAGAGGCACGTCTCGTTCCCGTCGATATACTACGCGCCGGTGCTCTATGCGAAACGCTCTCCGACAACGACCACACAGCTGCCACGCAGCTGCCAGACCAAAAACAAGCATCTCACTGGCGTCGTATCTCGCCTGATGCGGGAGCTATCTCTTAAAATCGCGACTAACGGGTCTGATCGTGGGTGTTGACACCCGGTTCCTGGCACTTAGCTCCCCAAAAGTCGTCGTTCGCTAACAACGCTTTTCATGGCGGAGAGGCGTGAGAGATCATCGCCATTGTCAATCTGCCGAGCCCCAGCGCCTCCACGTGGGCATGATGCTCCTTTGAAAGCACCCGGACCATGTCGCCGGCAGCTGCAATTCGTCGGCCCCGCCGTGCCCAGGTGCCAAGAGGTGCCCAGGTGCCGAGTTCCGCCGACTTGATGCTTTTTTGGATCCCGAATGGTTGCAAGCCAATATTTTAATTGTGCGGTCTAGGGTGAAGGCTTCTGGCACCTGGTTCAGAAACACAGAGGTTCAGAAACACAGAGATAGTCTTGAGTCGGCTTCCGTATAGATGGAAAAAGCATCGATTAAGGTTTTGCTGCGCTCTCAGCAACGCCGAGCGGGCCCCTCTCCCCCCACAACCCTCGGGAACCTTCCGACCGTTGACGCGGTTGCAAAAGAAGGTGGTGACGATTTTGTGGAGACGCTGAATTTGCCATGAGTGATCCTACGGTGACATGTCTCGAAAATTTTCTGTCGGGACATTCGGGAACAGTTGGGACGGGTTTGGGGACATCTGGATATTGACAGTTGCTGAAACCGTCTCAACACCTGCGAGATTGGATCCCCAGCATCACGGTACCTGGTCGTACAAGTCACCATTTTTGGGCCCAGCAGGTCTTTTGACTTTTGACAGCCCCACAATAAAAAGCAAGTATTAACCTTCCTATGCCTAAATTCATAGTACCGGTCGCATCCCACTCCACCATCTTTACCTCTGTGCCTTACGTACAGCGTGTTTCCAACATCCAGCGCATTGCCGTAGCCGGACGATGGGCTCGCACCTTCACGTAGCGTCCGGTGTCTAGCATCTTTACTTATCGGGGTCGTGAACCGATTTGTTTTGAGAAGCTAAGACGAGCTCGAGTGGACAGGCGTTCACGCAATAGGGGGAGGGAGAGGAAGGCAGTCTCCCCTCCGTCGAACGGATCAACTCGAACGCGTCTACGGGCCTAACCGAATACGACTGGTCTCTCCGAATACCTCGAACCTCAGCGCTCAAGACTACAGCCGTCAACGACTTAGAGGAACGGCCGTTGCACTACGACTGCTAGTCTACAACAAAGAGAAACCACGTTTTGGTGTTAAACACCATGGTTTTAGCGGCGCTAAGCTGCTTACCCACAGCCCCTGCCTCTATTAGATTCGCCATCCTTTTGATATAAATACACGCCACGGTACGCAAGGGGTGGGGGCCTTGACATTACTACTTAGGGGATATTTGATTGGGGTGGAGTCGGTATACAGTACGTGTCACTTTAGATACACTATACGGCAAAAGTCCCCTTAGGGGGGTAGGGTATAATGGAGAGAAAGACTTAGATCTCTTCCGTCTATTGGTTAAGCCATTGTTTGTAGGCGAGCTCTCTATAATTCTACTATAAAAGAAGACATGGCGCCCCCCCCGGCAGCTAAAACGGAGTATGCTTTTTTTTTTAAAAAAAAAAGGCGCATTGCCGTATATGCGCACGTCTCATACACCCTATAATATCCAGCTTTATTGCTGCATTGGACCAAGCTGTCGGCTACGTCGCCAACATGGGAGAAAAAGTTGACGGACCGTTAGTATGGACAATGAGCAGGTGCTAGATAGAGGATCTGGGGGTGTTGTTGGTTTGCAATAGTACCCTAATGTCAGTCATCTCCTAGCGCTTCCCATCACATCCCAGCATCTCACTACAACGTCCGCACTGCTGCACATTTCCTCCCACCTACCTGGTGAAGCAGGTGCCACCTGGAGAAAATAAATATAAAAATAAAAGATAGACGCGGATCCGGCACCTGTAAGTTCCGTATGCACTCCTGAGCAGCGGGAAAGTATTTCCCGTTTTGTTGCGTGGCGTCAGGACACCTACACACAAGCGGGTGAAGTTTGTCATTTCGTCTAAGGTATCAAAATGTATTGGAATTTGCCACCTTAATTAAATATCACACTAGGCTTATAATGTATAAAAAACCATATTATAATCTTAAAACAGGGTTATTATGCCTGTTTGCTTGCTTTAGGCCCTTTATTTGATGTTGTCGTGGATATATTTGTAGAGGGTAAAATTCCAGCGTTGGTGCCTTATACGAAATGACAAACTTCACCCGCTGTGCCATTAAACTTTTGTTTACGTTCCAAGCTTCCAGCGCAAGGCTTCACGGAAACCCCAGCCAAAACAGCACAGAAGTCTAGACCGGCCCAGCGATTTCCCCCCTCCCCCGCCCGAAAAAACAAACTCTGTGGCGTTCCGCCCGCCGTATCCTCGGCCGTCCCGTCCGCTTCAGCCCTTCCCGCTTGGTATCTCATGGCAGGCACCGCCTCTCTGCCGAAATTTCGCCGTGTGGCAAAGCGTTCAGAGAGGAGACGGTCAGGCGGAGCACGTTCCGCATACGAGTACGGGATACTGTTACAGTCATCGCTTCGAAGCACTTCGGCATGTGTCATTGAATCATCGCAAGGCGCTTCGATCAGATCCTCTCGCTTTCAACGAAAAGCAACTTGAGGATGAAAGTATTTGCCGATACCTAACTACGGCGTGCCTAGTGTTCTCGCAGCTCGTCTTCCCGAGGTCTGTCTCATAGCATTACGCTTTCCTCGTATTCACACGTATAAGCTGCCGATGCTGCGTCCAGCATCGGCGTGTAAGCCACATGCAGCAGCACGTCCCTCCTTGCATCTCCCCAAACTTGTTTTCATCACGCAACCTCACTTCCTTCAGATTCCATGCGTTATGCATCTGATGGACGTCTGACAAGCCGCAAGCCGCGCATCGTACATAGTGCATACGCAATCCAGAATGCCTTCTCGCCTATCTATCGGCCCCCAGCCTGCACTATTTGTAACCTTCTAGCCTCTTCTGAGCATGCCCGCTTTCTTCTGAGCTTCTAGATCAGGCATGGAAGACAGAGCGCCAAGGTCAGACCCACAGTTCACTGCCTCAAGACATGTCGTCAGAGTAGTCTGACTGCCCTACAGCGCACACCGCCATTAGAAACATGTGCCGGTGCCCAGTCAGGCTGCGCAGCTGTCATGATCAAGACATCAGGCCTAGGCTGAAACCAGACGTGACCAGTCAAGGCGGTAACTACGCGATCGGAGGCATCTCCTTCGCCTCTTTATCATCTACGGCACTTGTAGACATGTGTGCTCCTGCAGCTACCGGGGCCTTTGGCAAAGCAATTCAGGCTCTCGAGAAAGCAGAGTGAGGAAATGGTCTATATCGGCTACTAACGTATCTCCACATTACCAACTCCAATTTCACCCGCTCCCATCCCTATCAAAGCTACCACGGGTGACGGTCCTACCGCCAGCCCAACTCAGCCCAGCCCAATACCTCCTCTCAATGGATAGATGCTCATCTACAAGAAGCAGTCACAAAGGAGTAAGCAAGAAATCAAGGCAATTCAATTTGCCATCGCCATTTTCCCCATGCGCCTTGTCGTTCGTGTCCTCCTATGATTCAGATCCGTACAAACACCGGCCCGCACAGTCTGCTGCGCGGGGTCAAAGCAAAAAAGCAAAAAAAAAGGGGTGAAACGAATTTGGATATACTGGCTGGAAAAATAGGGGATTGATGAATGCAAAAACGCTCGTGCTAGGAACTGAAGGAGCACGCATGCATGGGAAAGGGGGTTGAGTTAGATCTCTTCCATGTTCCCAGCCGGCTCCTCGTCGTCGCCGGACTCGTAGCTGCCGACGGAACTCATTTCGTCGTCGAGGTCGCTTTCCTCGTCGGCTTCGTCTGCGGCGTCCTTAGAGGCGTATTTCATGACGTATTCTGTAAGAATTCATTAGTAACTAATTACAGGACACTTCGAGCCCAAAGAGAACAGCTGAAACACGATAGTTCAGAGATGATTTGAATCGAATGCAGGTTTAAAAAGGAAGGAAGAGGGACTCACCCTTCACTTTCGCCTCGTAGCTCTTTGGTTCCCTCATCAGGAGCGCAGCAGCCTCGCCATTCAGGGGGTCTGTGGGGTTGGGATAACGCAGCAGCTGAGGCAGAAACACTTCAAAGATGTTGATCATGTCGTACATCGGAGACCAAGTCTGGTTGATGACATCCAGACAAACGGAGCCAGAGCTGAGAATATATTAGTATACGCAACTCGAGCTTTCATAAATGAAATTTCTGTTGTGGAAGTAGTAAGGGTTTCCTACAGCTCGTCGATATTCGGGTGAAAGATTCGGTTCACGAAGCCGATGCTGGGACTTTTATATGGATATTGGTCGGGGAGCTCAACGTGAATTTTCCAAAGACCACCAGAGAAGGGTGCTGTAACCATGTGTTAATATGCTAAAAAGAGAATTTATTACTAGAAATGCATACTCTCATCAGGGCCTTTAAAACGGACATAAAACTCCTGCCTGCGGATGTATTAGTAGTATGTTGATAGACGCAATGTGCTGAATGTAGTCAAATGGATTGACGAACACTATAAGTGTGGTTAGTAAATGCGTATAAAATCGAACATGCCTTCTCGAACGTACTATTATCATTGACCAGAGTGACTTCATAGTCGCTCATCAACCTGCCCAAGCCTCAGTCAACCTGCACTACAACTCCCAAAACTATTATGAAACCTGGAAGGCTTGGCGGTGGACGTACATCCTGCGCTCCTGTTAGTCAAAGTGCAGCGAACTCTGTGAATGTCTCCGACCTACTTCATGACCTGAATACCACACGCAGCAGTTTGTCAGTCCTTGTCCTCATTGAAGCTCGTAGAGCCTTTCAAAGCATTCATGGAAACCTACATCCGTCTCGATACGTCTCTTGGGGCTGCTCATCTTGCTGGTTGTTCTAAATCCACTTCTCCACCAGTGGACTTCCTGGCACTGGATTTTGCGATACGAGTGAAGGCTCTTCCTTAGACCTGGATGACTCTGCTCAGACTGGAAGGCCGAACGAAGGAGCTGTCGACTTTCTGATGCGATGTTGTGGTTGTTAAGCGGGGGAGGGGTGCTTTGTTGGCGGGGTTGCTACGTCACAGACTGCTGGAGCGAGTGAGATGGCTGTAGTGAGAGGCTGGAGCGTACAGGAAGCGACTTCAAATCAGAAGAGGAAGATGTTGAAGCAGAGGCTGAAGCGGTGGACTGCAGGGAAGGATGTCTGGTCATGGTGGCGGGCAGTCACGCAAGCAGCGCGCCAGCGAAGTCATTCCCCTCATTCCCGGTTTGGTAGGGACGTGTACCGCCACTATAGGCATAAAGGCCTACGATTCATCACGTGGAGATGGGAGCGTTTCAGTCCGAAGTTATCTTATTCGCAGTGAGTAGAATGCTTTTATTAAAATATTAAAACAATTCTAGACTGTGTACGCTGAGTGATGTTAGTTTCAAGGGCTGAGGGTACGCAGATGCGGCGTTGCTCTTCTCGGTAGCGCCCGCAGACGCAACAAGAAGCAGGGGCGCCGCTTCAACACACCACAAGATCTCCAGACTGTCCAACAGGTGCATATATCTCCAGATATTATCCCCAGACTACCTCTAACTACCTGTACGCGGCCCCAGAGTCATCGACATCGGACCTTCGCAAAGGAGACCGAGGTCCACGGTTCGTGCAAGATGCTGACAGCCTTCTCCGTAGTCAGCGTCGGAGCGAAGGCAAATGGTTGAACCAAAAAAAACCACGGCTCGCTCTCCACCTTCGTTCTCTGCTCTGCGCAGCAGAAAACATCACGAACAAGACACTTAAAAGCTCTTTCACCGCTACCACAATGGCTGACTGTCTGACTCCTCTCGCCTCCTCTGGCAATCTCGCAGAATCACCAGAACTCTGCATTTTCGCCCGTCGCCGCCATGTCGCGTGCCTTGACCCAACTCATCCCAACATCCTCACGCATCTTATGGTCGCCCTCATGGCGGTCCTCCCTGCCGATCGCAGCCTCGCGCGCATTGCTACCGCTCGCTCAGGCTAGGCAGAGCTCACACTCCCCTTTGGGCGCTGCTCCAGCGCAAGTCCGCAAGCCAGTCACAATAAATACCCTGCAGTCGCTATACCGCAAAAATGAGCCTATTACTGTGATGACGGCCCACGACTTCCCGAGCGCTCACGTCGCCGACCATGCTGGTATGGACATGATGCTGGTTGGCGACAGCCTGGCCATGGTAGCCTTGGGCATGGAGGACACAAGTGAGGTGCTGATGGAAGAGATGCTGCTACACTGCCGCTCTGTTGCTAGAGCTACAAAGTCTGCTTTTACAGTATGTCACTATCCTGATATCCTTCCACAAAGACCATTTACTAAATTACTCCCTCAGGTTGGCGACCTCCCCATGGGCACCTATGAAATCGCTCCCGAGCAGGCCCTCGAGTCCGCCATCCGCATGATCAAGGAAGGCCGAGTCAAGAGCGTAAAGCTGGAAGGCGGTATTGAAATGGCACCGACAATCGCAAAAATAACTCGCGCCGGCATACCTGTACTTGCCCACGTTGGCCTCACCCCGCAACGCCAGAACTCCCTTGGTGGATTCCGCGTACAAGGCAAATCCACCGCCGGCGCTCTCAAGCTTCTTAACGATGCTTTTGCCGTGCAAGAAGCTGGCGCCTTTGCTGTGGTTCTGGAAGCTGTTCCTGCAGAAGTTGCTAGTATTGTCACTAAGAAGCTCAGTATCCCTACTATTGGCATCGGTGCTGGTAATGGATGTTCAGGACAGGTTCTAGTTCAAGTGGACATGTCCGGCAACTTTCCTCCTGGCCGATTCCTACCCAAATTTGTCAAAAAGTACGGTGATGTGTGGGGTGAAAGCATGCGTGCCATCCAGGCATATAAAGAGGATGTGAAAAGCCGAGCATACCCTGCAACCGAACACACCTACCCGATGCCCAAGGAAGAACTATCTGAATTTGAAAGGCTGATTGGAGAGAATAGGACGGGACTGGAACCGGAGTAATCATATCCATACTGATGTTCTGCAATTGGATGATTTTCATCCAATATATTTGGGCAAATTTTATGTTTGTAGGCGGTCTTTGTTTTAGCGTTCCAGCTCCAATAGATGCTTAGGCTCTACCAAGTCTTAGTAATAAGAAAGTAGATGCTTATAACCCATCCTTACCAATATCTTCTTCACTTGAGACTCGTGATTGTTACCACTAGCATCTCCCCACTCAGGAACATCGTACCTAGGACATCTCATTACCCAAAAGCCGGTGTAATCGAATACGCCACCACAAGCTCATCTTTCGTTTTGAAACACTACCGCATAAAAGTCAGCTTCAGCCAGCCCTTCAGTCCCACAAACATAACTAATAGCATCAGCCAACTCACCCGCCACAAATTCCCAATGCCTTCGTCCAAGCCCGGCGCAAACACGCTGTTCACGTAACAAAACACGCTGTCGCTATCTCGGACCCCCAGCCTCCGCCGCAGGAACCGCACCACCGTCTCGAAGCGCTGCGCCGATGACACCTTGAAGACGCGCTGCTGCAGGTGCGGCGCCGAACCCACGGGTTGGAAGCGCACCGTCACTGCGGCAGGCCGATATCAGCGAGATAGCCCCTCCACCAACAGGGGCTGGCTAAGCCAGCCTAGGCGAGAGGGGGCGGAAAAGACAACAGAAACGAGAAAAAGATAGAAATAACTAATTAGGAAATATATAAAAGGGAAAGCACATGGAGACGAAATTCTGGACACCGCTGCGGGGCGGATTTGAAGGACGGGCGGAAAAGGATGGGGACGCCATCAGCGGGCGCGGACGCCAGACGGGCAGGTCAAGGCTGGAATACGAAAAGGGCACAAAGTATATACCCTTGTCCTGCTTCAGCTCGCCCGCTCCCTCGAGTGCTTTGGCTGCGTCGCGCGGGAGCGATGTCAGGACGACGGATGCGGCCATCGTAAGGGGAAGGTCGGCGGCCGTGTCTTCGTCGTCCGAAATGGGTGCGGGAGGTGGCGTTTGTATTTCTGATGGTGCGGAGGCCATGATTATGATAAGGTTCTTAGGAGGAGAACAAAAGAGGATGGAGGCAGAGTAAGGGATGAAGTTAGGGTAATGACTGATTCTCTTCTATGTTCTTTTTGTTGTAGATGTGACGTTGAGGTTCGCCTGCGATTTAATGGAAGTGGAGCCTAGAATTCATCCCCCGTCATGCTTCGTAGGGCTGAATTTCAACTTGGTGAATGATCACAATTCCTAACCCGCTTTTATCTCAGATGAGTATATGGAGATTTAGCAAATATTGCTGTTTCTCTCGGAATATTTATAAGACACTACATATTTTAGCTCACTAGCTCTAAGCTATGCCGACGATGATAGGTTCTTCGCTCTAACATCTCCCGGCCACGCCAACATCAAGTAGCAGGCTAACAAGTATCTACAGCTACTTTGTAGGGTACCACTAGCAAAGCGAAAGCTCATGCAGCCCATAACATCATACACGCACTTATAACAGCCAAGCCACGCACCCACGAGAAAATAATGCACCTCGGAAAATGCAGCAAGTCGCCATGGAAATGCAGTGTAGTAGGGTATTCGCAACGTGAACACGCTTCCATATGCCGGAGGACTCGAATCATGGAAATGCAGTGTAGTAGGGTATTCGCAACGTGAACACGCTTCCATATGCCGGAGGACTCGAATGAAGTGAATAAAAGATATATGAAACAGGACGCCAGTGTATAAGCGGTTCGCACACTTGTGGAATATGATGGATAAAGTCTATGCTGGAATTGCAAACAGCCGTCTGAAATTGGTCGAAGACTGTTTGCACAGGGTCATCGACGTACTAGATGGCTCAGAAGGTTATCTAGATCTCTCCAGTTTCCTGGAGTTAAAGCGAATTTGCGGTGTTTGCGAGATACAATATGCTATAACAGAGTTAGCTGCGTAAAACAATCAATGGGAGGATGCGTACCTCATCAAAGTCATTAAATTTCTCTCTACAGTTCTCGCAGAAGCCAGGCTTAAGTTCCTTCTCTGAGGTCTTCTGCCGGCGAACGGTTACTATCTTTCGAATATTCTTCTCCTCCTCGGATAGAGTCATATCTTCGTGAATATTTGCAAGAGTCTCTTGGGCCTTCCGTTTTGCTACCCGTAGTGGTCCACAATCATTGATCGCCGCTCTAACGTCATTCATATATGATGATGGCACACTGTTTGCTGAATGTGCGCTGTTCTTTTCTAGGACTTTTCTCTTCAGCTGATGTACTTCCTTGCTGGTTCCTGCTCGGGCTCCAGGAGCCGCAGCAGTGGATGAAATCATCTGTGACCTGATGGCAGAGGTAATGTTCGATGGCTGAATTCCTGAAGCAACTGGTTCGCCGCCAGCAAACCTAGGTAGGGCCCGAATACTGGCTTGAGCACTTCCGAAGAGCGGCGGCATGCTGTCTGGATTCCCTCTCTTGGTTGGAATCAGCTTCGGTGGGTCCAAGGGCTTAGACGCATTCTGGATGTTTCCTGCCTGTCCGGCGGCGCTTGTCGGACGTCTTGCCAAGTTGTTGTTCTCACCCAACGCTCGCCTTTCACCGACGCTTGCCGAGCCGTTGTCCTTCGCAGCCTCTAAAGCAGCAGCACACGTCCTAGGAGCTGCGGCTGAAGCTTTCTCGGCTTTAGCCTCCTGTTGCTCTTCTTGTACACGCTTCATGTGACTGGTATCCTCAAGAAATGGACACTTTCCAGGGCCCGTAACTCGAAACTGCGGCCACTTGCCCTCCTCTTTAGTCGCTGTTTTGGGATACTCCCTAACCATAACCGGTCGAGTCTTCTCATCCATGTCGTGAATGTAGATGTAGTATCCGCGTAATTGAACCATCTCCTGGGTCGCCACTGTCAGATCTCGGTCGGCCGGTCCATTGACTTTTTCATTTTGCAGCATTTGTTGAAGATCGGCTTCCCGTCCAGCCTTCAACTGTGCAAGAGTAGTACCGTGGCGACGCGTATTGCTGACATCCGGTAGTTGTTCCCCAGTATCGGTATTAAACATGGTATTCAGCATTCGTTGAAGTTTCTCTGCTGACCAAATCTTCATACCCATTTCTCTGGCCTTGTAGAGAATGTCACCATTATTACCCTTATGTGACGGAGCTTCAAATGTGAATCTTCCTTTCAGTTGCTGTATCTGACTTTGGGATTCTGCGGAGCGATCAAGAACTGATGGGTTAATGGTCCGAGACTGACCATTATTGCCGTGAGAGCCAGTATTAGATGAGAGTGCGTGAGCTCCTGCAGAGCTGGAGGTATCGATTTCGGGGGGTATCGGACGCGTTGTAACGACATGTGTTACTGCTTTAGAGAAAAACTTTTCTTCGCGCTGTATGAAGTATTCTTAGCATCTATACTAGACACAACTTTTGGCAACATGAAGAGTGACCTACAGCACCAAGCAGCTGTGCTTGCCTTGATACTCTGCTACGGACATCCTCCGTAATGCTCTCGAAGTAGAAGACGAACTGTGGGAACATCTTTCTGTAATGCTTTTGCCATTGTCGTATGGTCTCCAGGTTCTCACTTGTGGCTCTTTGGGTCTTCTCTAAAGGCTTTGCATGCGCCTTAGTATCTCGAACTGCCTCTAGCCTTCTTTGAAAGGCGTTCGGAGGATTGTAGCCACTTTTCCGGACGAGACCATTGCGACGAGCCTCCGCATCGTCAACTTCAACCATTTGCTTCTTAGCTGGTGGTGGCTGGCCATATGTTAGTTCGCGCTGGTCGCTGGCGTATGATCGCTGTCTTTTGGTAGCAGCCGCGGCGACGGCTCGGAAGGGTGAGTTTGTGGCGTTGGGAACGTTCGCCAGAGGCACTCGTCGACCCGTCATGTTGGAGAGAACCTGAGGTGAGGGAGGTATCGATACTGCTGCCATGCGTAAGGATATTCAGCGGCAATGTATGCCTGCTGTGGAGGAGGTAGAAGAGTTGAGAGAGGGAGGGGCACAGTGAACAGCTTTGCACGCGACTTGCTACACGTCAGGGCGTTACTAGCAGAAAGCTTAAAACATGCTGGCTCAAATGAGGATCGAGATGACCTGGCACCACCACCAGCACAAGATTGGGTGAATGAGAGGAAAAATTAACTCGAATATGGTGTTTGACTCACACTGGAAGTGCGGTTTGTGATTGTTGTTGGCTGGCATGGACTGGCGATGTCAATGCTCGACTTTCGCGCTAAGCTTTGTCAGCCGTCCCATAGCAACGACGTTCATTGGTCGCGTTTTCACTAACATGAACACCACAACAATATGGGAGCAAAGGTGTAGTGTGAGCTACCATTCCTATCATTTTCAATGCATGCCAATCTCTGATAGCTTCACTTCTCGCTATGATCAGTGAAAAGAAGCGTTCATGTAGCTCACGTAGGGCCATATTTCGGAAACCGTCCGTCACATGATGAATTAGGTTGTGTTACACGGGCTCCTGTTTTTTTCGGACTAGGCAAGGAAGTTTCTGATTGTCCGTCGATTAAGCCTGGAAATTGCAACTTACACACAGGAGGCATAACAAAACGTTTTGCGGAGAGGAAAAGGGGATTAATTCTAGTGTCATATATTTTTAACTCAAATATTGTCATCTCAAGACTTCCCACGATTAGAACTAATTTCAGTAATTTTATCTCTTTAACTAAAGCATAGTTAAAGTTGTTGCCAAGCCGTTGGGTTTTTTTTTTATAAAAAAAATATCTTTATGCCCTTGGCGCCTTATATAATTGATTATTGTCATGTCCACGGTTCCGGCTATCGTGAAATTGGGACACATGGGCATCTGCTGTAAAGTCATCCGTATTGGAGAAATGCACTCGGCAAAGCTGGATCTTGTCGTCATTGGGACAAGAACTGGTTCT
This sequence comes from Cenococcum geophilum 1.58, assembly GCF_001692895.1. Taxonomy (NCBI): domain Eukaryota; kingdom Fungi; phylum Ascomycota; class Dothideomycetes; order Gloniales; family Gloniaceae; genus Cenococcum; species Cenococcum geophilum. Next base: position 207,549 of record NW_027137596.1, read on the forward strand.
TGAACCAGCTGCGAAAGCTCCTCACAACATGATCCTGGCTTAATTTGTTGCCGGGCAACAAAATAGCGGCGACTTTGCCTCCTGTTCGTCCCATAAGCCTCTCCATATGCCTCCAAAACACGCCCTACCCATATTCGACAATGTAATTACTGTGGTGCTCAAAAGATGCTTCGATCAACGGCCAAAGCCGCCTCACTAGCGCAGCATCATTGCACGCGTAGCACTCTGCAATGGCAATGGCAAAGGCATGCCATTGAAGGACAACATACCATCTGAAGCTCTGGCCGCGTGGGTCGGTCTTTATTAGGTAAGCCTCTTCCAGAACGCTTGCTGATAAATTCCGGGATGTGAGTGCTTCCTTGAACTCACGGTGGTGCTCCACTGCCAGCACGGTGCAGCGGGCGGAGAGCGGATAGCTTCGTTGCAGCAACCATAGCCTGAGACCGGTGGAATGCAAGCCATGCATAAGGGCTCGCACTAGGTTCACGATTTTGTAGAAGCTTTATTGTATTTTGCTCAAAGTTCTCAACGTAACCCTGGCGGGCTTCCCAGTTGTACGTGGCGCCCAAGGGGCTCTTTGCCGTCTCACTAGTAGGAATAAAATTTAATATTTTACCATTTGCTTGCGCGCAATAAGCTATTAGTGTAGATGTTATGTCCATTAAGCCTTCTCTATCTAGCAGATCGCCGTCGAATTTTGGTTCAAATTCTGCATCATTCACGTTTTTGGGCATCCTAGGCGGGGCGACTCGGGGGTAATAAGAGGCTCTGAGGCTTGATCAAATGAAGTTTACAGATCCAGCAAACAGATGGTGTATCAAAGGCGCTTCCGCACCTGCTGCTTGAAGAAGGATTCAGATGGTATATGATCATCCATGTGTAGGGAAAGCGTTCGAGCAATCCTGACGACGACGGATACCAAGGTCCAGACACCACGGCTCTGCTCCTGCATGCGAGTGGCAATCTTTGTAAATCAGGTAGACGTCAGTCATTGCGTGAAGTTCATCGTTGATAAGTAGGATTTGTGTGATATGATCAATTTACTTACCAGATATAGGACAAAGGCTTGTAGGATAGTGATATCTTTAGTTGTGATGAAGCCTGCTGGCTCAAACGTCCCTTCGCAAGCTACCCGATGGTCGGCGCTAACAGAAGTCCTGCTTGCGTGAAACATTGATTAGCATCGTTCTTCAGTCATGCTACTGGTGGCTGGGTAGCATACGGCAGAACTCAAGGCTTCGACCGCAAAATGGCCTTCTTCGTATCCCAAGTATGACTTACCGTCCAGCATGAACCGCTTCAATGGTGGACCATATTGTCTTTATGATTGGATGTTCTTGGCGGAGATGGGCCTGGTAAAGCCAGCGGCAAGTCGTAGACACAGGCCGAAATACTAGGAATCAGAAACAAAGAATCTCACTGGCCCAGTATGACTAGCACCGATTCCAATAATGCTGCTACTGATGCTGTGGTGTGGATGCTGACCACTGTGCGGATTGTTATCATGGTTTTCGTCGCCATCAGCTGGCTGATCTATGATACCGCGCAGCCCACGAACCTACGTCATATTAGGTTTCTACGCCAAATGTGTAGCATGAGGCCATTTAAATCATGGCGCGGTATTTACCTCTTCAACAAGGTCTCCCCAAAAATGTTTGGCCATGTACATTCCCGCACCGGTTTCCTTTGGCGTCTTATGCCGGGTGGGAGTCAATGAGCTTCCGCTCCCTGGACTTGCTCTGACCCTAATACATGATAATTCATCGGCACTGGAAACCTGTTAGCCAAGAATTAGCAAGATTTGCATTTCAGCAGTGTGCTTAAATGGTGTCCTTACCTGTTCTGATGATTGGATGGAGGGTGATGTCGGCAAAGCCCCAGTAGAGTCCAAATTGGATATTAGCGCTTCTAGCCTTCCAATTCGATCTCTCAGGTCATTTCCAAAGTAAGGATTGTGTACGTGTCGACCTCTGGGAAATCTCTTGCGACGAACGGGTATACAAGCTACTCCTGCTTTGCTGCAGTTGGTACAGGGACTGAGTTTGTCGCATTTGACCTTGCGTTCGCGGCACAATTCGCAGCTTAGTTGGGGAGTTCCGTTAGAGTATCCTATTGCTCTTGACGAGCCGCCTCCTATTGCCATAATTAGTTTTATTTTATACAAGAGACGAAGGCCAAGGCCAAGGCGAGATTGTGGCTGTAGTGTAGGCTTCAAGAAGAAGCTTGTGGGAGTAGCGCTGAGATCTACCCTTTGCAATGACTGCATGTAAGCTTAATGGGGGCCCAAGTGGATGGAAAACAGAGCACCCGGATTCGTATCTCTAATAAACTGAAGCCCAGACACTCAAGTGTTTACGAAGCTTTTTCTTGGCTTATTTCCTAAAACTATTGGCGTTCTCAGTCCGCTTACTTCGGCTCAGCTGTGAGATGGAAGAAAAACCTTTATTAATAGAATGGGTACAAATTGTTGCGCGCGTTATTTTGCAAAGAAAGTATTTCTAAGGCTTCTGAGGGCCCCAAAGAGCCCAAAGAGGTTCCTGGGGGTGAGATTAGAACTGGACGCAACGGTGGCACCAGACGAAATTTAGGATGGTGACGCAGGTGGCTCAGGCCACTGGACGTTTACACTAACATAATTTCACAATGGCTTAACCGCGCATACAACTGCAAGGTAATTTAACAACTACGACTCAGCCCTCACTCTAGCTTAGAGACTGAGCAGTAAGATCGCTAAATGTGTCATATTGCTTCGTACCCGTATGACCATGACCTTGACCCCAACACGAACCCCAAAAGAAATTCGGTATTCAGGCTCGAGCTCGCCGAGGAGTTTATTAGTGCACACCTACTTCAAATGAAGCCATAGTCACCACTGAATTAAGATCCAGAGATCTATGCTGAGATGAGTTATTCAATGCCTTGTTTAGATCTTTTAGTGCGAGACCATATAGCTGGAGACCTTTTCGAGTAATACTACTCTGCCTGCGCTGGCTTCCGAAATATGTTGTTGCAAGTGATAAGAAGCAACGTTCGGCTAAAAGCTGCTGCTCAGAAATTTCTGACCTCACCGGCTGGTCTCCATCATAGCTGATTCCGCTTAGTAAATTTGCCATCGTGTACGATACATAAATATTGACCCGAAAGGACGACAGGATAACGCCAGGCGGAACGGAAGACAAGACTCCTAACGAAGGCCAGCCTAGAGGGGATGCAGTGCGTTGTGTTGTGGCAGAAGGATTGCAAGGAGTTTCGTTGATTTTCGTAGGTGAGTCTGAATGTTGTGATGGGGACAAAGGTTGATTGGTGCTCGTATGGCCACTGAATTGGAAACCTCATCTCACGATATCCTCCACAGCTGAGCTTGCTTTTGATAAATCCCAAACAACTTGGGCGCTTCTCATCTACAGTCGTTCCCACATATAGTTAGCTAGCGCCCACTCAAAGACAGGAACGTGACTTCCTTGCAGTGATGTCACTATCCGCATTTAATGCGCCGCCGGCGACATGATTCGCATGCTTTAGACCGGCCTCCTACCCCTACCATACCCTCAAGCATATTTCACGGAGATGGGGATGGACTTGACATGAGTAAACACTGGTTGCTGATGTGCTTGTTAGTATTGTGGTTGGGAGATCCAACTCCAAGACAACCGTAAATTTTCGCTAAGCTACATTTGGCAAGTGGAGCTGATGCAACAACGTGTATGGCCTCGTAAGACTAGTAAGCACGCCTCCTACATAGGCAGCCAAAAAAAAAAAAGTACCCTTAAGAGGTCCTTTTCGGATCTAGCTATTTGTATATAGCGCTGCGATGCCAGTCGTGGGGGCAAGGGGCCAAACCGTTCCTGTTTCAGGGGGCCAGACGAGCAGGCGCCTAAGCGCTGAACAAACGGGGGGTTCAACGACAATCACTTGACCGTACTGGATCTAGGATTTCGAAACGAATACAACAAACCTATTCCTGGTAATCCTCCGAGCCAAATCTTGAGATGTTCTTGGCGTTGCGCGGAATGCCATTGTCTACATTAAAACAGCTCCACCACGGTCTTTAGTTGTTTGACGTAACGCCATAGATCCTGCTCTAACTTTATTTTTGGAAATTGAGTATAAAGTCCTTTTTTGCTCTGCTTTTTGGAGATATGACCTGGCAACGGTGTTGATCGCCTTTTTCCCTTTCTCCAAGTTTTTATTCGATGTCTTTTCCCTAACCGTCCGGTTTCTTCAGTCATTCCCTGGTTCCTCCATCCACTCATAGATTTAAAATTTCCCTGCAGCGCAGTATCTTATACCTATTTCTATCCAGCGTCTTGCATCGTCTCAGAATTTTTAATGACTAGGAGGACTATGGTTCCGCGCGCATTGCTGTTAGCTATCCTAGCATTATCAGCTTCATCTTTTGCAATTCCAACCATTGCCAACCTTGAGAAACGAAACGTAACGCAGCTTGATCCAGCAGCCTTCGCGGAGGCCCACAAACGAGATGATACTGCCACTCGGGCATTTTCATCAGTCCCCATCATAACATCAAGCGGCCAATGTTTATTCGTAGATGAGTTATCTGGAGACTTCCGCGCGAACTTGACTCCCGTGCAAGTGACAACTTGCAATGGAAGCCCCGGTCAGGGCTGGGATGTCATTACCAGTGGGGAGCACGATGATCAGCTTGGGGCAATGCTGGTTGTCAGTACATTGGTATGCCGAGCAATCTCGCTTTACAGTTCTCAAATCACATTCTCAAAGGGTATAGCGAGCTTTTCTAATTTTCCTAGACACAAGCCTGCTTAAACTTCGACCCCCGTCGCGCTGCTGGAAACCAAGTGATTCTCTTTTCCTGCGGTGGTCGTGCGGACGGCAGCGGAACAGTAACGAATTCCCAGCTCTTTTCTTTCAATGGTTCCGCTGGGCTACCGTCATTGACACCTCTCAATGCGCCAGGCACCTGTATGACCATCGCCAATGGCCAGAAGCTCGACCAAGCGGCTTGCAACACCGCGGATGTGGCTCAGAGTTTTACGTTCGGTGCTGCGTCCGCGACGTCAAGTGGTACTTAGCGGCAAAGTAGTGAGGTCTTGTGGGAAGGTTATATTATGGATGTAAAATACAATTGAGCCGAACGGGCTTGAATTCGGGCCCTGCCTTCGAAACGGCCGCAAAAAATCGCCTTCAGCACGCGAGCCTGACAACTTACTTGGCCCAACTCGCTACGTTGTATGTCTTCAATATCAATTCGCGTAAATTAAGAAACGTCTTTGCTACATTTCCCACTGCAATCTGTGATTTCTTGCTTAACGCCACACGAAGTATTCGACGCTTGTTGGCTGGTCACCTCAGGAGATCGTCCCAGAGGGCAGATCTCTTATCAAAGACGGCCAACGCTGTATACCGTACAATACTACGTTCGCGCAGTAACTCTTGTAGCAAGTAATGGACCATGTCTTTACACGGTCAGCGATTTCAACGCTTCCATATATCACCGCGACTTTACACGCTTGCACGACTTCAAAGAAAGCTAGTTAATCTTTTGTTTATCCGTAACGAGTGTCCCATCAAGTTCAGGAATGCCATCAAGTTCGTCTTCCTCGTTAGGCGATGTGGATGTGACGGCCATCTCTTTTGGTGTACCACAAGCTGGCAGCTCCGCAATCACTAGGCCTTGATCATGTGGATTATACTGAGATTTACTTTCCGAGACATTCGGTGCTGGATTGGTTTCGGGTATCCATATCCACTTTCCGCGCACCTCGATCTCTGTCGGCGGCTGCTGGGGTAGGCCTGCTGGAGACATAGGTATCGAGGACATAGGTGATGGAGAAGTAGGTGGAACAGCGGAAATCTGAGGCTGATGAGGGTGCGGCCAAAAAGCAGTATTCTCATTGAGCCCTGGATTCAATGCTGGAGAGGAATGCGAAGCTTTATCAAGACTTGAGTATCCTGGCGGTGGATCTGAAGGGGATGCTGTGTCCACACACAGTTCCTCGGCCGGCGTGTTTGCGATTTCATCCATTGTGCCTTGAACGACTTGATCATGATTCGCGGAGTCGTTTGCAAGAGCTGCTTCTTTTGTCTGCTTGTGCTTCTTGTACTTCTTGTACACATACCGAGCGGTTATTATCATTGTGCTTCGTGTATGAGGGTGCGCGGAGGATATAACTAAGCAGTCGGGCGAAATTGAAAATTAAAAGTCGAAATTAGCAACTGGAGTGGACCGGAATGCGTGACGATGAACAGCGACCGGTGAGGGGCATATGTGTTCTTCGCAGCATGCTGCCACAGACAAATTCCTGGCCCGGCAGCACGTTTCCCGAACTCGTTATTGGTGGTTCTCCTTCCTGCAGAAGGGCGAGCGTAATCTTAGCTCAAATGGACAGGGAGGCTGGCGACGCCGAAGTCCGTGCGGTCAAGGCAATTCCCCTTGATACAAGGTCTCCACTAAGCATTTCGTGGATATGTGCACCAGAAGCTTGTTCATTAGTGAGCTTTGATTGGCCTCGCACAGCTTCCTCTATTAGGTATAGCAGCTGGCTCGTTACCGCCCCCAATGTTGGTTCCGGGATCAGCACGGCTACAACCTACAGACCATCTCCAGGATTTGGCTGTGCCACGATCGGAAAGTCCCTAGCCCTGCTATTTGGAGAAGTTTATGCGCAATTCCATCGGCTTGGAAAACGCTTCCTCGCCTTGTCAAAGGCTTAACCATCCTAGATAAGCCAGCTGGGAGAGAAGGATCAACAGCTATGGACCCTTTGCTGCGCTTTTGCACGATACTCCACTATAGCCTAACCATGCTGGACGGACTAGGGCCACTGACATCATAACTAAGCTATGAAGGAGTTTGGCCATTACACTCCTCGTCCCTCCACGTGTACGAAACACTACTCTCCGCGTTAAATTTTTCCATCAAGGACTTCAGACTGTGCTGAAGTTCAGTACTTTCGTTTATAACGCTTTTTTTAATTTCCTGTCAACTTCCCCATTTCGACTGTTACGGATTATTAGTCCTTCACAAAAATGCTCCAAACTCGAGTAGTGCATGGATATGGGGAGGGACCAGACCAACCCTTGGCTGGATATGGATACGACAAATACAAAACAGGGTATCTGGGCGTCGACGATAGGGACTCGAGAGATCTTCTCCTAGTAGACCTACACAAGAACCGAGGGATATGGCATATCCGGGTTGGATTGACGAGGCGTTTGATGCGATTTCTAATAAACATTGGGTGTAAGGCAACTGCCCTGTTGGTATGGAACCGAATTTCATGATTCGAGCATTCTTATAGTACACCCTAAAGCTTTGCGAAGCTGGACTACTGCAGAATCTTACTTTCCTCATTGCCATTCTCTTTCTAGTTTCTGAATCTCTGAGCTAAAATATTCTATCTCACTTCGACGCCTCCTTTTCCCTATCCTCTACTCCTTTTGGTTGTCTCTCTTCTTTCTTCAAATTTGCTAAACATGGTGAATAAAAGAGCCTCCCACTCCACGCACCTTTGGCAGTGCCCACAGCAACGACCATCCACAATATTATGACCGCCACACTGAAAATCGTTCCTAAGACCCTGAAGAACAAGCTGGGCATCTCTACTCCAAACTCGATCGTGCTCACTGCAAAAACGCCCAATGGAAATGTAAATCCCCACCAGCCCATGTTAAATGGGAACGGCCGAGACTTGTAAATTGTAGCAAGCGCAAATGCGAGCCACATCAGTCCAAAACCCCACATGATTAGTGCGACAAAGGCTCCAAGGATGTACACAACGTCGCCTGCGATGACGAGGTTATGAAAGAATTCTACACGCGGGAACACCTCCCGAGAAACCTTGCCGAGATACATGATCGTGTAGCCACCCATGCCAAGAGGCCCAAGAGGAAGAAAGGACGACACCACTACTTCGCGTGGGGGCAATTTATGGAGCGCAAGACGTTGGTAGTACATGACCAGCACCGCCATTGCCAAAGGAGTAGCCATGCCCCACATCACGTAAGATGCAATCAGTGTTCCCAAAGCGTGGTCAGGATTCTGAAGCACCTCAGCAACTTCAGCGCCAGTACCTGCTGCGACGATCGTAGCTGCAATTGGGAGAAGCTGAGCTGCTGTGATATGGTGAAGGGGTTGTTGATGCGATTTCGATATAAGTAGAACGGTGAGCGAAACTGTTACGGCGGCTGCTACGACGCAGTCAATCATCCAACAAGTCCAAGCGAAGGTGATTGACCACGCCCCCCAGGAAGGGACACAAAGGAAGATCCAACATTCCACCAGCGTGGCGAAGCCTATAGGGATTGTACCAAGGAAGAGTGAGTTGGTTTCATCTGCAATCATGACGGACCAGATTTCCGGGTACAAGGTGTAGCGGAGCACCGAAGTAAGGAAAGCGACAGAGAAAAGTAGCGTATTCAGGACGAAAAAGAAAACCGAAATCCAGTAGAGCCAGCGGGATTTGAAAGGAATAGCGATGAGAAGAATTGACACAATTCCGGTGCCCATCGTGACCGAGAACCATGACGGACTGAAATTGCGTACAACCCGCCGCCATCCCACGTCGTACTTTGTTAGCTGCTGTGGCGGTTTTTCAATAACTGTCCCTTGCTCACCGGAAGGGTTTGAGGACTCGACGGCTTGACGGTTCGATACTTGGCGTTGTAATTTTCCACGAGAAACTGTCTGGCTAGCGGGAACGGTCCCGGCCGGATTATCCGACGCCAGCCGCTCCAACTCTTGTTTATCCATCTAAACACATGAAATAAGGTGCTTGCATCTCTCGGGGGCACTAGGTGGCCACGAAGGCATTTCTATATGGTTTTGAAGGAATATACAAAATTTTTCAAGATGATAACGTCAGTGGTGTAAGAGTCAGTCAGCCGGAAGAGCGGGATATAGGTGGCTAATTTTTCGGGAGCAGGAAAACCATCCTTTCTTACTTCCATTTAAACCCACAAATTTTCCTTGGAATTCTACCGGTAGTTGGTAGACTTTGGCGGCCTCTCCTAGTAACCTTAACAAAAGTAGCAGAACCAAGAAAATTATAGTTAGCCGGGGGCACACTTTTCATGGAACAACGCTCTCCCGGCTGCATATTACTAGCTAACACTTAGAAGTAACACGAGTTACGGGAAGGGTCTGTATAAACACGGACTGTTGGTAAAAGGTAGCACCGCTTTACAAGGTTTACCTAGGTACATCTCTAATATGAGATATTATGCTGTGGGTATATTCGTGATTATGCATTCTCAAACTTTAATGGAACAAGACCAGTTGAAGGCCTCCGACCTAAGCCCCTCTCTCCCAGCCTTTCAATGCTTGCCGATACATTGCTTCGGCTTCTTCATACTTGCCCTTGATCTTCATTACTAACACAACGTTGACTATGGCGGTTAGCGTGTCTGGATGCTCTGGTACTTGTGGCTCATTCCGTTCTCTTTACAACTTCGTGCACGTTCCTTTCCACTTCTATATACTCTCTTTTTCTATAAAACTACTAGCTGGTTTTGTCGGTACGTATCGCATGATTCAATGCATTTATCTTCAACTCGGTTTCCGTAGATTATGACATTCAACTGCGAAAGGAGGCTTAATAGTCCGACTACCTGCCGTATTATCCACCCGGCAATACCATTACCATAGTCTTCATAGCCTTTTACAAGAGACCCATCAAAACAATGCCTGCATGAAAGGGGATCGGGCAAATAATATGCATGAGAGTAAACCGTGGAACTATATTGGGTGGGTTGTGCTGGATCTAAGAGAATAGCTGTGTAGCTTAGAGAGTGTGAGTTGAACAGCGAAGAGAGCGAAACATATAACAATCCAATTTGGCTGAAGAGTCCATTCTGTCCTTTCAACAAAATACCCCCCCACGCCCCTATACGCAAAAGCGCATAGTCCCCAAAAGCCCACAAATTTCCTAGTGTGCTCTTACTATGCTCCACCTCCTCCATCTGCTCTGTCGCTCGTTGCTCAGAGTATCCCTCGCTTCTAATCATCTTCGCCTTGCTCCGGAATCTTGCTCTTCGTAAAACTATTGAGTTGTACTGGGATGGACCTTCCGCTCATGTTCATCCCTCTTGTCCTTGCGCGGGAAAGGCTTCGCGCCGATGGCCGCCTCATTTCTCTTACAACCTTGAGCACGGCACCAATAGGCATGTAAGGGTGAATGTACTTCATGGTGGCGCTGGAGGTCATAACGGCGACTGAAGCTTTTGTGACAACCACCATGGTTGCATATAAAGCGGCTTGCTTGCTTTCTAGGACTTGCGGTCGTAGTGTTACCACTGGTAGTGATAGCAGTAGACGGGCTGTTTGATATAGGATTGGTTAGCCAAGTCCAAGAGTCTAAAGGGGTATCTATCTCAAAAAAAAACTATGTGAAAGTGACGATTACTTTTTTTAATGCAACTAACGCTTGCGGGTGAATTTGATATGTCAAAACTAAGGGGTGTAAAAAAAATTCGTTATGCAACATACCCTACACTTCGGTCTATCCTCACGGCAGGGAGCTGAGAGGCATAATGAGCCTTAGGGGGTGAGAAGAAGGTCGGATTGGACTGGCCTTCATTTGCAGCAGCAAACTAAGAGCCATTATAAACCTGGGAAGGTAAGAAGGTTTGGTTGAACTGGCTCTCATTTGTAGCAGTGAACTGAGAGCTGCTATAGGCCTGAGGTAAGAAAGTCGGGTTAGACTGGCCTTCATTTGTAGCGGCAAACTGAAAGCCATTATAGGCCTGGTGAGGTAAGAAGGTTTGGTTGAACTGGCTTTCATTTGTAGCAGTGAACTGAGAGCTGCTACAGGCCTGAGGAGGTAAGAAGGTCGGGTTGGATTGGCCTTCATTTTCAGCAGCAAACTGAGAACCATTATACAGCTGAGAAGGTAGGGTTTGGCTGAACTGGCTTTCATTTGTAGCAGTGAACTGAGAGCCGCTACAGGCCTGAGGAGGGAAGAAGGTCGGGCTAGACTGGACTTCATTTGTAGCGGCAAACTGGGAGCCATTATAGACCTGGAGAGATGGGAAGAGAGTGGGATTGAGCTGGGTTCCGTTTGCGTTAGAGAATTGATTGTTGCTATGGACCTGGGGAGGTGGAAAGAAGGCAGGGTCAAGCTGGCTTCCGTTTATAGCAGCAAGCTGGTAGCTATCATGGGCCTGGGAAGGTGGGAAGAGGTTATGGCTAAGCTGGTTCCCATTTGCAGCAGCGAGCTGATAGCTATTGCGGACCTGGGGAGGTAGGAAGGGGATAGGGCTGGGCCGGCTCTCGTTTACAACAGTGACGTCATGGCTATCGTAAATCCGGGGAAGCGAGAGTAACGTGAGCCGAAGTTCTCGTTCACCGGAACTAACGTTGAGGCGTCCTTGCGTTAGCGCAGTAAAAAAAAAACCCTACGTAATATCGGGTTCCGTAAATAGCCGTGTGAAATCCTCGTTCATCGTATTTGACATCTTGCAGTGAGATGACACGTCAGAAGAACATACGAAGGGCGTCGGGAGGGCGTTGGGAGGGCGTCGAGAGGGCGTTAGGAGGGCGTCAGGAGCATCAGGAGGGCGTTAGGAGGGCTCCGAAAGTGTCGAATCGGTGAAATTTCAAGGGCTAGAGAAGCAGAGAAATTTCGAGGGAGTCGCGTTTAACCACCAAACGTCTTTCGAAGAGGGAGGTGGGAATACTCTTCTAAATATTTGGGCTAACCTGCATAAATTTTCATCGCTGCCACTCCATCTACAGGGCGTAATTCTCGACTAATCGGATGGTCGAGAGGTGCGGGGCACCGTCGAAACGCGGTAAGAGGTTAGCATTGACATTGACGTGGCTTATAGACAGCCAAATGAAAGAACCAACCACCAACCAACCAACCAACCAACCAACCATCAGCATGGAGGTATGCGAGGTTCACTACACCAAAGCCAAAATGGAACCGCCAAAATAAATTCTCCAGGAAGGGCGGGCTATTGACTTTTATATGTAATATTTTGATTGACTCCTGCTTACTTGAACACGCGCAAAAAATCACTTCGTAGTCGAATATGGAAGGGCTTCACGAGTGCGAATTCTGCAACAAAACCTTCCCTACACGAGGAACACTGAAGTAATTCACCGGTGCTACGCTGGAAAAGCTAAAAAAACTAATGCTCTTTTTACCGTAGCCGACATTATAATACTCACCGTCGACCGTACCGCTGCGATAAATGCCCCCAAGCATTTGGGCGAAAGCCCGACCTTGATCGGCACAGATCAAAACATCAAGGTATCGAGCCGAAATTTTACTGCAAATCGCCTGGATGTACGTTTACAGGAGCCTCTCGTAAGGATAATTTAAAGAGGCATCTGCGTGCCGCCCACGGCCTAAAGAGCAGCGAACGCCAAGAAATTCAGAACACAAACCACTCACTTTACAACCAGTCACTTGACGAGTGGAAGGGTTCAATGAAGCATTTGAGCTTGGCACTAGCAGGGGTTCATGGGTACAACTCAACAGTACGATTACCACCTGACCATGGGACGGACATCAAGACAAAGCTGGACGCAGAGATAAGAGCGCTGCACGTGGCCGCAATGAATGGGAATGAAGATATGGTGCAGTCACTTTTAAATGGAGAGGCCAACATTATGGCAAGAGACAATTATGGAAGATCGATTCTCCACAACGCCACAATTTTTGGGCAAGAAGGGGTAGTGAAACTGCTGCTGGTGAATGACAGCATCATGCCCGACTCGAAGGATAACTACGGTCGGACACCGTTGTCATTTGCGGCTGGCGGAGGGCAGGAGGTTATAGTAGCGCTGCTGCAAGCCCATGATAACGTTGATATCAACTCAAAGGACAATGACGGTCGAACGCCGTTATCATTTGCAGCTGGGGGTGGTCATAAGGCAATAGTTGAGCGGCTACTGGCCCGGAGGGAAGTTAAAGCTGACTCTAAGGACGATAACGACCGGACGCCACTTTCGTGGGCGGCAATGGGAGGCTATCAGTCAATAGTAAAGCTGCTACTGGCTCGAAATGACGTGGAAGCCGACTCAAATGACAAGAATTTTCGGACTCCGTTATCTTGGGCAGCGCATGGGGTTTGGCATAGAAGTGTGTCAGGGGAGACCCATTATCTTTCTGGGCAACGACGGAAGATAGAGGAGAAATGGACGGCAGAGGGGAAATGGGCGGGAGGGGCAAGCTACGTAACAGTAGTAATGCTACTACTAGCACGGCATGACGTTGAGCCCGACTCAAAGGATAGTAATGGTCGAACGCCTCTATCCTTTGCAGCTGGACGAGGGCATAAAGCTGTAATTGAGCAGTTACTGACCCGGGGCGAAGTCGAGGTTGACTCTAGGGACAATGATGGCCGGACGCCACTATCATGGGCGGCAGATGGAGGACATGAGGCAGTCGTACAGCTACTACTAACGATAGATAATGTTGACGCTAACTCGAGAGATACGTTGGGCTGGACGCCGCTGTGGTGGGCAGTAGGACGGTGCGAAGGGGTAGTAAAACTACTACTCTCGAGAAGTGACGTGGACCCTGATGCAAAGGATAGATTCAATTGGACACCGCTATCGTTTGCGGCGGCAGGAGGGCACGAGGGAGTAGTAAAGCTATTACTAGCGTGCGGCGACGTTGAAGCTGATTCAAAAGATAACCATGGTCGGACACCACTAATATGGGCGGCAAAGGGGGGGCGTAGATCTATAGTACAGCTACTACTAGATCGCGACGATGTTGACGTGAACTCGAGGGATAAGTGCAATCAAACTCCGCTTTCGTGGGCGGCAAGTGGACAGGGGTTATGTGAAAAGATTGACCCAAGTTACTCAACGTGGTCACCAGAAAAGTGGGCAGCGGAGGGAAGATGGAAACCGGCGGGAAGCTTCGAGTCTATCGTGAAACTGCTCCTAGCACGCGACAACTCTGAGATTGACACAAGAGCCCAGTTTGGTCAAACACCGTTATCGCAAGCGGCGGCGGGAGGGCATGAATCAATAGTAAAACTACTCCTCGCGACAAATAAAGTTAATGTAGACTTAAAGGACACATACGGCAGAACGCCGCTATCATTAGCGGGGGAGAAAGGAAGAAAGGCGATAGTAGAGTTACTCCTCGCAACGAACAATGTCGACCCCAACTCAAAGGACGAAAAAGGATTAACACCGCTATCATTAGCGGCGGAAGAAGGAAGAGGGGAGATAGTGGAGTTACTCCTCGCAATGAACAAGGTCGACCCCAACTCAAAGGACGAAAAAGGATCAACGCCGCTATCATTAGCGGCGAAGAAAGGGAGAAAGGCGATAGTAGAGTTACTCCTCGCAACGAACAATGTCGACCCCAACTCAAAGGACGAAAAAGGATTAACACCGCTATCAGTAGCGGTGGAAGAAGGAAGAGGGGAGATAGTGGAGTTACTCCTCGCAACGAACAAGGTCGACCCTAACTCAAAGGACGAAAAAGGATCAACGCCGCTATCATTAGCGGCGAAGAAAGGGAGAAAGGCGATAGTAGAGTTACTCCTCGCAACGAACAAGGTCGACCCCAACTCGAAGGACGAAGAAGGACCAACACCACTATGGTTGGCGGTGGGGGGTTACGGATTGGGAAGTGCTCGCGCATCGATAGTAGAGCTACTCCTAGCAAGACGCAAGGATGATATTGATGTGGCGGGTGAGCGGGGTAAGGCGCTGCTATTCACGGCAGTGGATCGTGGACACAAGGAGATAGTAGAACTTCTCCTTGCAACGGGCAAGGTTGACGTCAACTCCAAGAACAGAGACGGTTCAACGCCGCTATTGCAAGCGGTACGGGGAGGGCAAATGGAGGTAGCGCAGCTGCTGCTAGCGCGTGACGATGTTCAGGCCAACTCGAAGAGTAATAAAGGGTTGACACTGCTAAGTGAAGCAGTAGCAGCACGGACCTATAGAAGGCGAGAAATGTTGGAGTTGCTCCTAGGAACGAACAAGGTTGATCCCAAATTGAAGGATAATAATGGTATGACGCCGCTAGACCATGCGAAGAGACGCGGGTGGAAAGCTGGTGTAGCATTGCTAGAACGGCACCTTTTTACTTGACCTCGTCCACTTTCTGCTTGTGGCTTTTATTCCTCTTATATATGGTTTGCAAGTAGCATGCTCTTTGCTCGTCTTAAGTTTATTATTTGTTTTGGCGCGGCGGCGCGCAAGAGCGTCTCTTTGCTCCAGTTCAAAAGTGTGTGCGCTTCGATTCATTTCCCCTTTCCTACCCTTTTCTACTGCTTCTCTCTTAACTCTGCCCGTGTCCCTGCCTGCGTCTCTACCCATATCTCTGCTCGTGTCTCTGCTCGTGTCTCTGCCCACGTCCCTGCCTGTCTCTACCCGCGTCTCTGCTTGCGTCTCTGCTTGCGTCTCTGCTTGCGTCTCTCTTGCATAGGAATACGTGTAGAGCATAAGAGGGAGCGGAGATAAGGGTAAAAATAGAAGTAGAAGGGCTGAATTTAACTACTCATAGATAAGAGGTAGTGCCTTAGCCTCCTTTACCGCCCGCCTGCTAGGCCACTAGCTTGGCAGAAGATTCGGACAGTAAAGTACTGCCACGAGTTACTGTCCGGATCCTGTCCGAAAATAATTAACTCTCAACCCGATAAGAAATATAATAAAATAAAGAATACTACGTATCTATCTGCGGGTAAAGGAAAACTAAAGCACAAAGGTAACACTATTGATACATAACAATGGAAACCAAGTTCTTAACATCTAAATATAACGCCCTGATCACTTCACTCTCGAACATCTTTAATTAATAATAGGTTGGGCCTCAGGTGTAATATATTCTCACTCAATGCACCGGCCTCCTTTGTCCACGCCGTTTAATTTGGAGGAGCACCGGTAAGCCTATTAGCAATGTCCGAGACATAGCTATTCGTAGCTCCCAGGCCATTGCTCAAATTGCTCTTATCAACGCTTCCAGAGTTATAGCCTCTCAAAGCCTGATAAATGTTGTTATCGTAACGAGCAAGGAGCTGCGTCAAACCATCGCCAAATTTGGTTCCCTCCACGCCGTCCCTGACCATTTGAAGAATACTACCCTTCGCATTGCCCGCATCAAACTCAACGCCGTTGTGGGTTTGCATAAGGCCGGGATTGCGGACTGATCCATCAGGAGAGATGGTCGTGCGGACGTGGACGTTGCCTTGGCTTTCCTGCATGATGGTGCACAGGATAACACGCCTGTCGATCTTTGTTTCTTTGGCGACGGTCTCGATGGCTTGCTTGATGTATTTGACGTACTCGGGGGTGTCGTTGATGAGCATGACTTTCTCGTTACGCGCCCACATCAAGGACCACTTCTGCCAGTGCTTGGAATCTGGGAAGTTCGACGCAGGACCAGAGTAGGCGACAACCGGGCCGCCTCCGTTGGTGCCCTCGCCATCTCCAGCGCTAGGTGGGTTCATCGGGGTACCCGGGCGACGACCGGGCGCGTGCAGGGTCTGCCCGAGCTGCAGCTTGTTCCAGTTGACACCCGGGTTTGCAGCTTCGAGCTCGGAGAAGGCCACACCAAGCTTCTTCGCTATGCCTTCGCCGGTATCACCAGCGACAACTTTGTAAGTCCTAGAGGCCCCAGTAGAAGATCTGGAAGCATGAAGAATTTGCCCGACTTGAAGCTTGTTCCAGTTGACGCCGGGGTTGAGTTTCTCGAGCTGACTAAAGGTAATGTGGAGTTTCTTGGCAATGGCTTCGCCAGTGTCACCAGCGACAACTTTGTAGGTAGACATGATTGAAATATTTGAACTGGATAGCTAAAGGCAGGATAGTGCGAGGACGTAATAAGAAGAGAATATGTGGGAACAGATGATGTTACTGATGCAGAATAATCCAAAGCGGAGGCGAAGGTCTACCCTTATATAGCCAAAGCTATATCATCAAATCAGTATCAGGCCGATGCATGCCGCAGTCCAAAGCGAACAGGTATGAGATCCTCGAGGCGCATAAGTCATGCGCATATGGCCCTAGAAGCCGAAGATGATGCACGCCGAAAGTTCAGGCGTCCAGAATGACTATAATAGGTAAGCATTTTAGCTGGATGGCTTCTACCTATAACATGAGCATGACTTTAATCGGCGAATATAAACCTCTGCAGACCTAAATAATTCTAGTTAGAGCTGTAAGGGAGCTATTTTAAATTTCAGTAGAGGGTTCTCTTCATAAGAGATTGAATGAGCTGAAACGCCGAACTCCGAAACATAGCCATCTCAGCTAGGGAAAATTTTCAACATTGGTAGTTCGTCGTGTCTGCCGCGCCACTGAATCCTGTTCCTCCGGTGGCGGTGTAAGGAACGCCGGGAAAAGTAAGATGCAGCCCACCCACACATACGAGAAGAAAATAACAAAAAAGGAAGCTAAGATACGAACAGGGTATATCTCACCGGAGCCATTAATATTACGTCATTTTATATGGTCACTAATTTGTGGACAAAAGATAAATTAGGATTACGGGGGGTGAGCGGTATCCGAATCTAGGATAGGTAAGATTTCAGGTCTTCCAATGGGATTGCCACAAGCGCTTAGATTATCGTGGCACAAAGAGTGTTCCTTTGACTGCGGTATTCCGTAGTTGAGCGATGCTGATTGTTCTCAGCTGTCCAAAAGCTCTTTTGGGAGAGGAGTAGGTAGAGTGTGGATATGCCGAGCATCATCTTTCTTCGATACGCATAGAAACTGAACAAACACAGAGTCAATTATTTAGTTTTCTTTGAAAGCAAAACTTGACGTATTAGAGGATATATGTGAATATGGTACATACAGCCTTCAAATGTAGAACGGCAAGATCATCCGTGCAGCCAGGTCCAAAGCGCTTGAGGCGGTGAATATTCAGAAGTCGAGGGCATCCTCATCTATGCTGTTACAATCTATTACCGTCATTCCTAGCCATTAAAGACTTGATTTTACGCCAGGTTTCGGCCGCATGATGCACTGCTGGGTCATGCTCGCAACCATGTTTCCGTCTCGATCCCACAGTCGAGCTTCTGTGTATGTCCTGCCTTCTGCACCTGTTACGGTTGCTTGCTCTCTCAGATGCCAGCCATTTAAGTTTACATCGTTTCTAAAGATTCTCAACGCGAAATCCAGAGACGAGCAAGCGGCTGCATCGTCTAGGAATTTGTGGCTGTGTGTAAGAGGCACGAGGGGGATTGCGGCATCCATTGCAAAAGCAAGCGTGGGAATTTGTTGCGCTTCGGTTTCCAAAGTATCTTTGACTCTGAACCAATCCGCAGACGTCTTCGATGTCAAAGGTAGATGATCCTGGGCCGTCTTGACATGCTTGGCCATGCCTTTGAGGTTTTGTGTGGAAATGCTCTCTGGACAGGGTCTCTGATCGAAGAATTGCGCGAGTAGACTGAAAACTACATTATGCACATCTGCAACCTTTTGCGGGATAATTTTGGCTTGTATCATTGATTGCAGTCTGGATTCCATTGTTGGGCTGTTTTCGAAGTTGCTGTAGGGCTTAGACGGTGGCGCTGAGTAGGTCAATAGAGACGCTTTCTCTCTGACCTGGAAATCTGCGACGACGAAAAGTGCAAGTCGCCTGGAACCATCATCTTGGGCTTGGCTAACCTCCACCTGCCGCGTCGCAAAAGTGCGAGTATCGCGTATTTTTCGAACCGTGCAAAACAATTTCCGATCCGTTAAAGCAGGCCCAAGAAAATGCCCAAGCATGGAGTAGAGGTGATAGCTTGGTGGAGCCGACTGATAAGCGGCATTAGCAGCAATAGCCAATGTCCAACCCCCGTAAGCTATGTTGGCAGTATTTCCCATCCTCCTCGGATTGCAGTTTGATTCAAATTCTCCAGGAGAGATCTCCCGCAAAGATAACTGATCTGTGAGTGGCGCTGACATGCCCGGGAGAGTTGCTAGACTCCCGAGCCCAAAAGTGGTTTAATATTGGTTCGTTGAATGTTGGCGAGAAAATGTTGGAAACTCGCAATAACGTCTACGAATGATCCTCAAAAAGAATAAGGTGGTGGGCAATGAGCGCTGCTTCGCCAATTTCAGTCTGTTGTGCACGTCAAAGATTAGTGATAAAGAAAATGTGTTCCGAGGCTTCTTTCGATGTATCTGCAGAACCCCCCACTGATTGAGTTTAGTTCCTTCCTGACATGTGCATCAGTGTGTGACCGTCGCGCGCCCATGCCTCGCATTTGTCTTACCTTATCCCCCCCCCAGCCTCTAACTGTTGAGCGCCGCCGCGGCCGCCTGGCTGGCTCTGTTCGCGTTGATACATCGACTCACCGCGAGTCTCAGAATTTGAACAGAATACCGGGTGTACTACGCGTGGGCGTGGGCGTGCTCGCAGAGGCAGTCTGTAGACATCAAGCAGAGGTAGCAGCACCCAAATAAGTTCACGCGGCGCCTCATAGAGTACTGCGCAATCGAGGTGTTACAGTCATAAGGGTTATATTTTAGCAGTTTAATTTTCGCGATGCAGATAAACAATTTAAATTCACATGATATTCTAACTTGATCAGGAAGGAACTAAACCCAATCAGTGGGGGGCGTCCTCTACCGCTGTCCTTAAAAAACAATTAAACTTAGAAAAATATATAAGATTTGTCAATATTATAAGGTTCTAGAACTTTTAGCTACTACTAAAGCTAAGACTATCCCCTCCCACGCTGGCGTCTACAACTTGGCGCCAAGCCTATGAACATTAGTATCAACGCTAAGCTCTCATTTGAACGAGAGCCTGTGATTGGTTAAATCCTTATCGATATGCGTGGACGTAAACCAGCGTGGGAGATAAGCTCTTAGAGGATTCGTCAGTTAATAAGGAGCAGTTCATCCGTGCGCACCAACGATCCACGAAGGGTCTGATTTATGAGATAACAGTACCCGTGCCGCTGTCGCGATCCACTTACCTCGTTACCGAGGTAAGTGCCGGCCAGCTCAACGAGTAGAGCCCACCTCAACGTCAGATTTGCCAAGACACCCAAATACTATTAATATTCTTATTATATATTATCAACGCCATAACTACTGAGTATATTCGCGTCGAAAATAAGATCTAGGAGGCTCTTAAAGAACTCCAAGAGTCTACCAAGCCCAATGTTGCAGAGGCTGCGCGCCAACACGGTGTTCCTGAATCACGCCTCCGCGCTTAGTGGAAAGGACGTTAATCGCGTTATAAGAGGCCTGCAGTAAGTAGAAGGCTTACTAACAATTAAGATCTTGCTCTTTGTAGCTATATTAATCGCTTAGATTCCTTACATACCGCCGCTTAACTACTAATAATACGTTTTATAGTAAATTAGATCTTAGATTAAGCTAACGAAAATCTAGATTAGCTACCACCTCCTATTAGCTCTTACTTTGTTAAACGCTAGCTTGGCCGCTACCTAGAGTACTATAAGCGTAGGCAGAAGATAATAGAGCTTAAGCGTACAGCGGTATACGAGCCGAAGGATATTAAGGCGTGGTTTTATTAATACCGCGATGTTATAATTAAGTATATAGTTATGCCCACGGATATATATAACTTTAATAAGTTAGGATTCCGCGTTAGTATTAGTAAAAACCAGTAGATTATTATAAGGAAGCCTTATTAAAAAGCTTATATCTCTACGGATATAAATCGCGAGCTAGTTACTATAATAGAAACTGTCGGAACACATGACCTAAGGCTAATATCACGTAATGTCGTAATCGTAGTCTTGTTAGGTTGTATGATCGTTTTCTAATCGTACATGAAGAGGTGCAATTTAAGGGGTTTCCTGAGCTCGCTTAGCTCACGTGATTGCGACCATAAATTCCTGTTCGAAATTGTTCAGACAGAAACGATAAGTAGTGTTACGGCACTGGCAGAACCTGGCAGAACTTGGCAGAACTTCGCGGTCACGTGACTAGAAGACCGCATAAAAAGAACCCTACTTCGACCAGCGCTGCTCTTCTTCTCCTTTCCTTTCTCTAGCTTTAGATCCTCGTTTATAGACTACCAATCGTACAGGCTTGCGCGCCCCTCTTGCCGTGCTCGTGCCTCGATTGACTGAGTCGCTAACAAGTAGTGACAGAGTTAATCTACTACCTATGATTATACTTGTGGGCGCATAGTTCCTCTACTAGTGGTTTAAGAATTTAGCCCTTCCTAACTACTATTTATTAGGCCTATTAGAAATAGGCTATTTAAATAATAAATTAGCCTTTAATTAGCTTAAGTACTTTAACGCGTATAGCTCTTAGCGCTAGCTAGGTGCATATAGGCTCCTAATTTTTAATAGCCACGGCTCTTACCTTATAAAGGAGTTTATTAAGTATTACGACAATTAAAAGATTATACTATTTACCTTACCTCCGCATACAAGCCACCTTTTACAGCCTTTTAATATTGTTGTATTTTAGCCGTATAAACACCACTATAGTGAGGCAGTTGAGTAAGTAACACGGACGGGCTGCACCAACTTTAATAAAGTTAAATTCCTCTATGTAATTAAATTAATTCGTCGCTAAACATTTAAATTGAGTATAATTAAATCAGCCTTCTGGCAGGCAGGCCTCGTTCCTTATAACCCTTAAATTATCCTTAATTCTATGCGCGAGGCGCGTCCTACTACCCCCCCCCTCCACTACCTTGTGAGCCATCTACACCATATACACTAAGATCTTTGCATATAGTTTGGAAGAAAGTTTTACTGCTAGCTTAGGAGGTATACAAAGATAATAAGGAGGCTATGGATATCTTTATGAAATTCGTAAGAGGTAGTTTGGTAAATATGCATGTACGACTATGCTAAACGCGAGCTTATAAATACACAAGTAGTTGCTAGAGCTCGTTGGCAACGCCAAAAAAGTAATAGAAAGGTTGTATAGAAGGGAGGGGTTATATATGCAGCAAATGTAAGGTCAATTGTACAAAAGCGCGAGCAGGAGGAGGCTCTAAAAGCTGCACGTGTATTACTGAGGAAGGAACGGGCAACTGCGAAGCAGCTTCTTTAGGACGCCATAAGGCGGCCAGAGCCTTGACCTATTGTATATAGAGACTCCTTCTATTAAGAAACCAGTACTACACCACAAAATTCTAAACATTCGACTTTTTGGTAGAGTTCTGCGGCTTTAAAATCATAGTCTTGGCAAATCTGACGTTGAGGTGGGCTCTACTCGTTGAGCTGGCCGGCACTTACCTCGGTAACGAGGTAAGTGGATCGCGACAGCGGCACGGGTAATGAACTCTCTAACACACTGAGTATCCGAACTTCAGCATCTTATACCGATCCTTTCTATCAACATGTTTTACTTCGCCTACGTATGAAATTTGAATGCCGAAGTAGACCTTTGAACATAATGCAATTTCTCATCTTTCAAAGAGCTAACGCTGAACATCGCTAGGTTTCATCACCCATGCTAGGCTGCATCAAGCTATAAAGTTTACAACATCCCAAAACAAAATCTGCCAGTAGATAAAACAATCCAGATAAGCCATGCTGCTGCCTCCCTATAAAACCAAAATCCTGGGCATAACTGATGAAAAGACGCCTCCGAATCCTCCCATGAATACCCCTCTTGAACAAGCTAACGAAGAACAATTTGCGCCTGTTCGAAACCATATGTGAGCCATCTTTAGGTAACTGCTGAAGCAAACGATCATACTGTCGCGAGGGCGCCTTCAGCAATGATCTCGTCAATCATCGAGCCCTCTGTGTCCAAAATGTTTTCTGCAACCACGTCCGACTGCATTTCTGCATCACCGTCTCCTGTAACCGCTTCTACGGGCTGAGTGGGGGTTTGTTCTCCTTCCGTGTCTACGTTCGAACCTCCCTCGTCTTCCCCACCACTAAGTTCACCCAGCAACCCTTCCCAAAACTCCCACACGGTCTCCGCCAACTGATCTGCCTGCTCCCTTTGCTCTTTCTCGTGTTCCATTCTCTCCTTAGCCTTGATTTCCGCCTCTTTCTTTGCCTTCAACTCCTCTTCCATGCGACATTGAGCCTTGACAGTAGGCTTAGCTACGCAGTGTGGACAGTGGAAGTGTGTTGTGCAGAAGGTGCAAGGACATGTAGGATTCGCGGATGCACAAGCCTGGAAAGAATATGTCAGTGGTTCTATGTTCAGCGTTCAGCGGTAGGCATAAAGTAGGAGACTTACCTCACAAACAAACACTCCACATTCCCCGCACTCTTTTAGCACGGCCGGGCATCTTGGTCGCGAGTCTCCGATGGGGCGAGGTGTCTGGCAGAAATATGCTCCACAACCCTCCCATTGCACGGGGTGGCGCGGAGTACATGGTAAAGGGAGAGTGTTGGATATTGGATTCAAATTGCGAGGGGAGCTGGGCCACGAGGACGAGTTCCGGCTGCGAAGACCTGAGACGCTTAAAGATCGAGGTCGAGAGGGTGTTGGGTGGAACGTGTAACTAGAGTTGAGAGTGGAGATGTTAAGAGTATCGGGGGTGCTGGAAAGGTGGGAGGTGAGGGACGTGGAAGTGGACATGTCTACAGCGGCAGGTGTAGGTGGAGGCGCGGGTGTTGGCGATCCAGGGGTAGGCGGAAGGATTTGAGATTGTGATAGTGGGGTTGTGTCGATCAGATCAAGATCTATGTCCGGCAGATTTAGAGAGTTTGTATCTGTTGAGGATGAACTTTCCCCATTATGTTCGCTCTCGTCTGCAGTTTTCGATGCACCAGACTTGAAAGCCGGGATGATGAGTTGAGGTGGCTCGGAATGATTACGCACGTACTCTCGCTCGACATGCAAATCTCGAAATCCGCATTTCCGCAACTTGAGCCCTCTGAAATCATGCTCTTTGCACAATGGTTTCTTGCAGCCTCTGCACGATACCTTCCACCTGAATGTGCGGTAGCAGTCCTGGCAGAGTCCTCGAGGGCAAGTTGAAGCTTGCAAATCCAAACTATCTTGTTTTAAGTAAGCTAGGATATCTGCGTCCTCACCTAGGACGTATTCGTAGAGGCCATTATTCTTTAGCTCGCGAACATAGTCGATTGGTCGAAGTTGAGATGAGAAGTCAGGATCTTCATATTCTTTTATGCGTGGTAGAGGCGCTGCCCGGATCTTGTCAGCACCTTTTCCGCCAAGTCCAGGACCAAGAAATGCTATCCCACCACCCCCCGAGAATATTGGTTCTAGGCAACACCAATGCATGTTAAGTTTTGGAGGTGCAGTAGGCGCCGGGAGCACTCCACCATTGTTGGCATTACCATCATCGGAATCGGAAGAATCGTCGGCGTTAGACTGCTCATTCATGAGATTTGGTGATCGTGTTGCACCAGGAGCCCACCAAAAGCGGTTGTTCTTGGGAGACTTGGGATTCCTGCCTTGGGTCTCCAAGGATGCAGAGGATAAAGACGAATCGCTCATTGTCGTACCCACTGGTATGCTGTTCCCAAAAGCTAGACTTGTGAAGTGTCGTGTCTTCGTTCGCTTCCTAGGTATTGGCCGATTGAAAGCGCAGCTCGCACACAGCGTTTTCCGGCATCCCATGCAATGCATCCGGACACTGCACTGCTCGCAACGCTCTAATATTACATCGTTGCACTGAGCACATTTGATCTTCTCAACAAAAGTGCGATGGCTTCTCCGAACGTGAGCCGGGATATCCTTCCCTTCTCCTTTAAATTGTCCGTCTTCGGTCCCCAGTGGTTCCCCGTCCTGTCCGGTTTCGCAGATCTCCCAAAGCCTCCCGTCAGCATGGCCAATTTCTGTATTGTCTTCTCCCGGGCCTATACGGTTCCCGGATCGCCATAGCCTATCAAAAGGCACCCAAACCTCCATGTTCCCAGGTCCAGCCCGTCCAGAATGGTAGTCTTTCCTGCGGAAACATCTCCCACCAGGTGTTGGGCACCATGCTGTGTCTGTCCAGATACCTAGCTGATGGCATATCTCAATGAGCTGATGTGTTGGATCTGAGTCGGAATCTCTCCGGATAAGCGAGGATGGTAGATATGGTCGCCGTCGGTGATGTCGACAGCGGTAGGTATACAAGCTCTTCAAGGCCAAGTCACCTTTTTGAGCCCATGGTGAATCTTTCTGGATATAAGGTTCCAGGAAAGGTACGACGTGGTACTTGATAGAGACGTTCTTGCAGCCTCGTACGGAAAGATGTTGTAAGGTCCTTATCCGTGGTTGCAGGACCCTTGATATCAAGGCCACGCCGGATACGGCTGTGTTGCATAAATCCAAACTCTTCAACCTCGTTCCGAATGGTACCACAACTTGTATTAGCAATGCATCGAGCGCATACGTCTTAGACTGCCTCTCCCTCCCATCCGGTGTTTCATTCCCCGGTGAGCCTAGGACGAGGGCCGGCTGCGGTAATCGGAACGACAGCGTCTTCCACGCCAGAGGATAGGACTCCAGAAATTCCCGAAGATATCTAGAAGTATGGTAGAGATCGAATATGGATGCGGTGGGTATCTGGGCGAGTAGGGACTCGAGGATAGGCGGATAGGACGTTATAACGGCTTCGAAAAGGCTAAGAGAGACAAGTGAGTTGGCGGCCTTCCGCTGAGACGCCGCATCGTCGGTAGAGGTCGAAGAAGTCGCCTTTGGGTGGATTTCTGGGTCCCAGAAGAGATCTTGGGCGAGAAGCTGACTGCTCATACTTTCTTCTGGCTGGAGGCGGAGTCTTTTAGCAAACCCAGGCCCTTCAAGACAGTCTTCGCGATGGAGTAGGCAAGGAAACATACGAGAGAGTCATGCAGATGCAGAGGGCGGCAGTAGCGCCAATATATTGCAGAGAATTCGCGTGTTGGAGGTTTCGTCGGCGTTCAGCTTGTCGTGTGCCTTGCTCGAATGAGTGCTTGGATTCCGCCTACGCTTAGCAGAACCTGCGAGGTGCAGGCGTTGATCGCGCCCTGCGAAGAAGAAACGCCGCGCTTGGCAAGGGTGGCATGACAGTCACCGAAAGCGAAAAAAGTAATATAGGCGCCTAAATTTTTCAAGAAATAGGGGAACAGTATATGGGCATATTCCTTTCTTTGCAGCTTCGCTTTCAGCTACAATAAGCCCGTGACTTCGTGAATCGCGCTTATTTCTCTATCAAATATCCTTTTTGTCTACCGCTCAGACCTATCATTTCCCACCACATATCCCCTGGCGAGACCGCTTCTGCCCTCTTCCATCGAAGCGCCAGAAGTGTCCGCTTCTCCGTTGGCCTCATTCAAGACGTCAAAGTCGCTACCTAAGCCTTGCCACGTTCGTTGAGACCGAAAGAATTCTGCTCCAGGAGACGCTACTCCACCCACTTGGGCGATATCGCCGTTGGCACGCTTGACTAGGGATTGATTCGCGGAGGCTCCAACCCTCTGGCTCGCTTGCCTTCTATTGGGTTGCGTCGCCGAAGTGCGCATAGGGCGCGAGTGTGAGACATACCGGCCAGTACGCAGATCGAACTCCGGCGGCGCTGATTCCTCCTCTGAATCAAAGTCGCCCCCATCAACCAGTTGATTTTCCCCGGGTGCTTCCCCAACCTTATCATTATTGGATCGTGTCTCAGCAGAGGTATCTGTATTCTCCAAAATTGCCTGAAAATCACTGGTCCATTCCCCCGTCCAGACTCTTTCGGCATCGCCTTTGAGGGCCAGACTGAGCTCAAAAGGGGTTATAATAGGTCTCCAGAAATCTTTGCTCTCAATTAGACTACTCTCCCAGCAGCCAATAACTACCCAACCTTCAACTTCGCTGAAATTTGCCACTTTAGCCGCGTTCACTTTCCCAACAACAAATGTGTAGCTTTTCTTGCCTTCTAACGCGATCGTTTTCTTAACATGATCCAGTATGTGCATGTAATTCTTTACTGAGAGTGTGTTTATGAGAATGCCGAATACCGAAACAGTACTAAGGGATGTAAGGAGAGCGTAACGGCGACGCAGAGTCATGACTGATGTGGCCAGAAGAGCCTTGGGAGGGTCGGAACTAGTGTAGTTGGTTGGATATATATGAATAGCGCCTGCCCGAGAAGAGAGCGAGAGCAATAAAGAAGTTGGAGGTTCTGATATGTGAAAAAGCTCGTAGTTGCGCAGCGCATCCTTCGATTCACTCACGTCAGCGGGAACAGTACGATTTGGTAATGGGGAAGATGGGTTGTGAATGATTGATGTCGCATAGACATTCGTGTAGCCCTCTTCCCTCAGCTTTTCATAAACGCCTGGTATATGGTTGGAGTAAGGGACATCTGCCATTAGTATAATCTTCTGATCCTTGTCCATGAATGTTTCCTTGAATGTTTCCAAAACCATATCTAAGGATATCGGTCTAGTTGTAAAGACATATATGACCGGTAACCTTGCAGTTGGAGATAGACACGATCTACCATAATGAACCACGACATCAGCGTCGACGTGTTC
Organism: Cenococcum geophilum 1.58; assembly: GCF_001692895.1. Taxonomy (NCBI): domain Eukaryota; kingdom Fungi; phylum Ascomycota; class Dothideomycetes; order Gloniales; family Gloniaceae; genus Cenococcum; species Cenococcum geophilum. The sequence goes on from NW_027137596.1 coordinate 234,852, forward strand.
TGCGGCGACCTCATCAACACAACAAGCGCCGTAAGAGGTATCTGCTAGTATAAAAAGCTTTTCCTCTACTTCATCCTTGCCGGATATACTGAGTGCTTCCACGATCGTTTCCAGGTCCCGCGTGACATTACTGTTCCTTGAGGTTTGCTTCTCAGCCGTGCTGGAAGAAATTCTGTGTGTATCCCTAGCACGCTTTAATCCTCGTCTCAAAAACTCATATATCCGCGGCGCATCCGGAAGCAGGTCATCTGGGAATTGTAATGCTACCCTTCGCCATTTTCTGGCCCGAATTTCTTCTACTGTCCGCTCAATCTCGTAGGTGAGGACTAGCTGCTCATCTGAAAGTCGGGGGAGGTTTGACACGTCGACTGATGGAGTCGTATCTTCGAATATGTGGATATCGGGGGTGGATAATACGGGAGCAGTTCCCAGGGTTAGCGCCTCCATTTCTTGGCTTTTGCGCGGGTTCGTGTTCTTTTTATAGCTTTGAAGGTAGAAACTTCGAAAATTCTTATCTCAGTAAGCCAAGACAGTAAATCTCGCTAGTACTTAACTAGTATACTTTACAGACAAATTATGGCTAGTTAGGGTCAGCCAATAATACTGTCTCGGTTGCCGTCTAAGGGTCTTTGGCACGAAAATAGAGGAGGATCGACTTATCCCTTGCACTGTCGTCAGCCGTACAGATATAGCCCGTGCGCGACCTCAAAAACATCAAAACCTCCACTACCAATTGGTGTTGCGACAGAATTGCTGACCACCCATAAACAAGTAGGTTTAATTGGCTGAGCTTAGGCTACAACTCCACGCGCGATTTCAACGGTGCAAGGGATAACTGGTATCTTCTTTCTACCCCTTTTAATGCCCTACTTCTACCCTAAATAACGCATTTTTAAAATTTAATTGATTATATAACTAAAGCTGCTTTTAAGAATATTTATATAAAAACCCTATAGTATAAAAGTAAGTTATTAAATTTATTTAGGTCGACTTATAGAGCCTCGGCTGGGCGCGATTTTACCGCAAAACGTCGCAAAACGTTATCCCTTAACCGTCGGGGTCCGTTGAGTATGTGGTCTATGCGCGAACACCAGGATCAAGACTACGCGTGCTCTATATAGAATTCAACCATTGACTCAATTTTGGCTACAGTATCTGCAAGATACTGTTCTGCTGGAACGATGCCTGCCGGCAGCCTTATATTAAGCGAGTTAACTCCAAAGGATAAGCTTGCATGGAGATATTGTATAAGAATTAAGTAATATCAAAGGCTTTAAATATCTGAGCACGGCTATCGAATCTAGTTAATCTAATTAGCTGGCGCTTATCGATAAGCTACGGGCCCAAGTCGACGGGTTAGGGATAAAACGTCATAAAATCCACCTAAACCTTACCTAGCTAATAGCTTTATATTTAATAAAAATCTAATCAAATTATAGAAGAGACTAAAATAACTTACTTTATTAACTTACTAGATTAAAATTTAATGTTGTTAAAGTAGTTAAATATACTAAGAAACGGTCTCTTATACAAAATTGCGAAAATTTAAGTCGAGCCTTACCAAAACTCGCACCATAGGCCAGACGGCAGGACAGGCCTGCGTTGCTAATCAAATTATAAAAAACGCAGCGCGCGGGGCAGGTGTCGTTTGAGTCGTTTACTAAGATAAGAGAATTCCACTCCGCAAATCGGGTCATTACGTGAGCGGGCGTCACGCTATCAGTCAACCGTCAAGCCTCCACGTACTCACGTATTGTACCACGCATATTATACCGTGTAGCTTTTGACAAATTCGCTCTAATTGTTTAGTTTCACTCAATATCTAAGAGCCGTACATATAACTCATAACGTCGTTCAAAATGTTCCTACCTTCCACACAGGTCCAAAACTCCAGCCATGGAACACCAACTCCTCCACAAGGCTGCCAAAATTCAACTAAAAGAACTATCTTACAACACTAAAACCATCGATATGCCAATGACGGCTACTAAACTAAACAAATTAGGAGTGAAGTGTTCAACGCCACTTGTTAATTTAATCTCAGAGAAAATAAGAGTCGGGAAGAAGGGCGCTGGTGTAGTCGAGTTGACTGTCCCGTTCCAGCAATACCGGCTGAAGCACTGTTTACAGACGTCCGGCACGGCTGTCCCAGTACGGTCCAAACTCCTTGATAGGATAGCGCAGCCGACGCAGGTTGGCCATTGCTTGTCCACCGTCCCGTTTCCCATGGTAGCGACGTCATATCCGTTCTCGATGATGGCGTTACGTTCACTGTTGTTATACGATAGGGTGAAGGTCGATACATTGGAGTTGTAGACATATGGGTGGTTAGGAATGTAAACAACCAAAGGTGCAGGACCAGTAAGATTGCTAGTGTCGCATCCAAAGAAGGTCGGGCGTGTGTTGAGCCCCAGATTGACGAAAGTGTTCTGATCTGGAATTGAGGGGAACGCAGTTCCATTCCCCATCGATTGGTTAAGAGAACGCTCGTAGGTTGCAACTAAAGCAGCGCCATTAGGCCAGTTCTGAGCATTCGGTGAGATGGTGTCCGCTGAGGAGTCAACCGCAAATATGACATCGACATTACGGATGGGCTGGATCAGGGGGTGCAGAGGGATATTTTGAAGATCCTCCCCACCGTCGACAAGAGTCAAACGTTTGCTCTGCGCATTCGGATTCGTGTCGTTGTGAAAGTGATAGAAGGGATTCGGAGTCCAGTCTGCAATGTCGTTGCTGGTTTGGCCTAGATCCGTAAGAATACTAGCAATGGCATTCTTCACAACGTCAGGAACACCTGTTGTCGTGTTTAAATTGAGAATGAACTGATTGAACAACGAAGAACTGGTTCCCATTACGAAGCCCGCGTTGTCGAAGCCCTCGATGCACTTCTGATCATTGGGAAGTACGCCTGCAGTGAAGTTCGAACCAACATAGCGCATAGGTGCAAATCCATAGACTGTAGGGTCGAAACTACCTATCTCCCACGGGTTGAATTCGTACACAGTGGCGTTGTTAGAAATAATAACCTCCCCAGGAGCTCGACCGTCAGCGACAAGAATAGGCATCGGTGCATTGGCAGCCACGAACTCAGCATCATCCGCAATAGATGACCACGTGTATCCTAACGCATGTTAGCTAACTATTCAAATACACTAGCACTTGCGGCTTCTTCAGAGCCGTACCTGGGCCACCGTCCGAGGCATTTACCAGCTGGTGGGACAGTGCACGTCCCCAGTAATCGGTAAGTGAGCTATTGAAGTCGAAACCAGCATTGGCCTTTCCATTTACCGTGTTGTAGAGATCGTCATAATACTCAACTGTGGATAGCACCTGGATCCCACCAGTTGCCGGGCCTGTAGCAAGTTAGCACTTGGTCAATCGAACCTTGAAATAACCTTTCAGTTAACGTACCCTCAAGAATTGAATTTCCAAATTGCCACAGGGAGCCGGAAAAGCTCGAGTTTGTGTTAATAATATCTTGTACAGATGTGAAGTTATTCACGAAAATACTCCCCACCAGCCAACCCCCACCAGAGAGACCCGCAAGGTATGTGGCAGATTGCATTAAGCCACCAAGTTGCCCGATATTTGTAGAGTTTGGCGTACGGCTGTCGAAAGCGGCAAGAGCGCCAGCACCGTTCATCAGCGCTCGATAACCTCCACCAGATACTGCGATACCAATGTTCGGCAAGGCTGATGCATTGTTTCCATTGCTGTCAAAAAAGCCAGCTGCATCAAACCCAGTAATGTTCAAGCGCACAAGGAGCTCGCGCATAGGTGTGACAGTGTTATTCCTCCTTTTCTCCAGCCATGCCGTCTCCTGATCTGAAAGTGACGAAGCATCGCGAATACTCGGGCGAGTCGATGGACAATTTACTGAAGCAGGCGTATAGCCATTTGGAGCCTCCGGACTTGCACGTTTCCAAGTAGCGAGATTGAGTGAAGAAATTCCATCTATTATAGGTTCTCGTCGGGTTATGGCGGATGCTGGATCAAGTCAGTTAATGGTCGCGTGTCTTTCGGAACCTCGGGAGAATGCCTACTACTAGCTTCAATCACTAATATTGATGCACTTAAAAAATGGTTGAATATAGAAGATGTCTTCATGATAGTTCAAAATGCTAAATTGCTACTCTAGATAAATGAAGGTGGTAAGTATAGGTCGCAAGGGAATATAAAGGAAGGCCAGGGCCTCGACAAACCGGATCCTGTGACGTTGATGGCACTAGCTTGTTGTGTCGTGGCCCTGCTGATGATCATGCAACCCCATTATTTTTAGCTCTAAAGCCACAAATACGATAACCTAAAATAGGCAGGAATACGCTAAAACGAGTCATGCTTACTTAAAATGGCATGAAATTATGCCGTTTGATCGCCAAGATCAACAAGCGCTTACAGAGGCGGTGCAGTTCCCTCAGCCACATCTGCGGATCCCTGACGCCAATCCTACCACCCTGGCTGGGCCGAGAGATCTTGGACACGGTCCCGAAACTCGAGAGATTCCACCACCTTTTACCGGAAGAGAGAAGACCCGCAATCCGAGGCATTCGTATATCGTGTCCACAAAGCTGAACTGATGTCCAACTGCGCAATCATGAAGGAGAACCTTTGCTTAGGCAATCTAGAGATGAGGTGAGACCAGAGTCGCAATGAAGCAAAAGCAACCAGATAACCAAAACAAACTGTAGGTAAGGCCGAAACCCATTCTAGCTGAACGAGCCTAGATGTCATCAATACGCTTCCTTTAATGATCAGCTGTATCAGCATTACTCTGTACGTTTTTTCGGACACAATTTCCTGCCTGGAATGCTGCTCGTAGTTCAAGAGAACTTCGTATTATGGCTTCTATACTCTTAAAGCACATCATCATTTGTTAAGTAGAAGTAACAAACCCCGGCCGACTACGTGCTTGCCGTTTACGGTGGTGATTACGACAAACCCAGCCGCACGTGATAGAAGGTGTGTCACCACAGCTGCCAACCAAATGTTATTATCCCTTGCATAGATAGAGTCCATGCGAATGTGGCCCGTGTGCAGAGTTTCGGAACACCAACTTTTGTGAACACTGGTAGTAAACACCAAGTTTCAATCATCAAATTAACCATCACAATGGTCTGAAATCGTGAATCTAACGACATAGAGTCGAAGGCTATTTAGCACAGCTCGGTGACTAAAGCCAAAGAATCTTCTATGCCTTTCCTTCCTGTCCTCAAGTCTTATTGTAAGAGGCCAGTAAGACTTCCGACCTGCTCGAAGGACAACCGCTTTGTGACCTCTTCTATTTAGAGACTAATCGCTGGTTCTTCTCTAGAGGAGAACCGGTTTCTTTTATGATCCTTCTGAGACACTAGTGAAACTTTCACCCCTTATCTGTCTGACCATGTCTCCTTGGTGAAACCTTATCTGTCCGACTATATCTCATCTAATATGTACCTTTTGGGAGAGCCCGTTACACTTATATAGAAATGCTATTAAAACCACCCAAAAACTTGGATCCTAACACTTCACTGATTCGTCCACCCTACTCAATCGTGGGAATACATACAGAAGACAGCAAAAGTGGTTTCTCTCTTCCTTTTTGGGACTAGCGGCTTTCCCCCCATAGGGTGCCCATAAGGTTGCCGACCTTATGGGGGGTACCCACTAGTCCCAAAAAGGAAAGATAAATTCATTTTTGCACCGTCCTCCCAAGTCAACAACGCATTCAATTGAGCAGCAGAGTAAGGCCAACGCTAAGAGGCCCAGCACCTACCTGAAAACCCCAAAGCAGACACGATCGCTTCCGATATCCGGCGCCGTACCTTTCGTCGTCCCCAAAACGTCGTCCACGTTTCCCCACGACAGGTCAAATGAGGGGCAACGTCCGGATTCGCAGTCCGTAACGGGAAGGTATGCCGAGCCCGCACCGAATTGCCGATTAGGGAAACCGCGGATCTCATGTCCTGATCGGTTCGTGCAGCATGAAATATTCTAAACAATCGCAATCGAGTCACTTAACTCTCAGGACGTACAAAAAGACCTATAATGCGCGCCACCTATCAACCTACATCTTTTAGACTGCACTTCCCTATAAAGCTCGCCCAGAAACCCCACAGTCGGTGCTACTAACCCTTCGCAGCACCTCCACCAATTTTGATATTCTCTACAGGCTGTCTTGACTTTCTCTCCAGACCACCAAGATGCCGCCGCAAATCCACCTCATCCGCCACGCACAGGGCTACCACAACCTCTGCGTGGCCAACCACTCCATGCCCGACCCAACCCTCACGCCATTAGGAGAGCAGCAATGTCGCGACCTAAGCCAATCCTTCCCGGCTCTTTCCTCCATCGACCTCATCGTCGCCTCGCCCATCAAGCGAACCCTCTACACGGCGCTCCTAACCTTCCGCCCGCTCCTCGAGCAGCACAAGAATCTAAAAATCATCGCGCTGCCCTGGCTGCAAGAAATCAGCGACCTGCCCTGCGACACGGGCTCGCCGCTCGCAGAGCTGCAGCGGGAGTTTAGCGACCAGCCCGTCGACCTCAGCCTCGTGACACCCGGCTGGCACGAGAAAACCGGCATCTACGCCCCGACGGCCGAGAACATCATGGCGCGGGCGCGGGCGGCGCGGAGGTTCCTGCTGGCGCGCGAGGAGCGCAGCATCGCCGTCGTCACGCACGGAGGCATGCTGCACTACCTGACTAAGGACTGGAGCGACCATGCCAAGTTCACCGGTAAATACCGCGCGGAATGGGGAGTGCCGCTAGAAGGCAACTGGCGCCCCCCCTCTCTTCCTCAGTCTCTTTCTGCTCGCTACTTTTTGTTGCGCTGGATCGGCTGAGGGGTTGGGAGTTCGTGTGCGCGCTAACGAGGATGCTAGGGACCGGCTGGGCGAATTGCGAGTTCCGCTCGTACGCCTTTGATGATGCGACTCCGGAGAGCATCGATAATGCTACGTTGATTGAGACGCCTGAGAGTCGGCAGAGGCGGAAAGGCCGCGAGATCCCGCTTACCGAGGCTGAACAGACAAATCTGATGGAGGCGGCTCAGCGGACGTGGGAAGAGGCAGGCTTTTTGCAACGTGAAGGAGGTGAGGAGAAGTTGATCGGAGAAGTAGTGAAGGTAGAGGTGCAGAACGATTGTCCGGTCAAGGTGGCAGTTTAGGAGCAAGCTTGCGATGGTTGCATGGCGAAGGTATGACTAGGCATAGAACTTACATCTGGGTGATGAAAGGTCAAGTTGAACGCTTGATTTTGGGTTGATTTTGAACTGAATTTCCAACAGGGCCGACGCGAGACTCGTATAGAGGTGTGACTAAGGATCACTACGTGTGCGCTTGAAAGCAAGCCAAGAAGTACTTTTACAGCAATCAACGTGAGGTGAAGCTTACCAGAAACTTTTCTGTCCTATGAACTCCATAGAAAGCCTCCAAAACTTGGGGCTGGCGGCTATTATAATGCTCCGCGCATCCCCAAAGGCAGGCAAGCTCGGCACTCTTTCAGTGGAACTAGCCTCGTACTCTATGGCCACAAGTTCTTCACTGTTGGCTAGTTGGGTAGGTCTGCTCTCTACAGCGCCAGCTGAGCCGTTCTCTGTAGCTACCGTCTTGCTTTAACCCCTGCTCCAATCTACTTCCACCTCTAAGGGCAATCCAGAATCGAAACCCTCTAGAGGACCATGACTGCAAATCACGGCCCTGGAGATGCCCAGAGGAGCATAGAAACCATATCGTCGGCTCATCATGAGGCTGATGGGAGCTTTAAAGCCTGCTTTAAACTCTGGTCTGTGAACCGGATATCTGAAAAACGGCCTGATACCCAAACAGTTTGCGGTTTTATGATCGCCCATCACAATTTAGAGATTTAACTACAATACCAATTTTTGGAGAAGAAAGAGCGCTTGCCGAAAGTATACGATATTCTAGACACTAACTACTTACAGTGCTATTGGCGTCGAAGCAAATAGAGACATGAGCGAATTAATAAAGTCATTGTTCGCTCGCCGTTCAATGAGAAATCACATCCTCCAACAGATCAGACGAACTTTCCCTTGCCCAGTCATAACTCTAAGTTACTATCTCTATGAATGTTCAACTGATGACAGAATGGTTCCTTGAGCATGTCTTTCCGGCTGAACGCAAAATCTCCGGGCGTACCAAAAAGAAGAATACCCTGACTGTTGAGGAGTATAGCCTTTTCCAACGATACCATTGGATGTACTCCTTTTCTTCCAATTTGGAAACATGCTCGCCCAGCAGTCCACGGTCATGCCCTGGTCTTCTATTACCGGGACCCGACCTGGTGTACTTCTGCCTCAGCTCCTAGCAGCTCAGTCTACGAGTAGCGCCAAATCGGTGGATGGCACCTTAAGCCAAGGCCAAGATCCGCCAACCACTTCTACAACACGAGGATGGAAGCGGAACGAGGCATTCAAGAGTGACCTTCTCAAGTATGCTTTTATCCATGACACGCCGAAGACGGTCTTGTGGGAAGACATCGAGCTCTTCTACCTTCGAAATCCAGATGGGGTAGAGACATGCTTTGTGCGATCATCAACTTCATAAATTTAAAGGGAAGGGCAGAAGGTACAGACGGGTAAGATTTTGCCTCCCATGTCGAATTTAGATTATAGTATGGGATTTTGCTCATGTATTATTCAACAGGACAAGGTTCTTTATGCATCGCAACTACCAGCTGACGTTCTGCCCCATCCTACATATCATCACCATGGCATTCCGTGATAACGCGTTCTAAAACGAGCGTTTAACGCCGGATCTTATCTGGAAGTTCCGCGTTTCCAAACGTTCAACTAGCTTACCTCTCAGGTGGAAGAAAGATAAACTGAAACTTCCAGTCCTCCGGCGCATAAAGCAGCCTCCGTACGGCGTTAAAGTGGATCCGACCCTACCGATGACCTACGATTCGAGCAATCTGGCACTCAAACACACTAGAGAAGGTTTGGGGTATGAGGATCTGCTAAATTACTACAATTTTAGGCGCTGAGCTGCAAATGAGGTAAATCGTAGGTGTTCCTTCTCTTTTTTTCTTTACCATCTACCATTCGGGTGTCGAAGCAGAGCCTTCACGTTCCCGCTACCGCGATTTCTAACTCTAATACTAATGTTTTCCATGTCTCGCAGGTCATTTCGCCGAAGCTGAACGCAGGGGAGCTCTCGGTCAGTTAGAGAGTGTGGTCTTTGAGAAACATTACTAGTCCAATTTCATCGGCGGTCTTCAGCATGTCGTCTTGCTCCAGCCATCGCAGGCGGCTTTATGCCGAGAGGCATGGAAAAGCAAGCGAGATCCTTTAGCACCGACCTACCTTAGCGATGAGCAACTAGAGGCTATTTACCGTATGCCTCGTGTTGCCGAGCTGAGGAAGGAGAGATTGGGGTTAAGGGACGAGATATAATCATTAGCGGGTACGATCGAAGCAGCTTAGAACTAGTATCCGGAGCTTTATTGGAAGCACGACGAGGTCTGTAAGAAGCTGGAGAAAGTAAGGAGAACGCTCCGTCAGGAAGCCAAGGAGAAGATGAGGGAGGAGTACTACGATACCATGCCGACAATCGAAGTCGACAAGCAGATCGACCAACTTGTGGACAACCCAGATGCAGATTTGTCGGACAGTGAACATATGGATGAAGACCAGAATCCTCCGATTCCTGAATACGTGTTTCCGGAACGAGCCCGTATCGTGGAAGCGTTCTATGGTCCGGAGGCCGAGATATTGGAAGGAGATCTAGCTCCCGCGAGACGGATTCAAGTTATGAAGGATATGACGACGCTTTGCAGGCTCCGGGAGCCTAACCGTTGGGGAATGATAGTTAACTGGAACAAGGAGGATGATACTAATGATAAACTGAAGCATGAGGATTCACCCCTTAGCCCCAGCATGGTCAAATGTCCGGTTGATGTTTGCATCATCTGTCTAGGCCTTTGCATCCATTCCGGCCGCCGCCCATGCAAGCTCCGGCGCAACGATTCTCTGAGGCGTCATCTGATAGACGTGCACTTCAAGCGCATGACTAACGATGCCGCTATTCACTGTACCCTCCACTCTCAGACTGAGCGTGGCTTTACCGAGACGACAACCTTCCTACATTACGCAGCAACAGTTCATGATTACGATCCCAAAATACGGCCATATCATCCTCAGCGACGTCGACATCCCCGCTCTGCAGATGTTTGGTCGATGAGGGAGCTGAAAATCAAGATGACAACAGATTCCTCATCGGATTCAACGACAGACTCGACGGCGGATTCGACAACGGATATCGCAATGCCAGGCACGCCTTAGTAGATGCCTTACTGTATGCACCGAGACTGTCCCCCCGTTTAAGCCTCTTGGCGCGCAAACTACTGAGACGGTCCTTGAAGACCGATAAACGCCGTGGCTATATCTGAATCACTACCACAAGGGAACAGGGCGGCTGGTCTGCAGAATATTGGACTTGACGTTTCATTTTTAGGGTGGAATTTGTGAAGCATATATCTCCAGGTCATTTTTTAGAACTCGTTTCATCCCCGTACCGTAACCACAACCGCCTCGCTCTATAATTCTTGCATTTCTTACACTTAGAATCTGTTCCGCTGATAGAAACGCTCTGTGCTCTCTATGTGTCAAACACTCATGTGGGGCCTATCTCCCATAGAATTTCTGGGCGTTGGTTTCCAAACTGGATCCGCGGAGCCCTAGCAGTGTCCCCAAACAAACTCCCATAAATGACCCAGAACGATGCCCCAACTCGTGAGTCCGAAAAGAGGCCTCGCCGGCGACCCTAGTTATAGTATTGGGAACCCTTCGTTTACCGCCAGCATTCAGGACATTTCAGCTAACCTCTCTTTAAATCCCATTCTGTAGCCGTCCACGGGAAACATCTGTCCTTTCACTGCAGCTCCAAATAGCTAATGATGGCTTCATCTCAATCTAACAGAAAAGAACGAAACGGATAAAAGACGTAAGTGAAAGCTCGGCCTCATTGACAGAGCTAACAAGGTGGCCATGATCGGCGCGAAGGTCCTGGTGATATTGGAAATAAACGGTAAATATTCTATCTACGACAGCTAGATTGATGAGGAATGGGTTCCATCGAATGCAATCTTTGTTCGTTGGAAATTGCCACACGTTTATTTGGTGGAGATGCTGACTGACAAAACAGGAGCGGTATTATTCACTTCCAGAACGGTACACCCAGGAAGGTATCCGGTAGCGAAGGGAGAAAATTAGACAGGGGCGGGGGACGAAGAACAAGCCTACAGATCCAACAACGCTGAACTGACTAACAAGGGGCTATGGGGATTCTTTGTATATCCAAGCCGGAAAGCAGCAGCTTAGAGTAGCGAAATGTTTCAGCGAAGCACATGAGGCAAGACGTGTGCAGGCTGGCTTTCCATTCTCTTATCGTCCATCTTATCGATCCATTATCGATATGGATCTTATCGATATGGATCTTATCGATATGGATTACAAATATTATCCCTACTTCCTCACCGCTAGAAAAATTCTCAGCTTTTACCTTCCCTTTACCCTATCGTACAAATATGGATTCTAAAGCAGAATCATCTCTTCTTACGCCTTCAACTACCGTTAATTCGGCCTTAACTCGCCCAATAAGGGCCCGAACAGCCGTTACAACATAGGCCCATGCTCATACGGCGCTTGGCACGGAGCCAGAATATTTAGGTCAAAATCATATTCTCTACTGCATTCACTATCCACAAGAATTGCCATATAGTAGCCTAGTTACTAGTAATTTTTAAAAGCATCTTAATTTAAAACATCTACTTTAGGTTAAAAAAGATACTAGCCTAATACAATTAGAGATACTTAAAAAACTTTAGCAACTATATATTAAAGCAGAGTCTTTAGGTTAAACAATAGAAATAGATACCTAGGTCTTTTAAAAATAACTAGATTAGGATATAATTAATAAGGCTTTAATCTTATTAATTATTGTACAAAACATTCCATTCCGTATTATTAAATAGCCTAAATTTTATACTTTTTACTAAGTTCTTAATCCAGAATTATCTAACTTTCTTATAATAGCATACTCTTAAATTATAAAAAAGATTAAACTATCCTAGTAAGCTCATAAGGATATTATATAAAAGAAACTTTAGTTAGCAATATTAAGTATTTATCTGTTGCTTAATATCTAGACCTCCCTAAATAGGCTCCTTCTTCTAGGGATCTGCGCCTACTTTATTAATTAGGGCTAGGAGAAGCAATTAAAGGCCCTCCTTGCCCTTTATACGGTAGTAAATTATAGCAGAAATAAGTAATTCGCTACTCTTCTCCTAGTCCTTAAGGACTACGGTATTATATAAAAGCTTAGGTCTATTATTTGTGATAATACTAGTTTAAATAATACCCTTTATTGCAAAGTAGAAGCCTATCTCTTAGAAGAGGAGGAAATTAAATAGAATTTTACGTATTAGCGGATCCGCTATACCGGCTATATTATTAACTTAGCTATATAAGCCTTCCTATTTTATAGTTAAATTAAAATAGAATAACTTAAGTCGTATAACAAATAGGAAGAAAAAGGGAAGGTAGGAGATAAAGAGGAGAAATAGGCAACCTTTTAGGTTATAGGACTACTTAGTAAGCTTTATAATATTATTATACATATCCGTAGTTCTGCTAGTCGGATAAAGGAGTTTAAGAATCTTATAGAGAGAATAATTCTACTTAATAACTATATAAGATGGAATAGCTAGTTTTAAATACTAGCTATAGCCGATTAAAAGGCAGGAGCTATTAATACCTATACTAAGAACTACTTTACTATACTCTAGGCAGACTATCTCTCCCTAAAGAACTAGGAACGGCTTTATACAACTAAGGAATTCCTTTAACCGTTCTACTAAGCAACCCTAAAGACTTAAGGAGATCGTATAACAATTAATAGTATACTCTTTACTATGGATATTCTTATCTAGTACTTTAAAGCCGTACTTATAAGTAAACTTCCTACTAAATTAGACGATAGTAATACTATATGGTAGTCTAAATATACTTCTAATAAGGAGTTTAGCTCTTGGATTAAAAAGGGGTAGAAAACCTTTAATAAGTACTATAGCAAAATAAACAATTCACCCTTTTACGCTATAGCCCTTATTCTTTATCTAAACCATTATATAAAGTATATTAAGGCTAACTAAAAGCCAAAATAGGTAAAGCCTATATTAAAAAAGGTTAAAGGACTTTGTGAGTACTACTAGGAAAAGGCTTCTTCTCCCCTAATTTCTTTATTGTATAAAAAGAAATAACCTTAGGAGTAGGAGCTTAATATATTTAATTAGATTGCTTAAAAGTTAGGGAAGTATACTTAACTGTAAAGCCAGGATAAGTTCCAAGACTATTGTAATAGGGAACTGTACGATATTAGTAAGATGTTAGCCCTTAAATAGTGGTATTAAGATTAATAGAAAAAACATTAGTTAAGGTTATTATATATGGCAATTAATATTCTCTTAATTCTAGCTATAAGCGATAAACCAGAGCGAGTCTTTTTAGGGGGACGTCGTACGGTATCATGGGAAAGGGCGTAGATAGGAGCCGAAAACCTTAAGAGAGTAGAGTATTTAAAGCATTGGAAACGAAGTGGTATTTTAGATGAAAAACTTAAGATAATAACTTAAATAGACTGTCCAATATCCGCAATATCCGCAATATCTATAATATCTGCAATATCTACAAGACTACAATATCTGCCGAATTCTGCCAAGTCCGCTAAATTCTGCCAAATTCTGCCAGAACCGTAATCTGCCCCATGTATAGCGCGACTCCTATTAACCTAGCAACTAAGTTAACAATATATGCCCCTTTTGTTATAAGGTCTGTACGGAAATTAAACGGATAGACGTATGTATTATAATTCTAAGGAGTATGGACTAGCGTATGGATATGGAGAGGTATGGACGAGTCCATATCGATAATGGATTGCAGCCTAATCCATGTATGGAAAGCCACACTGGATGTGTGACTGCACGCTTAAAGCTATAACGCAGTATTCCAGCCTTGCAGATGTTAACTGCCATGTGTGAGCGAAAACCGGGCTCTGATTTTCTGTAGAGCCTAGGTTGGAGGGAAGGAGCCTGGCGCTGGTTCTAGTGTGAGCCCGTCTCCTAACTTCAAGTGACCTTGACCTGTAATTTACTGCGACTAGCACGTGTATATACTTCAATTGGAACTAATTAACCCCTGAATCCGTTTCTAAGGCTCTATAGCCCGAGTGTAATCTTTATAACCTACTTAAATGATACCTATCTATCCAAAGTAATTACACATCGTGTTCATCTTGTTCACGAATTGTCGAACGGACAATGAAGGATGAGGACTCTGTCTCTTGAATGTGGCTCCGGAAGCTCTCTATAGAGATGAGGTCGGTGCGGGCAACGGAGACATATAATAGGCAACTGAAACAAAATAGGTAATAGGAACTGGGTAGTAAGACAATCCGATTCAGGTCGACACGAATCGTGTCCATTTTGTTCACGAATCGTATCCATTTTACTCACGAATCGTGTCTATTTTGCACGGCTTTCGGGGTTGATTTTGAGACATTTTGATCACGATTCGTTCGTAATACGAGCCGTATAGGTAATACTCGGTTGAATGAGTGCATGGTTGACCAAGTTGCGTAGATATTTGTTCGTATTCCTTTCCTTTAACCCGCTGGTTCGCGCGCATCTGTTATCGATAACGGGTCAGCCAATCAAGTAAGCTGCACGAGATACTAGTCACGCAAACGGGTTAAGGGATAAGGTCAAGAAAGCTAATAATAGCTTGTTTAAGCTCCGTTGCCAGCCTTTCTAGAGATATCTCGACCGTTAAAAGATAGTGTGAGGTTTTCTGGGCTTGAAAGCTGCTATGAGGTGACGTTGATCCTGGCCTACGCTCTACAGGCTCCAGTGGGGCCCCCCAATGTGTGCGCAACACACGGCAATTTCGCTTCATACGCACTAGAGAATTTCAAGTTTGACTCTTGTAATTAAGCTTAAAAAGCTAAAGGCTTGCGGGTGCACAGCTCTTTCGGCAAGCGCACAGTATCTACGCTGGATGGTGCAATTAACTAGTGATTACCGAAATTGCTGTGTGTTGCGCGCGTACACGGGGGACACTGGAGCCTGTACGGAGGACGGAGCGAAAAGAGATTTCCCCTTCCTTTTTGGGACTAGTGGCTATCCCCCATGGGGTCGCCAAAGTTATGGGGGCTCTGTCGCCTGAGTAATGAGATTTTAGGCGGTCTATGCCCCTAGACCCGCCAAAGGCCCTTAAAACCTTAGCAACCTTATGGGCACCTTATGGGGAGAAAACCGCTAGTCCCAAAAAGGAAGGGGAAATATCTTTTTGCTCCGTCCTCCGTACAGGCTGTACACCGTCTCGGCGCATCCGGTTGAAAGCGCGTGTTGATCACGCTAACCAAAATGCGTACATTTGTATAAATTCTGCCGATTGATCACCAAGATCGACACGCGCTTTCAATCGGAGTTGGCAAGGTGGTGTGCGGAGGTTGGGTTGGCGGTGGCTGCACGTAGATCAAAGCGCGTAAGCAAAAAGCAATTTCTTGGTCATGNTTTCCTAGTACAGCCCCATTTGTCTTATCCACGTCTCTGATCAGCCCGCAGCAACCATTCCAAACCTTCAGCAAAGAGGAGAGCGGAGAGTTAACAAGACAACTCTAGCAAGCCACTTACTAAAGCAAGCATTAAAAGAATAAGGAAAGATCTTCCGCAAATCTCAATACTTCAAATGCTCTACGAAATGCGAACCAGCTAGCCGTCCATGTCTGTGTTGGCTGTTCCATCAATTAGTGCTCTAGGAGATTTCGCGATCTCCCGTATTGTTGATTCAGCCTTGGCAGCGTGGCTTAGCTTTAGTGATGGGGCTGTGCATGGCTGCTCGGCATATTAAACTTGTATCATAAACAATACCAGAGACGGACCATGAGTCCCTAAGGGGTCAGAAATCGAGCTGAGGGACCTGATTGGAAAGCTCCAATCGGCCGGCTAGGATCATCCGATGCAGCCACAAGAACGGGCAAACAGAAACCAAAATATTCTCATCTTGCCGGCGGAAATCGGATTGGATTAGAGGGGGCCTATCTACTTTTGTCGTTGATTTTACATGCGTTTCTACAGTAATAGGACAGTGAAATCCGTCACAATCGTAAGAGAGACAATGTAAAAGCGGCTCTGGGAAGCTGTGGTGAGCCTGAGGTGTAGAGATGACTGCGAACACCAAAATTAGAGATTTAGATAGTATACACTCCAGGGCTATCATCAGTTCAATCACTTGCTTGTATGCTATGTCGCGCCAATAATCGTAAATCCTCAACTATCATACAGCTTGCAAACAGGATGAACGAATGAGGGTGTAGCAGTATTAGAAAAACTATTTTTCGACGCCCTCCCACGCTTCATTAGTTTTCTTTGTCAATGGACGACCTACTTATAGTCTCAGCAAGTGTTGATGTGCCCTGCCATTCGCCGTCTCTAGTACTGCAACGTCTAAGTGGACTAGTGCTTCCACTCATAGTGCTGACAACATCCCATTCCTCTGATACGATATCTTCATACTTGGGAGGGCTGGGAGGTAAGTCGACAATCTCATATTCGTCTTCCTCGTTCATCTCCGTTTCGATTCGCTCTTTTTCTCTATGGACATCCAGTTCCGCTTCGAACTGCTTCAGACCTTCGATATTAGTTAGGTCGCGTTCGATGGACTGCTTCTGCTTTGAAATACAGCATAAATCATCCCCATCAGTTTGAAATTGTTTTTCATAATCCTCTTGGAGAGTAATGATATTCCTCGCTCTAGCCAACTCCATCTCGCGTCTCCGCGCACGATCGACGGCCTCGGCTTGAGTGCTCTCCTCGCGCTGCTTCGCAGCTGCCTTAAGACGCTCCGATGCCTCCCATAAAAGCTCCTCAAACCGCTTGTCCGCTTCCGCCTTTTGCTGAGATGAAGCGTAACTCCTATCAACGAGGGCTTTCTTCGCCTTGATTTTGCAAAGGGGATAGAGAAGTGGCCGGTTCAGCACCTCTGAGAGGAAAGAGTGACCGGACACCTCAACGCTGTGGAGTGTTGAATTGAGAGTGGCGACTTGTGCGCAGGTTATAGCCCAATGGATGGTGGGTTTCGTGCGATCGTCGCAGAAGATGGAAGCCCTAGGTTCAGTAGGCTCGGAGGAGAGACGAATGCGCCTAATGCTTTGCCGTGCGAATGGGGAAAGGTTGTTCAGGAAGAGAGGTAGAAGACCTTCGAGGTCGCGTGGGAAGAACGTTTTATGAGCGTAGAGGACAGGAAGCGCGTCATGATAGAGTTCACGGCTAACAAGCAGCAGCGCTGTTGCAAAGGGCTCTCGGGGAATTGGGTCCAGATGGTACAGGAGTTTTGGAGGCAGCGGCCGGGTCACTTTGTAAGACGGGGGTATCCGAGGAGCTCGGCTTATGTGGACGAGGGTGCGAGTGGTGGACGGGTCGGTGAGGACGTAGGAGTAGATTTGTTGGCGGATATGGGTAGGAAAAGACAATAATGGGAAGGCGGGAGGCTTGTTTCTGAAATGTCGGCTTGAATATGAGCTGGAGAGCTCCGTTCTCTCTTCATCCTCTGTGGAGTTGGAAGGGAGAGAAGAGTTGCTCTTGGACCGGTTTGGCAACTCTGTCCATGCTCCCCATATTTTCACCCATTCTCCACTTCCCCTACAAAGCTCTCCTTGGTATTCTTCATCCCCTTCGAGCATGATTCGGTTTGGCGCTGGATGGTCCTGTGTTTGGCGCTGAGGCTGGGATGGTGGCAGATTAACAGTTCGGACATGGTCGCGCACGGCGCCTTGGATGGTCTCGGCATTCATAGCGTCGGTATCGAAGCCGGGCCTTGCATCTGGAGAAAAGGAGAACAGGATATTTCCCCGATCCCGAATGACGGCAGGCAGGAGGTGCAGCCACAGTCTCAGCCTTGCAGCAGTGATATAGCGATAATCAAGGTCGGGAGGACGGACCGCAGAGGATCAAGAGTCGAGAAGATAGCCAAGAGGGGCGTTGCTGAACGGCTTTGGAGTTGAGCTGAGCTGGGCTGAGCAGTCCACAATGATGATGGAGGTAATTGCGGCGATGGCGAAGGGCGATGGAATGCACTTTTGCTGCCTGATGAGCATCGCGACAGCACCCCGCCCCGGCAGCTTTGGTCCAGGCTGAATTGGGCTTGGACCGAACGTCGTCAACGGGCGTCTTTCTCATTCCGTGTCCCGCTTCAAGCCCGTGTCGTTTAATCGTCGCCAGCCGCCAGCCATTTTTGACGGGCTATTGAAGCCTTCACAGCTATATTTGCGAAGCAGCTTTGACAATTTTCTTGACGACGTGTGCATCTGCTCAAAGCTCTATTATAATTCTTCCATGTTCTTTTACAAACCGGTTTGAAGCCCTTCAAGAAGGGATAACTGAAAAGTGCAGGAGAACTCTGGCTGACGGTGTTTTGGCGTCGACTAAACGGGTGATGCCCCGTTCGATCGCTTTGCCCTGCAATCGTCGCACGTCCGGCGGTTACTTCTCCAACAATATTGGCATAGAGGCCATTACAGTAAAATCTCTATATTACGATACGGTTTTTGCAGCCGAGCGGATTCGTTATAATGAGGATATCGTTATATAAAAAGTCACTTGTAGGGTAAATAAGCAGAGAAAAGGAGGCCTTAATACCTAAAAGGGTTTAGAATATCTGCCTCACGGCCCTCTCCCGCCTCTCCTATACAAATTCTCTACTGGTTATACCAACATTCGCGGTAGGTGCTTAGCGATATCGCCGGGATTCAGATTATCGTAATATTACACTAAAAAAGCCCTAGAAACCGGCGCCATAAAAAAGTGCATAAACAAAAGCAAAACAAAAAATCCTTCCCAAGGGCCTGAAGCTTGGCACCCTTGGGCTTGACATAGTGGTGGCATGAAACATCAGGATATTGGGGAAACGATCATAAGGTTAGCTTATCAAAGGGGGAGCATAGCCAGCCTTCTCGAAACCTTCCAAGCCTGGTGCAACATGCAGGAGCATCAGCCAATCGACGCCCCCAGCGGCAGCCAGTCTCGTGTCTCCCCAGCATATGCACTTTGCTCCCTCTGTGCCAACCCTCCACCTTCTGCTACTCCACCCAAGCGGCTGTGCCTCAGCCATCTATGTCGGAATTGGAAGCATTCCCGTCAATCTTGGACGAACATGCCTGCCACGGAACATGCCTGCCACGGAACATGCCTGCCAGGAACATGCCTGCCACGGGATATCCCACCGATCGGTATGCCTCGTGGTCAGTCCGTGGCAGGGCCATCTTACATCTGGAACTGCAGGCAGAGTAGGTACCGGATAATACCCTGCTCTCCTGTCCTTAGGGTGCCTGGGACACTTACCATATATCTCCCCGATCTGAACTGTATCCATTAATTGACCATCACCTTCGCAATATTAACCTACCTCTTATCACGCTTAGTTTAACTTGTTGTTTTAAATTCGTAATACTTGTAATGGATAGCTCTACAGTCCAATCCATTGCCACCGGCTCACAAGATTTTGCTGCCCTTGCTGGCCTCTTCTGCACCGACGGTGTTGAGAAAAACCTCCTCGCTACTCAATATGGATATGGATCCGTTGCCGTATCCTCGATGTCTATCCTAGGTCTATTGGGACTAGTGAAAAGCACTATGAAAGTTGCACTGGGTCTCGATAAATGTACGTGCAGAAAGAAACTAGCATGCTCTTTGGAGAATTTCTAGGACTCAAAGAGCATCAAGGAAGCAACCTCTTCTAACTTTGGATAGGTATTACTGCAGGTTTCACAGTAGACACCTTACGGGGGTGGTATGGTTTCCGCCCAGATGAAGTTGCCCCAATCGACCTCGTGGATTGCGATGTGGTGGACGTAATGCTTTGGGACGGAACCATATTCCTTAGGAAGAAAAAGCAATACCTCCAAAAAGAGCTGAACCCCATCGTTGGTGTGGGAGGAGATTGGCCCGGCGGGCTCCACGGCATCACAGCTGTCAATCTTGGCAATGCAAAACGCGAAAACTCCTTTGCTCGACACCCTATATTTATTGCCATCTTCGCCTTAATATGCTCTGGAGCGACGGTTTGGCTCTTGCTTATCGTAACCACCAAATGGGATTGGGTCACATATATAGCAGTGCCAGGCCTACATGGAAGTCTTCTCTTCATGCTGACTATCCCCTTGCTGTACGACCTCCAGACAAACCGGCCTGCCACCCACATATCTGCTGGGAAGTATAAAGCTTTATACTCCGGAATAAACGCCAAGACCTACAGGCTACGAATGCTTCAGTCCCGAGTCAAAGGTGGAGATGTGATACACTTCCGTGGCAATACAGACATGCTCGACTCATCGTGCATAGCTGTTCCAGCCTTTGTGGTAGCTACCTTCTGTGCCGTTGCCTATGTTTGCCAATACGCTGTTTTGAATAGCGCATCAAGTGGTAGAGCGTTCACTTGGATTGGCTGCCAAGCAGGTACAAGACTGATGATCGGCTCATATTAATGATTTAGTGCAGACTTTGCTAACTGACTGTAGCTCTGGCTCTTGTCCGGGTAGGGTTTTGGGCAGTTAATCCGAAATTCGACGATCCCAAAACTGATATAACGGAATATGTCCTAGTCAGCAACAACGCATCAAAGCGTCTTACCTTTGCCGAACTCATCTGTGCGGCCTCAAGCCAAGAGTCAAAGATGGAACTACGGGTTTGGAATTTCCTTGCCTCCAATGATCTTTACGACATCCTCAGCTTCGCGCTAGAGCTTGAGTGGGACCACAGCACTATCCCCATTGATGAGAAGACTAGGAGTATTCCGATTCTCTTTATGGATGTTGGTCGCATCATGCGCAACCGCAGTTCCGGAAAGGAAAAGCAAGAGCTCGAAGAAATTCTCGAAGGTCTCCCACTCCGTCTCGGCCTGTACAAAAACCGTTCAAACCATGTCCGGCCGTTCCTCATGACTGAAACATCCTACAAGCTTGTTCCTTCTGACTACAGCAACGCTTTGACAAGACGTTGGTGCTGGGTGGAGATAACGAAGGAGGTCAACACATTCGGCTATAAGTCGTGTCGAGGCTTTGCAGTTAAAGAAGATGGAGATCGGGTTCATCTCAGAGGACCTGATTGCTGTCACAAACAATGTCAACACGAGCTGCCACCGATTCCGGGCCTTGTCTCGTGCGGAAGTGGTTGTTCCTGGAAGAGACCCACGCAGAATCATCTCGACGTTGACGACTTGAAAACTTTGGCAGATAAGATGAGGCGCATCACTAGGCTCCGAGACCATCTACGGGAAAAAGATCGAGGGACCAGCAATTTGGGCAGACCCGATGTCTACCTCACGGCGACTCCAGGTACCACCACGAGAAAGGGACTCTACTGTGATCCAGAGTATCGTCACGGAGGGACTCTAAGTGACAAAGGTTTCGACTTTGAGCGAGGTGTCACCAGCGTCGCTGACTACATTGCGTGTGGCATATCTTCGCAGTCAGTCCCCTGGACGGTCTGGAAACCCCAGCATCCTTGGACTAGCTGTCAGAATTTATGGAAGTCGGTAGTGAAGTGGTTTCGGAACCCCACGCAAAGCCTTCCACGGCATCAACGCGACTTATTACAGAACTCGGAAATTTCGTCCATCACTGGCCAATCAACTCTTGACTCCCTACCTCCATCTGTGCGCACCGCCTCGCCTTTTCATTTTGTCTGATTACCATCCCATGTGCTGTTGATAAAAGCCTCCACACGAGGGGCCATTCATTCCGTTCCCGCCACACCATATGCACTTTGTAAGAGCATTTGAAGTAATTTAGGCTCAGATATAAAATGAACCATGTACGGTTTTCTTTTATATCTAACGAGGGCCAACCAGGGCACTGAAGTTTGAGTAGGCGTCTCAGCGGCTTAACGGATAATATGATAGTCTCTGAAGGCTCCGCCAGTAAACTTCTGCCAAAACATGGACTGGAAAAATTTCCTTGAGACCAAAAAAATTCATAATAGAAAAAAACATACGACAGTTGGGATTCGCCAGTGGTCACCCAACTGACTACTGGTCAACCGATTCAAGGCTTAAGTATGCGAGAGCGGACGGGATCGCCTGTACTCCTAGATCTCTGATCGTATGTGAAAGAACGGAAGAAAAGTTGAATTCATGATGGCGTATGTTGAGGGTCTTACGAATGTACGAATAGATTATGTTGGATGAACGGAATGTAAGGCCAGGCAATCTATAAAAAAAAGCACGGTATGCAAAAAAACAAATAGAAGGTTAGGATCCTTAGTCAATTGGTAGTTTGATAGTCTTAGTACATGCTTCAATCTTCTGTTTAACGCTTCATCCTTTGGTGTTCATCTCACAAGGTTGATCTCATAACACATCTGAGCACCCCCTTTTCTCAATTTGTGGTGATATCATACAACCACCGTCGGCCGTCATCATCACTTGCATGATGTCTAGTCTCCCGTCTCCTTCTCAATGACCTCCTCGCTCGTGCTGCCTCTCCTAAAAAGAGTCGTCGCGCTCTTCCAAATCGACCCTCTTCTCGAGCCATCATTCGAAAGGGACCAGACGCTACTCCGGCGGCGTTGGGTATTAGCTAACATAAAAGATCAGAATCGATATTTGCCAACACCAAGACCGAGCAGGACAAAGGGGTAATTGGCCTGTCGGAGACACTTAGCATGGACGGGGTGAACGAAGCTTACTCTCGGGCGGCGTGTTCGCCAATGCTGCTTTGGCTTCTTCCACGACGGACGCACGGCCTAGATGAGTTTCCTCCACGTTAGCAACGCTTATCACAGCTCGTCACCATACCACTGAAAAAAAAGCCCAGCCACTACTCGTCGAAACCGACAGAGACGGGGAAAACAGGACGGTGGGCCTTACGCAGATTCCCCGCCCCACCGCGTCCATACGAGATATGCCTCTCGAGCGTCTCCTCAGCCATATTGTGTATTCTCTTCTCGTCGCTTCAAAGCACGGTTCAAACTCAGAGCGTGGGGATAGTAATCACCAAATGTCAGTTGGCAGAAATAGCGCACACAGCACTCAGCGCCCCAACCCAACGCGGAGAGCAAAGCCCAGCATATATACCGCTCCTCCAGCCATCCAGCCATCCAGCCATCCAGCCAGCTGATCCCTCCCTCATTCCCTCCTCGCTCCAGCGCAGCCAATTCGTCATCCCCTACCCACAACGCCCCCTCAATCACTCACACCCCGCCCAATCCCATCCCACAACCTGCACTATCAAGTTCCCCCCCTCCCCACCGCCTCCGTCTCTGCCTCTATTCTTCCGGTTTCGTGCCAGCAATCCGACAGCCGGCCAATAGCGCGCGCCAGCATTATCTCAGCCCTGCCAAGTGCGACCAGCGGGAACAAGCTTCGTGGGGCTGCCGATCGCGCTGCTTGGCCCGCTGGCCAATGTGGGGTAGCAGGCTTATCGCAGCAGAATCCCAAACTGCGCAACGTCAGCCGACTTGGCCCTCGCACTGCAGGCGCTGAGGGCTGGGTTTGTGCGAGGAGGGGCGAGGTATTTGATTGTTCGTGCAGGAGAGAGCACGGTGCGGGATTGGGGAGGTGCATGCGGTCGGGGTTCTTTCCATGCCTGGCAGCTGGGTCGGGTGGCCTGTGCGTATCGCTCGCTCGCTCGCTGTGCCTGGGAGAGTGAGGGAATAGTACTATGCAGTGCGGTACGAGGCATTAGATGCATATGAACAGAGAGTCATTGTCTGCAGAGCCGAGAGCCACGGTACTTGTACTATACACATGCAATTCCCCCCCTCAAACCAAAAAAACAAAAAAGCCAAAAGCCAAAAAGCGCCATCTGCGTTTCGCTTTCTTCGCAAAACGCCAGTTTCCTGCGTCTGCACCGAGTTTTCCCAACTTGCCCATGCCAGAGCTGAAAAAGAAAAATATTTAAGAATAAAAAAATAATCCCCCTGCCCCCTCGAAAGCCCCTTTAGCGGCCGGCTATGCAAAAAATCACCGAACCCAGAAAGAACCACTATACGCCACTAATACCATTTTTTCTCCTCGGGTCCTGACTGCGCTAGCGGCACGCAAATCCGCAATTCGCAATCAGCTCCCATCCCACATACACACTCCTTTTCAAGGACGAGGCAGATCTAGGGCCCCCCCGGTCACGCCGCCCCAAACCCCTTGGAATTCTGCAGCGCAAGCCGCAGCTTCAGCTCCAGCTTCTCCCTATCCGCGTACTCCGGCAGCAGCAGCTTGCCGAAGCAAGTGGAGCTAGTCGGCAGCATCTCCGTATCGCCCGTGACGCGGACGATGCTGAACTGGATGCTACCGAAGCCGTTGACGGGGACGCGATCCGACGCCGTTACGAACTCGAGCAGCCGCCGCTTCGCTTCGGCGTCGAACGTCGCGACCAGCGCCCAGAAGTCCACGATCAGCGGGTGCGTTGCCGAGTAACCTTCTTCGTACCGTGTCGCGCGCTGTAGGCCCGCTATCTCGATTTCTTGGTGGCCTTCGATCAGCATTTGCAGGGCTTCTGGCGAGAAGATCTGCAGGGCCGCGCGGTCGATGCAGGTGAAGAAGCCCTTTGTGAAGGTTTCGAATTGCGGGCGGATGCTCTTGTCTGTCAGCCAGAAGATGTAGTCGTCGATGTACCGGTCCCGGTTTTCGTTCGTGACGAGACTCGCTTCTTTGGACTTTGTGAAGGAAACGCGACTCCCGTTGTTTTCCCATGCTGTCTCCTGATCTTCCGGGGTTTGGTGAGATTGCATCCAGTTGAGTATGGCATCGCTGTTGTTATTGTTCCAGTGTAGCGGGTGCACGTTGCGCCGCTCGGGGCGCTCCCAGGCTACGCTGCCGAGTTCGGGCAGCGGCACGTTCTCGGGCCAGACAGAAGGGTCTGCGTATAGAGAGGGTAGGTTTTTCCAGACCTTGTCCTTGTCGACCAGATCAGCGGGCCACAGCTCTTCACGATCGAAGGCTTCCATGTCGACGTGAACGACCTGGCCAAGTGCCTCGAAACTAAATGAGTAGGTGCGGGTGAAGACATCGCCAACGTCGCCGTCAGACCAGGATCGGAGCTGCTCGAATGCTTTGGCTAAGCTGGGCCAGCCATCACGAATATGGTCGATCGAGGTTACTGGTTTGTTGAGTAGACGGCGGTAGAAAGCCTTAGGGAATGTAATTGGCAGCGTAACGCCATTGTAGATTGCTAGGGAGAAGAGTAGACCGATGAGTTCGAATCGATAAATGGGCTCAAGAGATGCTGGTTGAAACCAAGTCATTCGGGTTTCCGGATCGATGTTGAACATGCCTGCAACAATCAGCACGTGCAGAAATGATCCCTGTAAAGTGGTAAAGCTTACCGTTATCCGGATTGAAAACCTCGCTCAGAATGACCCGGAAGAACTCAAGAGAAACACCTCCTTGGTCGACTCCAACTTCACCCTCGTTGGCACCCATCTTAACCTTCAGCGGTTTCAAGAACTGTCTCTTCTCCAACCCCCAAAGTTGGTCAAAGGCGTCCTGCAAAGGATTCGTCCTGCTGACATCCAATACGAGATACTGTGCTAGAGGAATCTTCATACGTTGGTTGATGACCCACCAGTACTTATCGTCCAGAAATGGGTTTAGCTGCCTTCGAAAATGGCTAGTACGCTCCGCAACCTCGTACTGTTTGTACATGTTCGCATAGTTGACTGTCCGGAAGTATGATACCAAATGGCGCGGGAAAAATAGGAATGGGTAAGAGAGCAAATGGAGGGTGTTGGGGTTGGTTGACCGATTAAGGAACTGCGTTGGTGTCTCGACTTGGTCTATGCGCTCATTCAAGTATGGAATGTAAAACATATGTGGGTACAAGCTCAAGCTCTCGTGGCGTTCATCTATCTTTATCAATATCGAAGTCTCCAAAAGGGTATTATATAAGAACTTACAGAGGTCGGCCATTATCTCAATGGCACCCCCGACCGCGCTCCACCGATGAACTTCGGCTTTACCATCCCACCCCATTATTATTATTGTCCTCAGCCATTCTAAGAAGATAGAGGTCACAGTCCAACCCGGATCTTCATCTGTCTTTAGATCTCTTCGACTCGCGAGTGCCTGACCTTCAACGATAGTAAGGTGTTTGATGAGTAGATCTGTCAAGTGAAAGCGCGATTCCTGATAATCCTGCTGTTGCTCGGTTGCTCGATCAGATAATGTTTTCAGGATCTCTGAGAAGCATCTTCGAGCGGCAATTCCACGCACCAACCGATCAGATAATCGTAACGCCGGCTCATACTCCAATTCATCAGTGATACCGATCCAAGGATCCAGATATGCATTGTGTTGTGTCTCGGTGGGGCACTGGGGGAGTATCACACCCCAAGATCTGAGCTTTCTAATCTGTGACCAAGCATGTGGCCAGCCATTGGGAACCGAGGATGTCAGTGCATGAATACATATCATAATTATATGAACAGCGTCGAGATCGCTCAAGTACATGCTTTGGTTACTGTCGTCAGACGGAGACAACGGCGGATTCGCGAACATATTCGAGTCGGTTGATTTCAGTGACGCCCGGAGCCTTGGGCTCTTCTGAGCAACGAGCTCCGGTGGCGGGGTGAATAATGCTTTCGTGGCTGTCCAGAGGCTATCAAAGACGAGTGACCCATTCCGCTTGTTCCAGGCTTGAAAGGCGTGGCTCAGCCGGCCGGGATTCATGTGCGGTAACGGGGAATGCCCCCCCTCTTTCCAAGGCTCCTCGCGGAATGATCTTAAGAGCGTGTCCGGATCGCTCAGTGTGTAATACAAGGATCTATTGACAAAAGGCATAGTTCGACGAAGCCTTGTTCGCTTGTCATAGTCAACGACAAAAGACAGACCGGGTATATCGCCATATCTGCTGTGTTGGTGATAGGCATAATTTGCCAGATCGTCCATGATGTCGCAAGAAAGATGCGAGGTAACTGGCAATATCATTTCACTGGGACTTTTTGAGCTTGGCCTCGAAACATCGTTTGCCCCTGAGACCGCATAGGTTTGATCTGATTTGGATTCAGCTTTACTTCCCTTTAGCGGTAAACTTGGTGGACGGCGTTTGTTGGTCACCTCTGGTGGCGGAGTAGATTTAGTTTCCTCAGTCCCTTCAACTCCTTTGGAATCACATGTCTTCAATTCGCTCTGTCCGTTGCTGAGATGCTGAGGCAATCGTTGCTTAATCTTACATAGCTGTACTTTTTGACCGTCCGCTAGATTCTCAGAGTGTACATCAGCAATGGACGGCTTTTGATGCTTTCTGGGGCTTGTTGTATAATGGCCTAATGACAGTGAATGGCATCGCTCGGTTTGAGCCGGCTTGCAAGAATGACGTCCATTGCCACCCGGGTGAACAGCGTGACCATTCCCAACAGGCTCTGACTCCAACGGAGGGGGGGAGGAATATGATCGATTTGCTGCGTCTGAGTTTGATGCTGAGAATTTGGGTCCCTGGCGGGGTTCTTTAATGCCGCTGGTCTGCGATTCTTCCTCCTTGAATCTATCCAAGGGTTCGTCGTGAGACCGTGAGAGCGCGTTGAAAACATCTAATGGACTGGGTAGGTGCTTTGAGTATGAATAAATCACGGAAACAGTATCGAAGACATTTTGTCCTAGGGACTTGTTGTCCTTTTTGGCTTGATGTTGGTTCCTGAGAGTGTTCCAGAATGTACTAGTGTTTTCACTAAGTCCTTCGACATAAGCCGAAGACCCTTGGTTTTCTACATCCATGTTCCTGCGTTGGGGGCCATCAGGGTTTCTACTGCTGGTTACAAGGCTTGTCAAAGCTTGTTCAAGTGGCTTTTTGGGCCCAGTTGTAGGAGTCATCTGGCTTCGGGTATAACCACGGGCCGGCTCTGGCTTCGGCTCATCCACATGCTTCCTCGGGACCTCTCCATCTCCTATCTCCAAGGCTGACGGGGATATTTTAAGGTCGTGGGGACAGAGACCGGCGTAAGGATTGTTTTGGCTGGCTAGGAAATAGGCAAGGGTTCGGGCGGTAATCGGGGTGGGTGCACGGAAGGGCTTTGATGTGAGGCGCCTTTTACAGCTGAGGCAGGTAGGAGTGGTGCAGTATTGCTCTTTGCAGCCAAACTGAATCTGTGAAATATATCTGCGAATCGGTTCAGCATGTGCACAGTACCAAATGTGTTATTTTACACACCGTCGGACAAGATACTGGAAACGCAATTGTCTCTGTGTGTGAGCAGAATCCATAAGCCTATCGGGGCCATCCACCGATATGGTGTTTCGCATGAGACGATCGGGAGCTCTCCGAAAGCGGTCTTTTTCCAGTCCCCCTTTACTCGGATCGGGTGTCACGACATTATGATCCTCGATTGGAGGACTCTGGGTCATCCGTAGCGGACCCGTCATATCATAGATGCCGTGTATGTCTGCGCAGGTAAGGCGAAGTGGGCGTGGAAGAGCTGAGGTGGAGGGCGAGCCTTCTAGAGCAGGCTGGTGGGAATTAATGGCTGACAAACATCAGGCGAATTAGCGTGAAGGAAACACATGGTAAGGGCAGGCGAAGGATTGGGGTTAGAAGATACTGTCTTCACCCTTTGCCTTCCTCGGGGGGGCGAGGTGAAGCAGTGTAGCAGGAGCATTAGAAGGTGTATCTAGATGGGGTGTAGAATTAGCTACATGTCTGGACTCGGAGACACTCGGTGGCCGCCGAGCCTTTAGAAGTGGTAGGCTAACGTCACCGACCCCACGACAAATTTCACACTCGTCGCCAACAGCGCATATTGAACCCAGCGGACATTGAACCTACGCCGCGCGCTGGTCATCTGTAATACTCTGCATCCACTGCCTGAATTTTCCCTCTCCAGCTTCCCAATCCCTCTTCCGGACCCTCTTCCGGATCCCTCTTCCCAGCCTTGACAAGCACATACATGTACCCTTTGGAGTGCATACGCCTTCTTCCACCACCATATTCCTCCCCTAAGGCTCCCTATCCTTTTCTCACACCACTTTCAACAAAGCCATTCTACTCGAAAACTCTCTTCGCTCCTCCATCTCCTCCATCATTGTCTTCTACGTCCCCATGGCCGACACAACGGCGCAGCAGCAACAGCAGAGCGCGCAGTCCACCCACCCTTTTACCTGCAATACCTGCCAGGTAGCCTTCAGGTCAAGTGAACTGCAGAGGACTCATATGCAATCAGACTGGCAGTAAGTAACCTGGGATATTGTCTCATGCCGTGAAATCAAACTAACCACTCGCTCTTTCCTTTCAGTCGATATAATCTCAAGCGTCGAGTAGCCTCTCTCCCTCCTCTGTCTTCGGAGATCTTTGCAGAGAAGGTGTTGGCCACCAAGGCATCGGCCGCCGCAACTGCCGCACGAGCATCGTTCGAGAAACCGTGCACCGTGTGTCAGAAAACGTACTACAGCGAAAACGCTTATAACAACCATCTTAACAGCCAGAAGCACAAGGCGAATGTCACGAGGGCACAGAAGGCCGCATCGTCAACAATCCGCGATGATGAAACAGCCTCCATGCTGAGCTCCGCATTCTCCATGGGTGAGCCGGTCGTGGAGTCGGAGTCGAAAGACGTGGTCGATGTGGACGACGCAGAGGCCGAATTTTCGCAGGTCGTGAACGACATCAAAAATACCTCATTGGACGAGAAGGAGCCCGTTTCGCGTCGTCCCACGAGACCACATCACTCGTCAGCGGAGGACCGACCAGAACACCCGTTATCAACTACCACTACAGCGACGACCACCATGGAAGACGACGACACTGCCTCGACGGCCTCTACCTCCAAGTATAGCGCTAACCCCATGTTAAACTGCCTCTTCTGCAACTTTGCTTCTCCAACCTTCCCGCTAAATGTTCAGCACATGGGCCGCTTCCACGGCATGTTCGTCCCAGAGAAGGATTATCTCGTCGACGCTGAAGGTCTCATCACCTACTTGTGGAACAAAATCAACGACTTGCACGAGTGCCTCTATTGCGGCAAAGTGGTCCACACCACCTCCGGCATCCAAACCCACATGCGCGACCGCGGACACTGCATGATTGCCTTCGAAAGCGAAGAGGAGCTGATCGAAATCGGCCAATTCTACGACTTCACCAGCACCTACTCCGACGCCGGGGGGGGGGAAGACGACTCCAACAGCACCGACTCGACGACCAACGAAACCGGCGGAATCAAGCTCGGCGCCGCCCGCCAAACCACCACCACCACCATCTCCGGCGACGCGTCCGCCCCCGCCGCCGACGACGATGGCTGGGAAACCGACAGCACGCTCTCGGACGTCCCGACGGACGAGATCACCGCGATCCCGCTGGGCGACCGCTCGCACCGGTACGCGCTGCTGGCGCGCTCGCGGCACCACTCGCACGGCGACCCGCGCCCGCACCGCAGCGCCGACGGCTGGCACTCGCACGCGCACGCCACCCCCGTCGCCGTCTACCACGACGAGTTCGAGCTGCACCTCCCCTCCGGCCGCACCGCCGGCCACCGCTCCCTCAACCGCTACTACCGCCAGAACCTGCGCAACTACCCGGGCGTCGCCGAGCGCATGGAGCTACGGCAGCAGCAGCGGCGCGCCATCGCGTCCGGCAGCGAGTCGTCGCTGGATAGGGATGCCCACGCCGGTGGGGATATGGGCGGGAGGGGCCGCCAGCTCGTCACGCGTGCGAATGGCGGCTTGGGCATGGTGGGCGTGAGCGAGGCGAAGAAGGCGGAGATCCGCGTGGTCGAGAAGCGCGAGCGGCGGCGGGAGCAGCGCGAGAGGAATAGGTACCAGGCCGGGAACGAGAAGAGGGGGAATTTCCAGAAACACTTCCGGGTGAGTTGGGCGTCTCTGTTTGTATCGCTGGGAATGATTGTTGACTGGTTTAACTTGCAGGACCCGCTTCTTCAGTGATCGATTTGCTCGTGGCTTTCGTCGACCTCCTGCTTCTGCGGCAGTGTCCTGTCGCTACTGCGTGGATTTGGATGGCAAGCAGGGCTTGTCGTCTGCCCTGACCACAGCTGTTTCTTCATGCTGATTGATGGATTTATGCATTTTCTTCTTTACGAACCTTATGGCGCTTGCATGATAGATCAGCCAGGGGTAGGTTGCATGATTAACGAATCGTAATGAATGAGCCAATATGTTCGGATCCCTATAGCAAGCACTAGGTATGGCTTGGGCAAAAGCATTCAAATCAGAGGCGGGAGCAGAGAAGACTGGAAGCAAAAATTGAGGGGATGCATCTGCCCGTCTCGTCCGCGTCACGTGTAACCCGTGATATACTACTCTGCGCCATCATCCTCGTTCAACCGATCGTAAAAGCATAAAAAATCTATCCGCACCCCTCTCAAAGCCTTCCAGGGCACTTTTTGGTAGACCCTCGCTTACCAGCCCTATCTCGATCCCCCTTACGCCATGCACTCCATCCTCCCATCCACCCCACATCTCTCTCTCTCCGCCACTCCTATCCCTCTCTCCCCGCCACCCCCGACCTACAACAAACTCTTGATAATCTGCCCGCCCTCAAACACATCCCCCGGCTCCAACTTCTGCCACCCATTGACCGCGCCAACCTCCACGCACAGCATATGCTTGAAGCCATCCTTGGGCGCGAAATCGCCCATGGATGCCGCCTTCTCCGCCCACGGGTTCCAGACCACCGTGTCGTCGAGGTTGTCGCGCACGACGTCGAAGCGCGGGCTGCCGGCCTCGAGCACCGTCGTCGTCCGCTGCGGGATGGAGGCGTAGACGCGGTCGACCTCACCGTCGATGGAGAGCGCGTGGTGCGTTTCGGCGGCCGTGGTACTGTTGAGGACTTTGTCTTTGTAGGTCACGCCGTGGAGGCCGGCGATGGTGGTTGTGCTGATGTCCTGTGATGACCCGCTCTGTCAATTTTGCTGCGTTGGTGGGAGTGCTGGGGAGACGGGGATGCTGGTGGGTATGAGAGGTCGGGGGTTTAGGACGGGGAGAGGCAGGGGATTTGGTATGGGAGAGATAGGGAGTTTTGGGATTCCACGCACCTTGACTCTAAGATACGTATGCAGCAGCATCTGAAACTCAAACACATCACTTCCCTCATTCCGCACATTCATGACCGTCTGCAAGCTGTCTTTACCCAGCGTGACGCTGTAGACCAAGCCGAAGTGGTACGGCCACGCCTTGCGCGCCTCCTCGGACAGGTTCGAGCTGTACAGCCCAAAGTCCAGCTTCACCGACAGCGGGTCCTCGGCGTCCTCAGACGTCGACTTGCCCAGGAACTCCCAGCGCGACGTCCGCGCGAACCCGTGCTGCGGCAGCGACGACGTCCCGTGGTTGGGCGGCGGCGGGCCGAACACCTGCATGCAAACCCCACANCANCANCCAAGCACACACACNCCCCCNGGGCANNNGAANCCNNCCCCNCCCCCCCCCCCCCCCCTCCCTTCCCACAGCAAAAAAAAAAAAAGGACCAACTCCACTCACCGGAAAAACAACCGGCACACCCCCGCGAACAGCCTTACTCCCATCCAGCGCCGCCTTCTCGCTCAACCACAGGTTCTCGGTGTCTCCGCCGTTGCTCTTCCACGAGACGACGGTCGCGCCGTACAGCAGGATGTCGACGCTGTCGCCGCTGGGCAGGCGCGCGGCGACGCGTCCGCCGCCCGCGCTGATGTCGACCGAAGGGCCCGGCGCCGCCGCGCCCGGCGCGTTGATGGCCTGGGGGCGATTTGCGCGGTCGACCATTGCTGCTGCTGCTGCTGCTGCTGCTGCTGCGCGGTCGGGGAGAGTTTCTACAGCGAGGGGGAATGGAGGTGTGGGGAGGCGGGCAGCGGTGGTGGTCGAAGGACGATGCGGGGTGGAGGGGTACAGCGGTCGTTGGGCAGGATAGGGCAGTGCAGTAGAATGGGAGTCTGTAGCTAGCAAGATAGAAGCGGGCTGCCACACTCTTATTCTCTTTTCCTCCTTCGATGTATCGAGAGCGCACGCAGGTGAAGTGGTTGGATTGGAGATTGGCGAATGCTGAAGCTGAGAGGAGCATCGGAGGGGCAGGGCCCGAAAAGACATCCCATCCCCACTACCAACGTCGTTAGGGAACTGTCATTCGGCTGAAACTAGCTCGGGTTTCAGGACTGCAGCCCAGCAATGTACGGATCGACGTCTCAAACACTCCAACTCCCTGACAATGAGATGCGCAACAGCCTCGCGATCCTAACCCATAACCACAACCCTTGGACATTCAATGCTCTGGTCTTCGAGATCAGGGCTACAGAGAGGTATGCGCGGTGCAGAAGATGATCATTTCAATTCCGGGTTGCCACAGCTAGCTCGCAGCCAAGTCCCATATTTACCAATACTATCCCCTACCACACTCAACAGGTCTGATAGTAATAAAGCCACCCAAGAAACTGTATTTGATAGTTTTCGTCAAAATAATGCCCATCATATAGGGTATTCCAAAAGCATCACCAAAGCAACCAAGCCCATCCAGCCAATCCCACCCCCTCACCCTCACCCTCACTCCACCCCTCTCCCCCTCCTCCCCGCCGCATGCACCTCCGTTCGCAGCTCAAACAGCACGTCATCGAACTGCCGCTCCTCCTGACTCCCCAGCACCATCTGCGAGCAATCCGACAAGATCTTCTTCAGCCGTCCAAGAATGCTCCTTGGAGTCAACATAACCCTGCCCAATGAGCTCGTCGGCGTCGCCCCAGCAGCAGCAGCAGCAGGAGAAGAAGCGGGCCTGCTCGGCGTCCTAACCTCTTGCACGCCCTCGTCCGCAGTTTCAAGCGGAGTCGTCGCATCACGCCGTGGCTGAGCAACCGTCGCGTCCGCTCGCTCCTCCTCGTTATCGGCAGCCTCGCCATCACCAGCTTCGCCTGGAACGCCTGCTCTATCCACGCCCAACCTGCCCACAGCACGGCCGCCGATCTCGACATGGCTAACCCTCCTCACCTGCGCCGCCAACGACGCCAACGACAGCACGGACCCGCTCTCCGACGGCGCGCTGGACGGTCCTCTACTCACATCTTGACTCGCGCGCGTGCGCATCCGTTTCGGCGCGGGCGTGTCTTCCACAACCAAGGCATCTGTATCCGAATCAAGCCTGTCGAGCTCGGGCGCTGAGAGGCGAGTGCGACGCTTCAGAGACGCAGCCGGTTTCTGTGCGGACTGGCTCTCAGAAACCACCTTGCGGGGGCGGCCGGGCTTCCGCTTGGTGGACGAGACGGCGGGCGTTGGTGGCGCCAACATGCTATGCGATGCTGGCATTTCGGATTCGGCGACTGGAGCGGGTGGAGGGGTTGGTTCGTCGACGATGTCGGGCTGGGGAGAAGGCGAGCGGGATGCCGGGGGCGGGCTGACTGTTACCATGATGCAGTCTAGAGGAACGTTGCTCTTTGCCTCAGTTGCAGCCGTGGACGGCGTGGACGCTGCTTCCGGCGTGGTTTGTGACGCTCTCTTGGCTCGTTTCGCGTTGCTTATCAGTTTGACTGGCGGTTCTTTACGCTTCAGCGTAGCTCTGGCCATGGTATTGCTGGAAGATGCGGGTTTCCGAGGGGATTTTCGAACCGCTTCTGGGACTGACGCGCAGTTCTCCAACGCTGCCAGTTCGTTTTCTGATACTGAGAAAGAATCCCCCACACGACTCACGTCGGAAATAGACTGCTCGGTGTCATCCTGAGTAAATGCCTCAAGTTGGCTTAGTAGGATGGGCGTCTGTTGTTGAGCTTGCGTCTCCGCGATCTCTGAAGAGTCGTCAGGGTAGCGGGCGTCAGAAGTAACGGAGCACTCTGGTTCTTGAACAGGCGGACTTTGTACCGTTTTCTTCGCATTATGCTGCAGGACTGAGGGGGCATCAACGAACACTTCCGTGCTATCTGCCGTGCCAGAAGAAAGTTTATCGGAAAGACAGTCTGAGAAGACGTCACCGACGTTTTGTTGAGATGCGGTCTGCCCATGTAGTAGAGACTGGTCCTCTTCATCACCTCCAACTTCTGGCCTCCTAAGATGCGCATCAATTTCGGCAGCAATCTGAGCACTCAATTCAAGGTCAGCCGTTGAACTTGGAAGCTCTGACCAAGGCTCATCATCTATGAGCAAATCTTGTTCCCCATTAGGCACTGCAGCAAGGTTCATGTCTTCTGACGAATCTTTGCACACGTCTTCCTGATTGTCAATGGTTTCCTCGTGATCAGTAGTATCGGCACTATCTTGATGTGGCTCGTCGGCTTTACCAACCTGGGAATGTTCAAAGCTATTCGGGGCAGTATCCTCATCGTGTACACGCACGTCAGCATCGAGAACAGTAGAATTGGCATTGTCGTGGGCTTCTTCTCCTAGATCCGGAGGTGACGAAGGAATATTGGTCGATTGGACTTCTAAATGAATGGGTCGCGTAGCGTTCGGTGCTACTGAGGTTCTACCACTACTCAACATATGCTGGCTTCGCGTTCTAGCCCGAGGTGTAGGTGAAGATCCAAGATAATAATCCATTGGCCCAAGAGATGGAAGAGCGGCTAAAGGTGTTCTTGAGCCCTCATCCAATGGCTCATCAGCATTGCTAGCGTCAGATGTTAGGTTCAGTTGGGGCATGTCTGAGGTTCGCATTGCAGGCTGTGTGACTGGGCTAGATCGAATATCTGGAAACATGGCAGCGGCTGTAGCTTGCTGTTTTTCGAACACCTCCTTTTGTCTGTCTGTCAACACTTGAGATTCCTGGTTAACAGAGCTGAGTGGGGACGATTCAATAGCTTCAAAATGAATTTGTGAATTATCGTGTCGTAATCGAGTCTTTGAGATCTGCCTTAGGGGAGTTCTACTGCTCCTTCTTAGTACTGTAGACTTGGCAAGAGATGAATGCAGAGGAGTAGCTCTGAGAGTGGGTAAAGGCGAGGCGGCCACGCCAGAGATTGTAGCTTGCTTCGGAGTAGGTTCGTCGTTGTCTTCAGAATCGTAGAATGTGGTTACAATGTCCTGATTGAACGTTAGTTTCGGGGGTAAGACATCAATCTAGAAGATATTTACCCGATCACCGTCACCCTCAGGAAATGCCGGTAGGTGCAAGTCAGCCAGTGGGCGTAGCTGTTGCAGGGCAAGTTTGACCTTCGACGGATATTCTAAAGTGTCCTCTACTCCAAATGTGCAGTTCCAAGTCTCGATGGAGATATTGACTATCGCACGACGGCGGCTGGAAAACCCGGCTGCAATCATGGCTTCCAGAGCAACGAGCAGAGAGCTGTCTTTTCGGGGAAGCCGCTCAATAGCTGTGTTGATAGTTTGCCATAGTGCTAAAATCTGAAGAGTGTTAACCTCATCTTGAAAAATGGAGAGAGTTCGTGCATACCTCATGATATATGTCCAGCGTACGTTTTTCTTTCGCCTGAAGCTTGCGCTCCGAGTCTTCAATCCAAAAAGCAATGCCATTCTGTATCTTCCGAAAGTATAATCCCAAAAGGGATATCGGGCAGTTTTGAATTGATCGAGCTAATGAAGAGATGAATTCCTTAAGATTAAGGCTTTCAATGAAGTTCAGATTCTCGTAAGAAGACGTTGAAAGAGCAACAACAGCTTTGTACATATGATTGTAAGGGTCAAAATCGTGGACTCGTGGGGGGACGGGAGATGCGCTCCACAGCGCTTTCCTTCCTTGTTCGAGCTGGCGACGGTTGATAGTTTGTGGCAAATTGTTGAGTAGGACAGCAGTATAAATTAGTGCGGTATTGGCGTCCTGCTCCGAAGCCTGTGCGCGAATTGCTTCAGAGAGCGGTTCTATGATGGCGAGTATGACTCCTCCATCCCCAGCTTCCTGTTGCACTTTTGCCATGAAGGTGGCTAATAAGTCTTTGGTTACAGTCAAGCTTCGTGGGCTCGAATAGCGAAGACCGTGTCCGAGAATCTTGACTATCTCTCCACATTCTTCGCCGAACTGACGTGATTGATGCTCTACTGTGTGTCCAGCGACTTGGTTAAGTGTCGCCTCGGCGAGTTGTGCAGCACTCTCCCAAACTTTCGATGCCAAACCGGCGTTGGGCGTTATTCTTGCAATATCTGAGCAGTCTTTGAGGAGCTCCAACTTCAGCAAAGTAGTATTTCTTGATTCCCAACAAGGTCCGACCATGGTTTTAACCAAAGCAAGACGATTTGAGTCAGGCAGTTTGCCCTCGGATTGATTTGAGAGTAAATCCACCAGGTCCAAAGCAGGAGATTGCAGGCCTCCGGTATTCCTAGATCGGTGTGAAGGAGTAGGCGCAACTTCGAAATCATCTGCTTCGCTATTCCTTGTCAGGAATTTCTCGGCGAAATTGAATGCGCCCAATTTCTGCATTGCTGTCTCAACCAAGAAACCAAACTTCTCCGCCCATTCATCTTCCTGTCGTTCTTCCGTGGCAGGTGACGATGTGTGGTTGGACCAAACCTTATGGAGGAAATTTACAATGTGTGCAATTGCGTCCTTTAGTTCCATCGATGCCTTAACTTCTTTGCTGCCGGCTTCTGCTAGAGAATTCATTAAGCAAGACCACATCGTCTTGATTGCATCCTCTCCTGAAGGACGAGAAGACCATGATGCGGCACCTAGACAGATATCAACAATTCCCAGGATTAGGGCAATATGCTTTCGCATCCACTTGGGATCAAGCCTGGGCAACTCTTCGAGTCTGATGGGTTGCGATTGAAGAGCTCTCTGCTCGTTCCATATCCTTGGAGGGTTGGATCCAAACAAAGCTGACAAGACTCGGCAGGCTGCATTCGCATTCCTCGTAGAGGAGGAAATCAGGCTAGACCAGATCGTATATACAAATTCATTCCAGTAACGCCGAAGCTCTTCTTCGGATGCAGAAGGACGGAGAGAGTAGTAAAGAAGAGTATAATAGCTGGCAGTGGCGATCTGGCTCTCTTGAGTAGAACACCTACTCCTAAGCTCCAACTGACCTTGAGGTATGTTCCGTAGAAGATTTGCCATAGCAGGCGTAGTCGAACGATCCGGATTGACTACAAACACGAGAGAGTTGAAAGCGATGTTAGCATGGTATTTAACCTGCGAATTCGAGTTGAGGAATCTTTCGAAGATGGTGAGCCACGACCGAAGAGGTCGCCAGCGCTCCCGATCTGAGTTACGCAGCGCCGGTCGAAGAAACAGAGTAACCGCTCCCCAAATCTGCGGACTTGGAGATGCTTCTCCTTTCTTTTCGAGCATTTTCATGAGACGATCCACAAGGTAGCTTGCCATACATCCACCAGCAACGATAGGAATATTCAGAAAATCCAATACCGCTTTTGATGCTTGGCTGTTCGTTCCAAACTCCATACCGGCTAATCTTGCAACATCAATGCCATGCTGTCTCGTGTCTTTCTGGCTGCTTAGCATTGCGTGAAATACATGTTCAAACCATTGACGGATTTTCGCTATCATCACATTAGGGGCCTGCCCGATGAGCTTTCGGTAAACAAGTAGTCTGTAGGCATAGACGCCGTTGCCCTTAACACGATCGGCTATGTCATGGACGGCGTCTACAATTCTTTCTGCACGTGCAGCAGTCATTATTTTCGTACTGAAATTCTGTTGCGTGAGAACACACAGGTGAGTGTTGATGACAGATTTCGGCGCTTTCGAGTCTTCTGCAATCTCAGTCGACCGGTCAATTACGAATGAGCAAAAGTCTGAATCCATCACTTCTATGACGCTGGGGATTCGTACTAAAGCCATTAAGAGCTTGAGGGCTTGAGTGATAAGGACAGAGTCGAGGGCGTTTGAACCATTGAGTGCCGTCATGTCTCGTCGGATGAACTGTGAAAGCAGTCCGGCTTTCGAGACTAGAGCCTTGGTATCTGGAATGTTGTCATACGCCTTTAACGTACCCATCAAACAAATATATGCATCCAATCGCGCCTGCCTCGCCTCTTTGGCAAGTTGCTGAGTGACAGACTCGAGCATCTCTGCAAAAGTCTCGAAGCTGTGTGCCGATATTGGGCCTAAGTGAATGGATTCGGTCGCCGCAATCTGGTTGAAGCTTGTCGATGGGTCGTATGCTTTGAGGATTGATTTTAATGCTACCGGAATTCGTGTTTGAGGGAGTGGTCTCAACGTGGACCTGGGAGTCCAATGGCCGAAATCTTTCGAGTCGTGATTATCAGCACATGGCGAGAAGTCGAAATCAACGCGCTTTCTCCTTTTTCTAGAGTCCTTGATAGGCTGTTCTGCTGAAGAGGACGGTGACTG
Organism: Cenococcum geophilum 1.58; assembly: GCF_001692895.1. NCBI lineage: Eukaryota > Fungi > Ascomycota > Dothideomycetes > Gloniales > Gloniaceae > Cenococcum > Cenococcum geophilum. The sequence continues at coordinate 274,043 of NW_027137596.1, forward strand.
TTGGGGAGGAGTGTTGACAAAGAGTTTTCGCTCTACCGGCTTTTTCGGCACCTGAGACGTGACAAAGGACTCGTCGAGGAAATCGAGGGCATCAGCAATGTCTCGATTGACATCGCGCGGAGGAGTAGGCGGACGAGCAGCGAAAGTTTTGAGCAACGTAGAAGAGAACACCATGGCTATGCTGAATGGAAGATGGAACAGAAGAAAGAAAGGAAGTTGAAAAGAGACTGAAACAAAGAGGCGGCAAATATCATGGCATTGGAGAGATTTTGTGATCGTGGGTAGAGGTGAAATTGACAGGGCTGGTCAAAGTGGAAATCGCGGTCCCACGCCAAAGCCCTGGCGGGAGCTGGACGCGACGCGAGCGAGAGACTTGGAGTGACGGGCACCCGCGGCGCCTGGACTCATGTCAGCTGCAAGCGCTCCCGTCGCTCCAGAATCCGGGGCACCAGGGGATTTCGCGCCGTATCGTTTGACTGGATGGCTTTTATCCCCCTCCCTGCAAATGCATCATAGTGCACCATCGGGCTTCACTTTCGAGCCACCCCTGCGAGCGAGAGATTCACATGTCGGTTGGTCCCGTCGCTGGTCACGATACAGCGTGATGGAGTGCCTCGCAGCCTCGCAATGGCTTCGATGCTAGGACGAAATCAAGGTTCAAGTGGACATGCACATGACGGTGACATGCGTCTATCCACATGTCCTACTAACGCCCTATCCTAATTAATGCGATGGCTTGACTGTCCTGATGATAGCTTCGTCTCATTCTCTGAAAGCACATGGCCTCGGAAATGATCAGCGCAGCCGCTTGTGATAGCCGATGATATTAGATGCCCCTTTCAACCTACAACAATGCGGGGCCGGATTTCTCCCACCATAATCCTGGACGCATCCTCTTCGAACTTGCCGTTAATGCCGCGTCTCGGCCTCGCAATCCACTCTCCCTCCTTCACCAACTCAATGTCAACATGGCCTCGACCATTCAAGTCACCACCGCCCAGCCAAGCAGCGGCCAAAGTATGCCATTCTGCCCGCCGTCCCTTCATGCAGTGTCAGCGCTGACCTCACTTCAGAGAAGCTCGACGAAGTTACCGCACTCCTGGCAAAACTGACCGTCGACCTCAAAGAAACTAATCTCCTACCTCATCGTAAGATTCACTCATGCCTTTCTATGCGCATCCCCGCGCCGTGTGCTGGGGCAAAGTTCATCGGGTTAACCGTAATTCACCAGGGCGAAACTCGATCTTGGAAGAGCTCAAGGTCCATGGACGCGTTGTAGAAAATGCCGACCCGATATTCACAAAAGATGTATGTAGAAGCAATACATAATGCGCGTGTCAGCGGTGGTGCTGAGGAGCATGGCGATAGGGAATCGAGACACTGGCACGGTACAGCTTCGAGAGCACTTCGTCGGTGACATCTCGAGAGGCGCTTCGCTGCTTAGCAAATGCATTATTGCTGCAGCCAAAAACGCGCCAAATACTTGTGGACTTGGGTTATGGAGAAGGAGCCGCGGAGCGGTTAAAGGTAAGTTGATTATTATGGGTAGAGGTTGCGCCGAGTCTAATTCCTGGATACAGAACGACAACAGAGATGATGAATTTCTCATTTCCAGAATCCTCTTCCTTATGACTTACGATACAAACCTGGATTATGAAAAGCTCGTGGCAGACCACCAGCTAGCAGAAAGCATTAACCAGGTAAAATCTTTCGGGTGCTATGATATATCCATGTATTAAAGGCTGCTTTAGGCCATCGCCCGCCATTCAAAACGCTACTCGAAGTCGAGCCGTAGAGCATCTCAAACCCAACCGATGGACACAATGGCACTCTCCGAGACCCTTAAACTTATGTTCAACATCACTCATTTTTACCCTGATCTTGCAGACCAGTTCTCTAAGTCTATACCTCACATTTTCAAGATTCTTTTTCGATCAAAGATATCAATTCCACCCCTTCAACCACCTATCAATTATCTTGTCAATGCACTCCTCAACTTAGATTTAGAAGACAAGAAGCAGTCACACTTTGGGTTAAATGCAGTTTTCCCAAAGTTCGACCAAAAATGCAATGCCGAACACCTAATCAATATTCTCGACAATGCTATCGTTGCCTATCCTGAGAGTGAACTCGACCAAGCTGCCGCGCCAGTTCTGACCCTCATACGACGAGTATATGAAATCGCGCCAGACAGTGTAAAGAAGTACATGGAGTGGTTGTTATTGCCCACGGACGATGAAAGGACTCGTCCGCTCGGAAAGTCTGATACTCTGTCTGCCCGACTCCTGAGACTATCCACCTCTGCTTTAACTCCAAATCTCAGAGGATCAATATCTTCGATGATGTTCGAGCTTTCGGGGAAGGATGCAGCCAAATTTGTTCGCAATGTTGGTTACGGATTTGCGTCTGGTTTCCTTCTAAGCCACAATATCGCGGTACCCAAAAGCGCAATGGAAGCATTTAGTACCAATGCTGTTGAAAGTGAAGAAGGTGGTGCTAAACGTGTTAATCCAGTTACCGGCCAAAGACTGGACGCTGAACCTGAGGATACCGGACCGAAAATGACGCAGGAGGAAAAGGAAAGAGAGGCAGAGAGGCTCTTTGTACTTTTCGAACGGTTTGTTTGCATCCTATTTCGGTTCATTGCCTTCGCTGACTTGGTTGCAGACTAAAGAAAACTGGGGTGGTGAATGTGAAGAACCCAGTTGAGCAGGCTGTTGACGAGGGACGATTCGAGGAGTTGGATGACGATTAAGGATTTGGCTGCATAACATGCAATATCCGGCATGGGCGGAGCATTATCAAGGAGTTGGTGGGGTGCAAGGGTTATTATGAGGAATTACTTGCATTTATATATATGCTGCTTCCTGAAATTATGCGAGGAAGACTTCTAATTTACATTTGGAAACCATTGCAATGAACGGCTGCGATGAATCTCGGTTTATTCTAATTAATACTCAACTTGCGATATTTAAATACAGGCTATTCATAATTACAGCTACAAAATGCACATTGACGTCGCTCGTGACTGATAGACCGGCACCCTGGCACCTGGCACCTTCACAGAAGCGATGACCCTGCTCACTATTCCACACGTTGCATCACAACAAAACAAGCGGTCTAAGCCAGTGACCTGCAGGCCAGCCTAGACATGTTGGGCGCATCTGATCATAACACCATGAGGAGAAAGTCCATTACACGACTTTCCAGCTATCTCTAGCTATGGCCGACGAACCTCAACGCAGCATGTCACTTGTGCCTTACCTCCCCGCCGAATCTCGAGAAGTCGTCCTGTCAGTTCTCACATGTTTTTTGCTCGAGTACCACTTATGCCGTCAGAACTAGGCTAATTTTGTCTCATTTACAGGCGTCATGGTTCTGCGGTCGTTGTCTTCGATCAACGGTCTAAACAGCTTTCATTGCGAGATGTCTCCCACTCGACCGACGTCGAAATCGCCGACTGCCCATATTGCCATCGACCCCTTCACGAAGATCCACAGGATTCGGATGAAGAAGAGCATGGATCAGCTGTGGATAACGAGACGGGGTTTGTGAATCCGGGATACTTCCGCATGCTTCGTCGCAGTCAGCCTGGATCATCGGAACCTCCGTGTCCACCATCACCTCACAAAAGTATTGGACACATACCTCTGCGGAGCTCTGGTGATACTCTTCATGCCCCTGCTGGGGCTGAGTTTGTTGGAAGCACTCCAGCACCCCCACCTAAGTCTCAAGGCATATCCGCAAGGGCATTCAGCCCAAATTACTTCAAAACTTTCTTCGTGGAGGAGCGTGAGCTGGGAAGAGGTGGGAAAGGTGTGGTGCTACTGGTCAAACATGTTTTAGACGGTGTGCCGCTTGGTCAGTTCGCCTGCAAACGTGTACCTGTGGGTGACGACCATGAATGGCTAGAAAAAGTTTTGATCGAGGTCCAACTGCTCCAAAATCTATCACACCAGAATCTTGTTTCATACCGACACGTCTGGCTGGAAGATTATCAAATATCAAATTTCGGACCTAGCGTTCCGTGTGCGTTCATTCTACAGCAATACTGCAATGCTGGGGACCTCCACGATTACATTTTAGATTCGGCAAAGACGTCCATGACTACACAGCAACTGAAAGAGCGCTTACGCCGGAGATCAAAGGGTCAACTTGAGGAACCGCATGAACTAAATGGGCCGCGTCGAATGCATTTCGAGCAAATCCTTTCGTTTTTCAAGGATATCACCTCAGGTCTCAACCATCTTCACGCGAATGGATATATACATCGCGACCTAAAGCCGAGCAACTGCCTCCTACACGATACAGGACAGAAGATGCGGGTGCTTGTAAGCGACTTTGGAGAAGTCCAAGTAGCTAATGTTGTTCGGAAATCCACCGGAGCAACGGGAACCATCTCTTATTGTGCCCCAGAGGTGCTTCGTCGAGAGTCTCCAGGTGGACCGCTGGGCAACTTCTCCACAAAATCGGACATATTCTCGCTGGGCATGATTGTGTATTTCATGTGCTTTGGAAGATTGCCGTATCGCAATGCAGATGGCATTGATGAAGATAATGAAGATTTGGACCGCCTTCGAGAAGAAATATCTACTTGGGCCGGGTTTAATTATGAACGGCGTGTCCGAGATGATCTTCCCGACAAGCTATACAAATCACTAAAACATTTACTTTCCTTGGATCCTGCTGAGCGACCCGGAACGGAGGAGATTCTGCAGGTATTTAAGTCTCCATCCATGTTCGATGAGATTGGTGGATTCGCGAGCCCATCTGGTCTTGAGGAACTTGGGTCTCGAATATCCCGGGCCGATACACCTTCGCCTGCTCCCGGTAAGCATTCAAGGAAAAAGTCTGCCGCCAACTATGTGCGGCCAGGCTCTTCGATGCTAAAATCGTCTTCTATGGATACTTCTCGTACACCCAGTCCACCTATTCACCCTCCCACTCCGACAAAAAATGGGCGAGCACCAACACCACCAGACTCTTCAGTAGTCCTCCGTCCGCGCAAGATTGAGTCCAATTCAAAATCGAATCACCCACCCCCACAAGCACCTCGTTTAATGCTACCTCCACCCCCAACAGTAGTATCACGGTTTCACTACTTCCCCGCAAATCCTATAACGTTCGGACTTGCTAAGATATCTCTATTCTGCCTAAAAGTGATATCTGTTTCCAGCCCATGTTATCCCCTCGCCGCAAACCCTTGGGTAGCATATCCGCTTCTTTGTTTTGCGGCGTTGGATTTCACCTTTGCCGGGTTAACTTACGGTGGCCTCCACTTTCGCCTTGGCGGATCGCTCCTCCTATTAGCCATTCATATCGTAATTGTGGCAGCGTTCTGGCGATGGAATGCTCTCTGTTTACGAAATGTGGCTCTCTGGCACAACATGGAATAATCGGCTGTGTTTTCAACATCTAATGGCGGTACGGTCTGGACACTTCTAATACCAACTCAAGCGTTTCTGCCAAGAGTACCTAAACTCTCTACAGAAACCCGTTCCCCGATCACCTGTCATCTCATGAACATTCGCCACGTCACTTATTATAGTATCGGTTACCTTTATCTCGGACCCCTTACCACCAAATCACTTGTTAGATTTTGTTAGTCTCGAGAAAAGGAAGATGTGCAATATTGGGAGTTAAGGAATCAGTTGAAATTTGAATCCAAAAATATCTCAACTCAGCTCATCTCGTGGGTTCACGTGACTAACCGCTACCATCCCAACCACCATAAGGTCAGTTTCCTCGTATCAACGCAGGAGACCTTCCAGTCTTGCCAAAGAAGCCAATTAAACAAAAGCACTTAATAATCTAGCAGTATCATTTTTTTTAAGCTTCTTGGTCTTTAGATGTGACGGATCTCAGGACGGCAAAGTGCATGATGAATGCCTTCATGTTGTGCACCCTGTCAGAACACGGGTCTCGTGTCATCAGATGAGAACCTAAAAAAAATTCAATAGACTTTATAATGCCATCATAGTTATTCACGGATTTACTTCATGGAAAGATGCCAGCCGACCTCGCTGGAGCTCACGGCGCACTGTCAACGCATTTTGATATCGACATACAACCAACTCTATACATTCGTTACAGTACTTTCTCAGAGCAGCATTATCATCAACGTTCTTCTCGAGACTCATTCTTGGGGGACTCTGTGTCCTGCCCGCAGCGTTCACCCTCCCTCACGACACGACGCATCAACCGGAAACGAAGACCTTGTCTAATCACTACACCCTCATCGTCTACAGGCCTCATGACAACAAGTTCAATGCCCTCAAAGGTAGAGCCAAGTGGAGGCGGCTTTGGTATTTAACAAGCTTCTTCGCCATCGTACTGCCCGAGTGTAGTAAGCCCATGTCCCAATGGCACTGAGCTGGCGTTTTCGAGCACACTGTATCCTGTAAACTGACTTAAATGCCTCATTCCAACTGAATTTTCTCGGGACACAACTTATGAACGTGACTCAAGTATTCCATTGTCCCCAGCAGCCAAGACACCTATGTCCAACCGGACGGCTTGATCCAAATCACAGTCCAACACTCCCACTCTTTTCCTCCCGGCTCGTACCCAGAGTACATAGGCTGAACCTGGACCGTTCTGCCTAAGGAGGACCGCCGCAAATGGAACGAACACGGTGGCAAGCATTGCTATGGCATGGCCCGCCCTACAACTGCGACCTACCGTCTGGCTATTTCAACTTCATGGCGCCGGGCGCAACCAAGGGAGGCGTTATGGCATGCTCGTCTCCGTTCAACCCCGGCACGACCGTGATCCATGCCGTTACGCCGGGTTTTGTGAGAACTGACTGCGTGAGCTTGGAGAGGCTAGCGACATATAATTATACCGGGTCACCGGTATGGGCTTATTACTAAGGGATGCCGTGAGATAAAGTAAATTGTATAATCGTAATGTCCGCCCACTCCTGGGCTAAATAAATTGCCTGTCATTCTTTGCAGCACCTGAAACCCTGGCTGACGTCCTAGGCAGCTAAAGTTGTTGAAAAAAAATTAAGAGTTCCTAAGGGTTTGGTTGGTAGGCAAAGTCTACTATGGCACAGTACAGTTCCGTAAAGATACGGTCCGTATCAGACATAGCACGGACAGCTGCCTCCAAGACAATCTATGTAGGCAAAGGAATGCAAGACAAACTGACAAACAGACCCAGACTCGCAGGAGTACTCAACCACAAGCAAACAATCAAGACAAGCAAACAAGCAAACTGTTTGACTCCAGACTATTACCCCCTCCAATCCGCACACTTGGCCTTCTATGTCAGGCCTTCAATTGCCAAGCACGTCCTGGCATGCAGCCTGGCGCCCCTCACAGAGCGCTACATCTTCCACCACAAATTCAGGAGCGAATTCTACAAGAAATGCGTCGAGAGTCTCGATGATGATTTCGCAGTCAAAGACTCCCCTGAATAGACCCCGAATTCCCAAAGCACATCGAGCCACATTGTCGCGGCGACTGGCGCCCCATCGTAGTACTGCACGCCGGCGAAACCGGCGGCGTTGCACAAAGTTATCTTCTCCTCTCCGCACTCGCCTTTCTCGCATAAAATATATTTCGTCTGGTAACAGTTTGTGCTGTTGGCTGAAGTTTGTGCCGTGAGGGCAGCGGATTTAATCATAGCATCGCGGAGTTTCGTATCGTTGTATGAGCCGCTTTGCACGCTGACAACAAGCTCGCCGTCTTCCCCGCGGGTGCCATCTCCTTCTATGTAGACGATTTGTTTGATCGCCACCGTAGTCGTGGAACATGACGCCCAATTCTCCGTAGCAGTAGGACAGATTTTGTTGAGAGCGCTGGATATAGAGGTGTATAAAGCAGTTCCGTTTAAAGTCCCAACGTTTTGCTATTTTTTGCCGACTTGCACGGTAGCTGATGGGGCAAAAGTGAGCGTTACTGAACTGCCTGCGCAGGTCTCCGTAAAGCCGCCGTAATTGCCCAAAGGAACAGACTCGCATGCGATAACATCGTGATCAAAAAAAATCCGTATAAGTGTAGGCGTTGAACGGACGATCAGGAATGAGAACTCTGTCAATTGAATCTGGCTCTAGAAGCTCTCTATATAGAGATGAGGTTGGTGCAGGCAACAGAGACATATAATTGGCAACCGAAACAAAATAGGTAATAGGAACTGGATGGTAAGACATAAAGTACTAGGCATTAAAGACAGTAGTAAGACAGTAGTAAGACGGTGGTAACGAAATCCGATTCAGGTCAACAGTAGGAGATTTGGGGAGTGCTTATAGGTGTGGCACTTGATAACATAGACGTCAGGCCTGGCGGAATAGTTGTAGAGATCGTACTTGAAAAAGATGCCAAGCAAGAGAGATCCCTTTCCCCATTCGGGCTAGGATTGGCACCACGGTTCGTCAGTCGGACTTGAAGAAGGAGATGTCGAAGGAGATGCCGGTTCATCTTCCGCGAGCGCATACTCCCTTCTTGACTTTTCTATCATTGTGCCCGCCTTAAATGTGATCTCTATGACCTTCTGGATCGGATTCGGTTCTCGTAGGAGCGCCACCTTTTCCTCCGAATTCCAGATGCACTGTTCCGGAATGCCTATGTTCTCGTCAAGAAGCAGGTGGACTGTTGTTCCCAGACATCTTTCCGCATAGGCTTCTGATGACATCGCGGCATATCTGTTCAAGTTCGGATATTCTTCCTTGCCACTCTGGGCCCTCGCTTGCTTGTCCGCATCAGCGAAGGACTTCCTAGGTTCCTTATCATCCAAAAACAAAAAAGCAGGATAGGTTTCCCAGATTGTCCTTAACGGTGGGTTTAGTTTTATCCAATCCCTAGCCGGATTGGTTATACGGCAGTAGAATACACAATTGTTTTCCGGTTGATTTTTTGTCAGATATGAAAGGAACCAGTCTTTGTTAATATTTAATGGGTTGGCTGGGATAGGCAAAGCGCCTTCTGGTGCCGGAGGATTGTATGATGTATCCGGAGGAGAGTTGTCTGCTGGGAATGGAAAAGGAAGAGGGATTGCCTTTCCTATAACAGAATCTATGAATCCTAGGAGCAATATACTTGTGAGAAGTGGAAGTAGATAGCCCAAATAGCGTGCTGATGGAAAATTTGCTCGCCGATAAAGCATAATGCTCGAGATGGGATGCAATATAGGTTAGAAACAAAATTCAATGTGGTAAAGGCAATATGGCGATAGATATTAGGTAAGAGTAGGTATATTGACACCTGTGAGTATGAGTGGGAATCAGACGGTTGGTTTTACAAGGTGGATTATGGTCTTATATGTCTTTTTGCTTCCTCTTTATGCTCGCTAGCTAAGGATCTGTTTGAATACGGTTTCTTCTTTCTAAAAAAGGCATCCTGACGTCTAAAGTCAGTTATCTGTCCTTCACGGACTTAAGGTGGACACAGAATCAACATGAAATATGCTGTTGGTATAAGCGGACAATGTTTGTTGCCTGTTTTTCGTGAGCGGCGCTCTAACATGAAACAATAGTTTTCAAGTGTATTCAGGGGTGGCGCATCAAGCCAACCATCTCGTACGAATCATACGATAGGGACAGATATGAGAATGCCGCTTTCATGTTGCAATAGCAAGCCTCGCGATCAGATGTTAGACGGCTTGCTAGGCGAAATAAATTTTGCAACTAACTGTAGCTATATGAATACCGAAAGGACTTATACTAGACAGTCCTATTACAATGTCACGATTAGAAGACGGCAGCGTGCCATTAAATGATGCTGTGTATCGCGTTAATAGGTTTGTTTCGGGGGAACACTGAATCAGGGAGGATGGGAAAATATTGAAATGAGGCGGCACGTCATGAACATTTGTCCCAGTGATATTGGATGTGTTCTGCGCATGAAGAAGGCGCAGTTAGGCGACAGGAGGGTCTAGTTTTTGTAGGATGTAGAAGTATATCCACGAGCATCAATCAATACCAATCCTAGTGATGTTGGGTTTCACGACCCATAAATAAGCTGACGTTGATAGAATCCATGTTTATAGAACGCACCAATAGTATGGACGAACAACTTTGTTGTAAGCGCGCTAGCGGCACAGTCGCTCCTTCGTACGGCCCCGCCCCTTCGGGCTGGCAGATGACTTCCCCCCCCACGTCAACGACTACGCCGCTAACAACTCAAGGCAGTTCAGGACACTCAGTCTTTACTCTTTGTGAAATATTTAAGAATCAGCAAATACGTCTCCCAGTTCTCTTTGGGTCAGCACCCTTCCTGTTTTTCTACCATAATAACTTCCACAATCTCCATCCTGGTCTTTTCCATTCTAGCAATCACAGTCTTCCGCCTCCAAACCTGTGTTATCCTGATTACCATTACAATGCGTTACGCGAAAATATCGTTGCTTCTCCTTTATACCTATCTTCTCGCCTTTACCAGTGCGGGTCTAAATAACATAGGCGGAATGTTTCCTCCTAGAGACCTCATTGGGGATATAGGAGCAAAAGCCGTCGAATCCCTCTTACCTCGAGCTAGCACTCAAATCGTGGTTAGCTGTACAGTCCATTATTCGCTTAGCTCGAGTATCGTACTACCTCCGGATATGATCCGCAACGTCGGTGTTCAGATTAAAGGTCTCCCTGAAGCTGATAATCACGTTGATGCGTTTAAGAAGGAGGTTGAAGATGCCTGTTTCGCCGATAACCTAAAAGAATATGCGCCTTTCGCAGATTTGGGGAATAATGGAGTTTGGGTCACTATGAAAATCAAAGCTATAATAGATTTTACGAGTGAAGGTGCTGCGCCAAGGGACTGTCAGGAAGACGCTATTAAGAAGTTTACGGGCCTAACAGACTTCTCTGGCTGTGATTACCCTGGGTTTTAAAGCCCACCTGCGAGGCGATCCCAGTCTGAGTGTTTGGTGGAAAAATTAGAAGCTTTACCCCTTCTAGGCGTGAGCGCTTATCTAATCCAAACTTTTCATAGTGTTTCAAGGAATACTTGTCTTGTCCTTGTCTTTTTAAATTCTTGAGAAGTGGACAGGTCTTCCGCTATGTACGATATATTTGATCCTTAAGGGTGGGGTCTATAAATTACAGTTAAACATTTTTGCTTGCGGTCTTGCCTCCTAGTTAATCACAAATATAATTAAAGTGGCTAAGCATTAATAAGCCTGCAATAGTGCTAAACCCAGTATGTCCAACAGTCAGCCTAGCTGCGATCTTAAGCAAAATAGCTAACTAACTGCGTCAATTGGATCGCTCGCTGTCCGCTAACTATTAAATAACGTACTCTAACTGTCAAGCCAGTGTGGTTTTCAATAACTTATTATCGATAAGATCGATTAATAATCGTTATCAACAATAATCGATTATTATCGATTCTTATTAATAATTCTTACCGCTTAACCAAAATTTCTGAACTCCATTCTTCTCTTTAATTATTTCGTACGAATTATGGATTCTAAAATTAATTTATCTCTTGCGCCTTTAACTACCCACGATTTAGTTGAAACTAAATTAAAAGGAAGGGGTAGATCCGCTTATATAATATAGGTCTATACTTAAACGGCACATAATAGAGAGAATTCTCGGTATAAGTTCTGTATATACTGTATAGCAATACTACCGTATAGCACTTCGGTTAGTACAAATATGCGTGGATATCTTAAGTTAAAGCATAGAATATATGTTAACTAAACTCCAGGTCTAATTTAAGAAGAAACTATCTACTAACTATAGCAACTTTATACCCAAGCAGAGTCTTTAGGCCAAACAGAAGAGATTAATACTTAAGTCTACCGAAAACATCTAAATTAGGATATAATTAATAAGGCTTTAATTACACTAATTATTATATAAAACCTTCCTTTTCAAGTTGTTAAATAGCCTAAATTTTATACTTTTTGCTAAGTGCTTAATCCAGAATCATCCGACTTTATAACTATAGCACACTCTTAAGTTATAAAGAAGATTAAGCAGTCCTAGCAGACTTATAAAGACGTCGTATAAAAGAAACTTTAGTTAGCAGTATTAAGTATTTATCTTTTACTTAATATCTGGACCTCCCTAAATAGGCTTCTTCTTCTAGGGATCTGCGCCTACTTTATTAACTATAGTTAAGAGAAGCGCTTAAAGGCCCTTCTCGCGCTTTATACGGTGGCAAACTATAGCAAAAACAAGTAATTCGCTACTCTTCTCTTAATCCTTAAGGACTATAGTATTATATAAAAGCTTAGGTCTATCGTTTGTAATAACGCCACTTTAAATAATATACTTTATTATACAGTAAAAGCCTATCTCTAAAAAGAGGAGGATATTAAATGGGATTCTATATATCGGCGGATCCGCTATACTAGTTATATTATTAATTTAGCCGTATAAGCCTTCCTATTTTATAGTCTAATTAAAATAGAGTAACTTAAGTTGTACAATAAAGAAGAAGGAAAAAAAGAGGTAGTAGATAAAAAGGAGAAACGGGCAACCTTTTAGGTTATAGAACCACTTAGTAAGCTTTATAATATTATTATACATATCCGCAGTTCCGCTAGTCGTATAAAGGAGTTTAAAGATTTAGCGGAGAGAATAATTCCACTTAATAACCGTATAAGATAGAATAGCTGGTTTTAAATACTAGCTATAGCCGATTAAAAGGCGGGAGCTATTAATACCTACACTAAGAACCACTTTGCCACGCTTTAGGTAGACTATCTCTTTCCGGAAGACTAGAAACGGCTTTATATAATTAAGGAATTCCTTTAACCGTTCCACCGAGCAACTTTAGAAACTTAGGGTAACTGCGCAATAATTAATAGTATACTCTTTACTATAGATATTATTATTCAGTACTTTAAAGCCGCGCTTATAAGTAAACTTCCTTTTAAATTAGATAATACTAATACCGTATAATAGTCTAAATATGCTTCTAATAAGGAGTTTAACGCTTAAATTAGAAAGGGGTAGGAGACCTTTAATAAGTACTATAGTAAAACGGACGAGTCGCTACTTTATACTACTACCCTTATTCTTTATCTAAACCGTTATATAAAGTATATTAAGGCAAACTAGAAAGCAAAGTGGGTTAAGCCCGTATTAAAAAAGGTTAAAGAGCTTTAGGAGTCCTATTGGGAAAAAGCTCCTACTCCTCTAAGTCCTCTATTATACGAAAGGAGACCTTAGGAGTAGGAACTTAACGTATTTAATCGGATTGCTTAAAAGCTAGGGAAGTATACTTAACTAGTAAGTCAGGACGAGTACCAAGATTATTATAATAGGGAACCGTACGATATTAGTAAGATGCCAGCGCTTAAATAGTAGTATTAAGATTAATAAAGAAAACGTTAGCCAAGGTTATTATATATGGCAATTAATATTCTCTTAATTCTAGCTATAAGTGATAAACCAGAGCGAGTCTTTTTAGGGGGATATCGTACGGTATTATGGGAAAGGGCATAGATGGGAGCAGAAAACCTTAAGAGGGTAAAGTGTTTAAAACATTATAAACAAAGTGGTATTTTAGATAAATAATATCTAATATTAGGAGACTATTAGGGCCTTTTCTGGAAGCCTTCCTCTAAGTTCCCTTTATAAATTAATTAGCCTCAGGCACATACTATAATGCCAAGTAATTATCGATGATTATTAATTATTAACTAATAATAGCGATTATTAATTAACGCCTTATCGATAGCATCAAAAACCAGCCTGTGTCAAGCTGCCAGCTAGCTAACCCAATTAGGAAAGTAGTATAGGCTTTATAGTATTTTATTGCGGATTTTAGCAGTACCTCTCTATATACAAATATTAATATTACCTAACTAAAATTTAACCCTAATTTACTCCTATAAACATTTTAAATTAATAGCATTTTAGTTTTTTCCCTTTTTATATCTTATAGCTGCTCTAATAGTAAGAGCTAATTATTATCCACTTGCGCTATAAAGTCTTTAAATTATGCTATTATAACTATTTACAAATTATTATCTCTTATACTAGTGCATATCACTATATATAAATTATATACCTATAGTAGTAGGCTAATATCTCTCTAAACCCCTTTTAAAACAAGTCTTTAATAATAATCTCCCTTTATAAAATAGTGGTGATTAAGGGCTAATTATAAAAGGAGGTGGCACTATAAGAGATATTATTATAGTTAGCCTAGGTTGCCCTTAAGGCAATCCTTAAATACCCCTTAAATAGTCATCAGTTACGTATTAGGGGCACTTACCTATAGTATATAGTCTCCTTAATCCTAAAGGCCTTACCCTCTTAAGGATTTATCTCCTTTATAGCCCTTTATCTATAAAGTCCCCTTATAATAGGCTACTTGCTTTTCTTTCCCTTTTTAGCGCTTTTATTATTATTATAAAATAGGCCTAATATCTCTAATAGCCCTTTACTAGTTTTATCGCTATAGCTTTTATAAATTTTAGGGAGGCTTTTATAAACATAAAAATAATTATATAGACCGTTATAAATATAGTATATAAGATATAAAGGACTTTTACCTACTACTCCTACTATAACAGGCTCGTATAAATGCCTCTAAGACAAAGCTTGTAGATTGCTACTATACAAAGATACTAAGCTAAAGAGAAAAAGAAGAAGGCCCTTAGGGGTTAACGTAAATACAACGGAGTCACCAAGGCGCTAGTAGTAAGCGGGCCAATAGCGATTTTCTATGCCGGGTATAGAAAATCCTAATTGGTTAGCAGAAGTTAGCAAAAGTATAGCAGAATTTAATAGCTAACGCGCCCTAGCACCGTTACATTACCCCCCCCCCCCTCCTAAAAAAGCCTGCCCTTAGGCGTTATCTAAGCTCCCTATTATTATCTAAATTATTATAGTTATCTACCCTTTCTTCCTAGTGTTTAATCCGGTTTTCTAATTTGCGTGGTGGTTTAGGGAGATATAGGTAGGCTAGGTAGAAGTCCTACAGCTTATAAGAAGAGTACTTAAAATTAAATATAGGATACTATCTTAGGTCGTCGTTATAGCCTACTTAGCTTATATAGTATTTTAATATATTATAAATCTTCTTAACTGCTAGGATTTCTTTAACTTTCTATTCCTTATCCTTCGCAATCTAAATTAGTAGTAGAGGGTCGTTATACTACCCAGGTAATAAGTTGTCTATAGCCTATTATAGTTAGTTTAGGGAAAAGATAGGGTGGATTTTTATTAATTCTAGTAGCTTAACCCTAAAAGAGTATCCTCCCCTTTAAAGAATCTTATATAGGCTAGCCGTTTAGTAGTCTAACTTATAGCTTAGCCTCTAGGTTTTCTAGTTTTTTATTAATACCTATACCTTATCTCCTACTTGGAAGTCCGCCTTGCGGCAATATTAGTTTATATTAGATTCCTTCTTCTTCTACGCCTTCTTTATAATTGCTTAAGTAGTCTCTTAGGCTTTATATATTCTCTTTATAAATATCTAGGCTTCTTTATAATTAAGGCGTTTATAAGTTATAATGGGTTTAGTAAATCTATCCTAATTAAAGGACGCTTGTGATATATATCCATAGAGCAGTTTAAATAATAATATTCCTATACTATTATAGGGGAGCGTAAGCTGCGCGTAGTCTATTATAGGCAGTAATTCCAACTAGTTGTCCTAGTAGTAGTCTATAAAGGGTTATAGCTGCTAGTTAAGGTACTAGTTTATAATTTTAGTTTAGCTATCCGTCTAAGGGTAAAATACTATAGAGAGTTTAATCTTAATCCTAAGAATATAGTAGAACTCGTTTTAGAAATCTAATATAAACTAGGGGCTATGGTTAGAGATAATTAATTTAGAAGCGCCGTAGATTTAGTAGATATTGTTAATATAAAGGTAAGCTATATCCTTTATAGTCATAGTCTTAAAATAAAAGAGGGAGAAGAATTACTTATTTAGTTAGTTAATTATTATAAAGGCTATATTATAGCCATAGGCGTCCTTTAGGAATGACTTAAAGTCTATTATAATATATTGCTAAGGATATACTAGAACTAATAGTAGTTATAACTACTTAGGAGTTTAATCCCTAGGGGTATCTACGCGTTTATAGGCGTAGCAGTTTCTAATAAATCGCTCTATATCTAATAAAAGTCCCCAATAATAGTAATGGGGTATTAGTAGTTAGTAAGTCTTATCTTAACTAGGGTATACTATAGAGACTTAATAATGGGCTTTATAGATTAGCTCTATCTATAGCTTATTAATATCCGGAACTATAAGCCGTTCTTAGTATAACAGCAGTCCTTCTTCTATTTCTAAATTAGGGTTACCTTTTATGGCTTAATCGCGAAGGGCCTTTAGGGAGTTAGCCGTATAGTTTATAGTTAGAATGTAGTTAATTAGTCCTATTAGCTCGTTTAAGGACTCTTCTTTTATAGGCGCTAGCTTGTTTTATTTAGAGTATAGCTCCTTAAAAATCCATAGATTAAGCTATTTAGGATAGTAGAGTACCTATATTTAGTACTAAGCCTTTATGTAAGCTTTGCAGTGTGTAGGAATTAAACGAGCAACTTGATTGTAAATCTATGGAAATCAAGTGGTATAAATACATGAAAGTAGACCCCGAACTCCGAAGCCCATAACTCATTTGAACCATATCCGAGACATGCAAGGGTAGTGCTGACGCAGGTGAAACAGGGTAATATGCAAGGTCCGGTAGTTGGTTACACTTTAGCTTATCTTAAGGACCTACGTCCTATTCCCTCTAAGTTAGAGTATTAGCCTAGAAGTTCTACCTACTAGGATAATATGTAATTGTAAAAAAGAATTAGAAAAGTATTTTAGCCCATTAACTAGTAAGTTACTTTATTATTATAAAATACTCTAGGGCTTTATAATCTATATATATCCTAATTTAGAAATTTATGCTTTTAAGCCTTACGCGCTATTAGAATAATAATTAGATTATAGCTAGCATTTCCTTATTATATATTTTATAGTTACACTTAGCCGGGTATAAGGTAAGGATATAAATAGGGAGTCTAATAATAGAACAATAGGTATATTGTATAGACAGAGATAAATCCTTAAAGGAAAAGAAGGAGTCTATATACGAGGTAGGAAGGGTTTTCCCTAGGTATATATAGAGTACGTACCTTACGGGCGAGTTACCCCTAGGTTGCCTTAAGGTCGCCCATACCTTACGGCTATATAACTATCTACTTAGGTTTTACCTAATAATGCCCCCCTTATTAAAAAGGGTTGTTCCTAATTCTTTATATACTTAAGCCTTAATAAAACCCTATAAAAAACCTTAGTAAGGAAAAAATTTAGAGGGGAAAGAGCGTCTTAATTTTGCGTATAAAGAGACGGGTAGTATATATACGCGGCGAAAAGATATTAAGGAACTTTAACTAGTAGTTAAAGTTGTCTAATTAGTTAGATTTACCGTACTAAAACTTCCTCGCATTTAACCGAGCTAATAGCAATTTTTTATACCTAGCATAGAAAATCCTAATTAGTCTATTTAATAGGTAAAGCTAGTAGGGCTTAATACTATTACCTAAATTTAGTAGACTAGAAATATTCTAAAAGCTTATTTATATAGGCAGGTCGCTAGTACCTTATAGATAGGTTATAGGCTATTTATATATAGCTAGATTTATAATAACAGAGCCTAGCGGACTAGGAGCTTTTACTACACCTAGCCCAAAAAGACCAAAACTAACTAAAAGAACCCTAAAAAATACCTAGAGAACCCCGTTAAGATATATGCATTATAGGGGAGGCATATATCAAGCGACGGTAGTTTATATTCGCGCGTGTCCACTAGAACTACGCCTAGTAATAGACCTCCATAATAAGAACGGGCGAATACTACACTATAAAGTGGGAAGACCTCTATTAAGAAGGCATCTAATAAAATACAAAGCCTATTAGACGCGTTTAGTATCTGCAGTTATAGGGGAGTAACCGTTAGCTATAATAAACTAATATAGTTAGCAGAATGGCTCCGCTAGTTTAGTAAACCTTAGGCGCCCCTCTAGCAAACCCTTAATTAAATCCTCTAACAGCTAAGCAAAATTAAAAATAAATAAAATTCCTTTTTACCGGCAAACCGCACCTAGGCTGCCGTAGCTACGCTTTTACAGTATAGGGTACCTACCCCCCTAAAGATAATAACTGGGTATATAATTATAATATAACTAAACATAAAAAAGGTAGAGGGGCTTAGGGGATAATTAGAAATAGAAGTCCTTATAGAGATTCGCAAAGAGGTCTATAACGCTATTATAGTTTAACACCTTAGGAGCGGAGATATTAGAGTTGCCCTAAGGGACTAATAGACAAAGGAATGAGCTATAAAGGTAGGGGATAGGCTAGGAGAACGTATTAGTATAAAAGTGCTTTATAAAGATTACCCAGTTAAAATCCTAGCGGTCCCCCTAAGCCTTAGGGTAGAAAAAGAACGCTAGGCAGATAATATAGTAACTATATATAAGATAGTAAAACAAATAGAACGCCTTATACTAGGACTTAAGATTACCTAAATCTAATAGCTTTAATAGGAAAATGCAAACTAAGTATATAATAAGAATAATAAGGATATAAGGGTCGCTAGAGACTCGCTAGGGAGACGCTAGTCGAACGTATAGCTCCCTTATTATTAGTACACATATACTAGAAATGCAAAAACTCCTTATCTAAAAAGGTATTATTATAAATAGCCTTATATATGACGTAAGGCTCTATAACTATAAACTTCGCCTAAAATAATACTATTGCTGCGTATAATAGGGATATACCTAATCTATATACGCAGTATAGGTGTGCTGCGGCCACTATATAGGCCCCAATAATATAAGATACTACTTAAATTAAGACTAAATAAAATGCGTAAACTGCTACTAAAGCACATATAAGGCGTAGGAGAGAGAAGACTGTATTAAATACAGGAGACAGAAGGTAAGGGCTTAACAGCTACGAGAATAACTATACGCTAGGTTATATAAATAAAAATAATAGGCGATAAGCTAGGGGGGCGCAGGTACCTTTCTAGCGTTTCCTACCTTTAATACTAGTGGGCTAGGCTAGCTATCCTAAGCCTTAACAGGCTAGAAGTAATGCTATATGATATTACTAGACTATATAGGGATATAAGGGTTATAGGGGATATAAGGGAGAGGACGCCCTATAGGAAGACCCTTATAGACAGCTATAGCAAGCTTAAGACTAGGATAATTAAGAATTAGACTTAACGCGGTAAATATAACATTTATAGCCAACTCTTAAAGGGTATATAGCCAACTAGTAAGAATAGGGGAAGAACTAGAGATAATAACAGATTTAGATATAGAAGCGCTAGTAGGAATATAAAATATAGGAATAGAAAGCTTTATATAAAATAAGTAGTAACTAAGTTATAGATATAAGAGATAAAAGTTCTAAATATTCTAAAAAAAGTAGAAATAGGAGAAGTAAGGAATAAAGGAGAGGTGAAGGACCCTTACTGGGGGTCTGCTACCTATCTATTATATAGTATAACTATAGCAACACAAACTACTATCTTGTAAGGCCCTTACTAGATAGCCTAGACCTAGAGAAACACTATATCCTTGCTATATAAGAGCCGTATTATAATGCCTATATATAATTAATATACTGCCCCTAAGGATTTTAGCTCCTATATAAACTAAAAGCAGCTATACGCGTGTGCTTTATAATTAGTAAGGCTATTAGCCTATTCTTATAGTTATAGCAGGCAGTTAACCTAGATATTATAGTTATAATAATGCAGGTATATAGGGGACTGGTATAGATTATTAACGTATATAACCCTAGGGTTAAAGGAGTCCTATAAACAGAGAATATTATATTAGTAATAAGCTTACTTAAAACTAAAGGTATAGAGTTTATCCTATTAGAAGATATAAACCTCTACTACCCGCGGTAAGGGGGTATCTATATTGCTGCTAAATAATAGGTAGAGTGCCTACTAAGAGCTATAAACACCTAGTATAAGGGATATTATTGTAGACATCTTAGGTTGCCCTTAGGACAACCCCTAGACGCCCCTTAGATAGTCGCTAGTTACGTACTAAAGGCACATACCTGTAGTATATAATCTCTATAATCCTAAAGGCCTTACCTCCTTAAGGATTTATCTCTTTTACTAATCTATTCTATTCCAATTGTGTCCTTATAGCCCCCTATCTATAAGATCCCCTTATATTTAAATCTTTCTTACTCTTTTTTAAAAGAGTAGTCGGTTTTAAAAACCAGATTATTTGTTTATATCTTTTATTTACAACTACTATTCTCCTTTAAAATCTCGCGATAACCTAAATAGAAACTCCACGGATACCTTATAGAAAGCCGTCGCGTAAAGATAGGAAGGTCCCTCTAATAGCGAAAGATTGCGACAATATAACCCTTTAGGCAAGATGGCTAAATAAGCCCTAATACCTAGATGCTCTAGGAGCTCGAAGACTCTTATATACCTATAGTTACCAGTAACGCTAAGGAAAATATAAACACCCTCTATAATAATTATAATACTGCTAAAAAGCAGCTAGAACCTCTCCGGCCCCACCTAGGTTAATTAAAAGATTAAGCGCTAGAGGCGACTTTAAGTTCTTCCCCTAAGTTAGAAATACTAGAGGAATATACTAATATATCTAACTAGGGAACTAACTAGAACCCTCCTAGAAGACTACCGGCCTATAATTGGTATAGTAGTGGTATATAAACTGCTTATAAGCTAAGTAGGCCTACCCCTTTAGGTAATTTAAGTTAATTACTAACTTAAGACCTAAGCCTTATTGGGAAGCCTATACTAGCTACTAATACTAATACTACCTTTATAGTAGGAGCCTCCCTAAGCCTAAGTTCGGAAGGTTAAGAGCCTTATACTAATCTCCTTTAAGACGGATATTAGGAAGCTATTATAAGGCTCTTAAAAGCTATGTAGGAGAAAGCCACTAATAAATATATTAGAACCCTCTAAGGGTAAATTTAAATTTAGTAGGGTCTAATCTAAGCTAAGTAAATTCTTTTATAACCTAGTTAAGGCTAAGGGCTTTTTAGAAGCTACTTAGTACCTACCTAAAAAGGTATAGAAGACTTAAAGAGTTATCTACGCTATAAATAGAAAAAGGATATAGACCGACTAGCTAAGGCCTTTAATAGTTTAGAACTCCGCTATAGACCTAACGCCCAGTAGTTAGACGATTGGGTTTATAAGGTAAATAACTTCTTTAAAATACTAATGATATAAGATAATACTAAAGAGCGTATATACTGGATTATTAGCAAGATTAAAGACTAATCGCTAAACTAGATTATACTTAATTAGNTTAATAAAGAGCAAATTANTATATAGCTATAGCTATAAACCTTTCTAAAGAAATAGACTTAAGATCTGTATATTATATAATATAATAATATAAAGCTATTCTGGAATAGGATATAGCTAGACTGCTATAACTTCCGCCAGTTTATAAACTTTATAAAAACTTATACTTAGTAGATAGATCTAGAGCCCTTTAAAAATAAGGACGGTAGCATCTATAAGAAGGAGAAGATTAGGTTTATTTAGGCTAGAATTAAGCTAGTAATTTATAATAAAATAAAGCGCGTAGGAGCCCTATTACGAATTACTATATATACGGATTTTAAACGAGTAGTTCTGAACGCTAAAGATATAATAAGGAACTAGACCTCTTTTAGTAGAAAGCTAAGGGGTTACTAAAAGCGTAGGCACTTTAGTAATAATATAGGGCAGACCTAATTTTTAAAAAAGCCGTTCTTAAAGAGAACTTTAGAAGGGTTAAAGTTAGGAACCTTAAATAATGGGAAAGACTTTTAGGGCTAACCCGATACCTATCTAGCACCTTTATAGAAATACTTTAAGAAGTCAAGAAAAAACTCCGGAGGTAGATCTTATTAGAAAAATAAGTAGGGTAATAACTGCACTAACGATCTAAAAAAAAAAAAGCCCTAGTTACGGACTTTTCCTAGCTATAACTAGGGCAGGATATAAAAGGAGAGACTCTCTATATTGCTGTTAAGCTGGAAATAATACTCTTTATAGGTGAGGTATAACAGTTCTAAGTACTATATAATAGCGGCGCCGAAATTAATCTTATATAATATAATTTAGTAAAAGAGTATAAACTTATCCTATTATAAAGGTGGCAGAAATCTATTATAGGCTTTCTAGATAAGTATTAGATTAAGCTATATAGTGCTTATAAGCTTACAGTATTAATGACTAATATATACAACCGCACTAAGGTAGTTAGCCCGCAACCCTTTTAGGCGGCTAACTTTATAGATTATAACCTTATTTTTAGATACCCTTAGCTTATAGAAGTAGATTTTAAGATACGCTTTAAGACAGGAGCCTTTAAATAGTGAAACGATAAAGATATAAAAGGGTATATATTACTAATAAGCCTAAAGGATATTCTAGAGAATATAGCCCTAGGTAAAATAGTGTACGCTTTATACCTAAAGGAGTATTAAATCTAACCCCTATTTAATAGTAAGATAGGTATAGAGCTTAGTATAGGTAATAACCCCTCTATAACGGAGACCCTATAGGGAACTGCTAAATAGGTCGCGGAGATATTATAGGGAGGCGGCGATCTTAAGGATCTTATAAGATACTTTAACCGCTATAAGTTACTCTAGCTTAAGTAATATACGGAGAGTATACTACAGCACCTTAAACGCTGCGTTAAGGAGTTCCCTACCCTCTATTGGCTACTGTATAAAACGGTTTAATATATAGTGGCAACTATGTATAAGCAACTATTATAGCGCACGACGCTGCCCGTAAGTATCTTAAGGGAGCTCTAGGACTTACCTAATAATAACACAGAGGATAAACGCAACCCTAATTTATTAAATATTCTAGTAGGCCTAAGGGACTTACTAAGGGTATTTTTGGGTAGGAGAGCTAAAGTCCTACTATAGAACTTGGAGTATAATTATATAATTAATTTAAAAGAAGGTAAGTAACCGCCAAACCTTCCTATTTATAACCTTTTATATAAAGAGCTTAAGATCCTACGGGAGTACTTTAATGGCTTACTAGAAAAGGGATAGATCTAGCCTAGTAAGTCGCCGTTAGGCGCGCTAATTTTTTTTATCCTAAAACTAGATAGAACTATAAGGCTATATATAAACTATCGCGGCCTTAATAAGATTACAATTAAGAACCGTTACCTACTACTACTGGTTAGTAAAATGCTGGATTAACTATTTAGGGCGAAGATCTTTACGAAGTTAAATCTATAAGACGCCTATTATAGGCTCCGTATTAAAGAAGGGGATAAGTAAAAGACCGCTTTTAAGACCTAATACGGCCACTTTAAGTATTTAGTGATGCCTTTTAGGCTAGCTAATACGCCTATAATATTCTAATTATATATTTACAGAGCCTTAGGGGGGCTAGTTAACCGCATATATATTATCTATTTAGATAATATCTTAATTTACTTAAAAGACGAGGATTAATACGAGTAATATATCCGCGAAGTGCTGGAATGTTTGGATAATTAGGGCCTCTATGCTAAGGTATTAAAGTATATCTTTAATACTAAGTAGGTTAAGTTTTTAGGTTATATTATAACGCCTATAAGTATAATTATAGACCTAGTATAAGTGTAGATAATCTAGGAGTAGCTAGAGTTAGAGAGCTACTAGGATATTTAAGTATTTCTAGGCTTTACCAATTTCTATAGGCGTTTTATTTATAACTACTTAGATATTACCTAATACCTATTTAATTATATTATAGAAGCTTCCTAAGACTTAACCTAAGGAGTAAAAAGCTTAAAGGTAGTAAGGAAGAAAACTAAAAAGGGACTAACTAAATAGTATAAGCTATGGTTATAGCCTAGAAAGGTTTAGGAGGCCTTTTAGAAACTTTATATAAAGTTTATAGAAGCTTTATTACTACGGCATTTTAACCTAAATTAGCCATTAATAATAATTACTAATATATTAAATTTTGCCCTTATTAGTATCTTACTGCAACCTAATAGGTATCCGGACGCTACTTAGCTCTATTAGAGACTAGTAATATTTTATAATAGAAAATCCTAGGGACCTAAAGTTAGGTATTATACCCATAATAAGGAACTGCTAGCTATAGTTAACTGCTTTAAATAGTAGCAACACTACCTTAAGCACGCGAGCTATACCACTTATATACTCTTAGATTATTATAATTTACGCTACTTTTTAACTATAAAGGAGCTTATACTTTAATAAGCTAGATAGGCAGAGGAGCTTATATAGTTTAATTTTAAGATTAAATATAAGCTAAGGGAAAACAACCTTACTAATAGACTGTTATAACGGCTAGACTATACTAAAGGCTTTAAAACGGGAGAAGGAAAATAGATAATAGATATCTTACTCCCTATATTATAGAATAAGCTCTAGGTATAGAATGCTTAAGTACCCACAGCTCTATATACCGAGTTTTAGGCAGTATAAGCCCTATTAGTTTTTACTAACGTTCTAGCTAGTACCCGGTCCGTTACTAATAAGGGTCTAAATATACTTAAATAGGACGTCCCTAATATATTCTCGGAACCTGGTAATATACTATCCCTAATTGTTAAGCTATCCCCTTAAACTAATAGCGAAGCTATAGAGCAATTGGAACTCGGAGCCCTATAATAACTAAAGGACTTTAACCTTATAGCGGCCTTCCTAATATACGCATATTAAAGAGTTATAAGATCTATAGTACTATCTAGTTTTATATTTGGAGTAGTATAGAATAAAACAGCTTTTACCTAGGAACTATTTAACAGGTTAATAGACCTTATCCGTAAGGTATAATAAAGGGACGCTTTCTATACTATTCTTAATATAAAAGTAGACCGGAAACGTAATAGAAAGGAAGCTGCTAGGCGCTACTATTAGGAACTAAACCCGATGGGCCTACTATATAAAGATAGTAAGGTTTAGGTGCTATAAGAAGTAAATCTACAACAGAAGATTCTTATAAAGAATTACGATAATTCTTTAGGCGGCCACTATAGTTAAGCAAAAATAGTAGAATTACTTTAATATAAATAATATTGGCTAAGGCTTAATTAGGAAGTAAAGGAGTATATTAGCTATTGCGAGAAGTGTTAAGTATATAAGATCTATAGGCATAAGCCATAGGGTCTACTTAAATTAGTTCACCCCGCTAGTAAGCTATAACGATATTACACTATAAACTTTATTACGGATCTCCCGCTATTTAAAGATAGCTAAGGATGAATATATAATTCGGTCCTTATACTTATTAATAGGTTTTTAAAGTACGTCTAATACCTTTCTGTTAATAAGACGATTAATATATAAGAGCTCGCCAACCTAATTAAGAAGAAATGCTTTCTTAAAGTAGATTAGCCGCACTCTATTATTACTAATAGGGGCAGTGTTTTTATAAGTTAGTACTAGTCAGATCTATACTTCCATTTAAAGATAGACCACCGTTATAGTATGGCTTTTTACCTAAAGATAAATAGGTAAATAGAACGCCAGAACTAGGAACTGGAGTCTTACCTACGGATATATTTAAACTATTAGTAAGACAACTAGTATAAGCTACTTCCGTACGCGGAGTACGCTTATAATTTAAAGTAATATATATCGTATAAGTATGCACTAATCTAGATTGCCTATAGCGTCCGACTATTTAGGTTTAATAGTATACCTAATAATTACTGGCTAAGGCCGCATAATTAGTTATAGAATCCTACTAGGAAGTTTAAGGATATCTACTAAAGAGTATAAGAATACCTTTAGGAATAGGAGGAGTAATAAAAGTATATAAAGTAGAGCCTATAAGATGCCTAAGAGTAATAGAGACTTTAGTATAACCATAAGCACTAGGATAAGTATTTTAGAGTAGGTGTAACAAAACCTAGTAAGTACTACGATAGGCTCGTTATTAGGCTAGGTATATAGGTAAAGTAAATTAAAGTTAATAACGTAATAATAACTAGTAGAGTAGTTGCCTAATAAATTAACTCTAATTATATTCTAAGAATTATTATAAGGAAGGAACTATCTAGGTAGGGACTAAGGGTCCTTAAATATATAACCGTACTCCTATAAAATCTTTCTTATATATAATATATATGTGCTCTATTTACTCTATTACGGATTATATAGATTCTATAAATTATATAGATTATATTATATAACCTTAGTTACTATTATGGGAGGGTACGACCTCTCTAAGATAGGAAAGTGACAGTGCTGTCTATCTGTCTGTCAGTCAGTTGGTTAGTTGGTTGGTTGGTTATAATTAGTTAGTAGAACAGGCAGTAAAAAAGAAAGAAAAGAGTATATTGTATGTCTATTGTGCCTGTCCGAGTTGTTAAAGACTTTAAGGGCTTTAGACTAATCTATATAACTTATGTAAGGCCTAGGCTCTCCTAAAGCTATGCTTAATCTAGATGTTAAATCTAGAGGCCAAATCACACTACTATATACCTCCCCTACCTAAGTCGTTATCCCTTAATAACTTCCGAAACTCTAAAACTTCTTATCTTCGAAATGAAGGCGCGGCAGGTAATTATATGCGCTTTTTACTCTTACTACAAACCTAAGATGGCGAACGAGGAGACTCCGTTCTGGTTAAATAAGACCGTTCTCGTCTACTTAGCTAAGCAGCAAGAGAGACTTCAGACTGGCGGCTCTTAGATAATATAGCTCTTTCGCACCCTTCTATTTACTTAGTTCTATCCCATAATTCTTTAGGCAACTTTATATAACTTTATCCTTCTATAACAACCAGGGGCACTCTACTTAGATCTACCGTAATAGCTAAAGGATTGATTCTATTATCGATGCAGTAGAAGTAAGAGCGGCTATTAAAGCGTTCCATCTTAGTCGTATATATTAGCTTAAACGCATCTTTATAATTCTTAACGGCCCTAAGACGGTAGGAATGCATCCATTTCCTAACTTCGTTCCCGTTGCTATTAAGAAGAAGGTTACAATCTTAAACTACCGCTAAAGAATCCTATTGTCGTTTACCGAGAAGGGCGTTAAATAGAGCGCTGGCAGCTATAAGCTTAACTGCTATAGGGAAGCAATATGGAATTATACTATAGAGATTGGTATATCTAGACGGCGTATGGGGCGGCGCTTTTAAGTCTTAGTACGCATCTGCCAACTCTACCTAAGTACCTCCTTTAGTAACCTTAAGGTTATTATAATCATCCTAAATACTAATAAACTATAGTAGTATTGTTCGCTAGGTTCTAGTTAAAGGTCCTTTTACTTTATAAGGAAGGTAAGGCATAGTTATACACATATCTCCTTTCTCATATAGCTAAGCTACCTAGTCGGTCGCATACTTTTCTACATCTTTAATAGTCTAGTCTTAGTTAGAGATCTTATAAACAAATCCATCGCCCTTAATCGATCCTCGCGCCTTAAGATCCTCATACTATAATTCTAGGTGGTAATGCATACTAGGTAGAATAATCGTACAGTTATCCTTAGTCTTATTATCTAGAGAAACGCTCCTTTAGATTATGTTAGCACCGCGTCTACTTTTAAGGAGCGAGGGAATATTAACATTAATATGGCGGAAAGCTGTAGAGTCTCCTTTAACTGCGAATTTTATATAATAAGGGTAGGAGATAAGTCGCCATTAGCTGTTAGGTCTAAGGGCGCAATAGAGACAATAATACTAAGGGTCTTGTCTTATTAGCTATTAGTAGAAACTATAGACCATTATTCTTAACCAGCCGTAATTTAGCCGCCTATTAATTAGACGCTAATAGTAGCGGTATATACGCATTTCCTTATTAATTATTACTAAGATACTAGAATCCCACTACTATCTAAACACGTTTAAAATTACAGATCCTTCTCGCTACTATACTTCTTAGTCTTTTAGTAACATTATCTAATTAAGCAAAGCCTCTCTATTATATAAAAACCTTGGCGCTAAGTTATAAATGAACTTATATAGTCCTAAGGAATTAGATAAAACTAAAGGTCTATAAGCCTTTCTAAACTAAGAGTATATAGTAGGGTCGGTCTTTATAGTGCCGAGGTAGTTATAAGCGTGATATATTAAATGGAGTCTATAACACAGTACGGCGTAGTTTAGATCCTTTATCGCTAAACCCATACGTTCTCCTATAGCTTATATATGCATTTAGCAGACCTTATATATCTTTAGATTAGAACTAGCTGCCCTATACTAACTACGCAAGAGCTTTATAACCTTAGTTGGTTTAATTTTAGTAGTTTAGTTTAGGGACGCCTTAAGATAAGTAGGCACATTATCCTTACAGTTATACCCTCGTTTTGCGCGGAGTATCGCTATAGCATCTACGGCCTCCTTAATATACTCCTTATTATCTCCCGGCTTAATAACGTTTTTATTAAATATTGATTCTACTCCTAGCCCTCCTACTTCTAGGTAAGCAATCGTTAGCCCTCTTCTTAGATTCCTTTTTAATAAAGATACTAATAGCCGCAAGGGTAAGCCAATAGGCGTTCTAGCTGCGAGAATACTCTCGTTTATAGATAATAAAGGTAAGTTAACTAATATAGGTGACCCTTATTAGAACGGACTTAGTATAATACTAATGCCTCCTTTTTAAACAGGTGTTGATGGCTGAAAGGCTAAGGGATTTATTATATTAGAAGCATATCGTAAATATATTTGCAGTATAAGAGCTAAGCTCTCTCCTATTTATCTAATTCCAATATTAATAACCTTTAGCCCCATAGTAGTTAGTCTCCTACTTTTTAGCGGCAGGTCCTTATTTAAAACAAGGAAGTTAGTTAAGTGTCTTTCTAAGCCATGCTTATTTACTACCTAGTCTAATACTGCCCTTCCTAGCATCTTTAGCGCGAGCGCGAAATCGGTCGGCTGTAGTTAAGTGGTGTTCTTAATGCCGCGTCCTAGATATTTGAGCCTGTTAATTAGGGCCTCATTAACTTATGCCATTACTTTATAAAGTGGGTAGACGGTAAGCTTTTAGGCGGTAGAAAGGAAGTAATAGGAAACCACATATTTAAGTGGACCGTTAAGAACACCTTATCCCTAGGACTTTTAGATGGTTTCTCTAGCTTTATTACACTAATTTCTTTAATCTTTTGCCATCTTACTAACGTTAGAGATGTTTTTAAAGATTAATAAGAACGCGTCCCTTCCTAGAGACGCTTATAGCCCGTTATCCTAGTTAATAAAATTAACTACCATACTAGTAGTATCTGCGTAGTTTTCTTAAGAGAGCAGAATCTCGTTATAGATTTGGAGGAGTACTACCTAACACTAATTAACTACGAAGCCTCTGACTTCTGCAAGGACGTCACTAATCTATTACTTAGCTCCTTTATATAGTACCAGAGGTCTACTAGATAAAGATATTATAAATATACTGTTGTTAATTCTATTTAATTTGTAACTTTAACTAATTACGGCTGTGTTTAAGGTTTATTAAGGGTAAAAAGGTAAAGTTTTAAATAGGGCTTTCTAATCTAAATAGTCTACTAAATCTAAGTGGCGGTATAAAGTTCTGCCGGCTCTAATCGTTAAATGGACCAATTATGATTTTCTATCCCCGGGATGGAAAATTGCTATTAGTTTAGTAAAGGCGGTAAGCGGAACTAATATCTTTACAGTAAATAATACTAGATGGTTATACGCAAATATTCTTCTATCCTTACCTTACTATTACTACGCATTAAATTCCTAACTAAAAAGTAAATAAGAAAGCGTAATAGAAAGAGCTTTAGGAAATACGGTAAATAAATAGATGGATTATACGGCTGTTATCTATATCCCCTTTCCTACCTTAGAACTTAACTGTCCCCTAGTTAAATGTTTTATACTTAGTTCTGTTAAACGATCTTTCTAAAACGCGCACTTCTTAAACTATACGGCGTTGTGATACTAGTGGATTTTATATAGTATCCTCCTTAGGTTCTAGCTCTGCTGTTATTTCTTATAGCATAGTTCCGCCTAACTAGTTAAGCTAGTCTTTTTAGCGGACCTTAGACATTTATTGTTAATAGAACTTCTTTAATCTATTCCCTAGAGTTTAATTACAAAATGGCGTGCCGTTAAGATCCTTAATTAAGTACCATCCTTTATAAGGGTAACTCTTATATACGCGGAACGGGCCTAGCCATTTTAGATCTAACTTACAACTACTAGAATAGTCTTACTTAAGCTACATATTATAAAGTATAACTATATCTCTAACCTTAAATCCGTCTTAGTAAATGCGGTAGGTGTTATTAAAGTACTCCTTATTTACTACCCTTAGTTGTCTTATACGCGCGATAGCCTCTTTTATATCTACGTCTCTTTAGTTAAACTGCTTTACACAAAGTACTAGTAGCTCTATAGTGGTCCGGACTATTTACTAAGGCAGCGTCTACTAAATAGGTATATAGAGTTTAATAGGAAGGATATACTTATATCCGTATATAACTCTTACCGGTGTTATTTCCATAAGCCGCTTAATAGTTATCCTATCTGCCTATAAAACGGTATAAAGATTGTCTAGCCATAAGCTATCTATCTTCGCTAAAGCGTCTATTATAGGTTTATAGCCTTACTCTATAAAGCCTTACGCCTAAGTATAATAAGCGGAAGCTATAACCCTTTTAATATTATAGAGCTCTACAAGCGTAGCGGTAACGTTAGTATTCTCTTCTCTACTATCTACAGAGAGCTGTTTAAATACTCCCTATCGGCAAATGACATCTTTATAAAGGAACTTCGCTATACTTTTTATATCCTTATTTTAAAGGGCCCAAGCTTCTACCTATTTAGATATATATTCTTAAGTAATAGCCAGGTACTGGAATCCAAGACGGCTTAGAGGCATAAACGTAATGTTTACTACTACTTATTGCTATAAGGTAGACTCCTACGTAAAGTATATCGCTTCTTCTTCCTATTCTAGCTGTTGCTCCTAGCATTATAGATATAACTTAATATACCACAATATCTGATTCTATAGCCCTAGCTACTAATATTAATTTAAAATCCTCTAATATATTCCTTCTTGTCCGCGATATCCGCTTTGATTATAAAGGCTTTTAATAATCTTTTACTAAGCGTCCTTATTATTAACTACCCTTTGTATTAGTATATTTTTTGACTATTAGCGGAAGAGCTGTTAATTGCGCACTAGGAATTTCAGTATATGTCGTTTAAACTTTTTAAATTCTTTAGTATTTATTTCTTCTAGACGTCGTAAGGTTACTAGCCATTTTATAATCTTTTAAAACTCCCCAGAATATAAGTCTTCTAGTAGCAGATTTACCTCTATTTTAACTGGGCTAGCCGTATATTCTAAAGCACTTAGTTCGCAGTTAATAAACTCTTTAATATCTTTAGTTAGCTTATTAGGTTATTCGCTATCTAGTGGTCGTTATAATAGTCTATTAGCTAGGCTATTTTTCTTCCTTAGAATATGCCTAATATTAAAGTCCTATAACTAAATCTATGCTAGCTATTATATTATTAAGGCTCCTAGTAAATCGGTGGCAGTATAATTTAGTTGCGTAACTAAGGTATTTATATCCGTTTTAACCGTAAAGCGGACGCCGTATAGGTATACTTAATACTTCTTTAATGTATATAGCAATGCCTAATATTTAAGCTTTCCTAAATTATACTTCTATTCCGCTTAAGACTAGATACCGCTCTTATATTAATATAGGTGGCGATAACCTTATACGTCCAGTTGTATAAGACTGTATCCCCACCCATTCTTATATCCGTTAACGGCGAGAATAATTAGCCTAGCCCCCTTACTATAATCCAGTTGAACTAACGCGGGTATAGTAGTAATTGTATACTTTAGAGTCTTTATAGCAGTTATCTACTCTATACCCTATACAAACGGAACGTTTACTTATAGTAGTTAGAAGATTGGCTCTACCTTTATTGCGAAGTCTTCTACCTATATTTGGTAATATACGACAACTCCTATAAAGGCTTAGGCAGATATAACGTCTTTATAATCTCTTTAGTAAATAATCTTTACGACTTTTAATTCTTCTAAATATCGCCCCTTTCTATTACAGCGGTAACTAACTACTATAATCTCGTCCTTATAGAAATAAGACTTTACGCCTAAGATTATATACCTAGCTTGTTCTAAATCTATAAGTACTCCGTCTAGCTATATAATGTGTTCTAGAATATATCTGCGCATGCCTAAAAGGCTCTCTTCTCTATTATACATTATCTATAGTCCTTTTACTATAATATTATCCAGAAACGGTAAGGCATAGTGTGGGATATGTTGCTCTAGAATCTTAGTAATTGTCCTTATAAACTAGGCTACCGAATTTATTCCTTTTATAGGTACTGTTATTTATTATAGAAGTCCTAGAGGTGTTATAAAGGCTATTAGGTTCCTGCTTTCTATATCTAGCTCCAATTAGTTATATCTAGAGAAGAAGTTCACTAGAGATATAACTTTACACCCTATAAACTCTTTAGAAAACTCATTAGTATATAGCGGTAGATTTGCGTCCCTAATAGTCACTTAGTTGATATTTATCGCCACATTAATTAGCTGGTACTTCTTGTGTTCCTTTTTGCTTATAAGAAACCATAGATTTTTATATAGGCTTTCGCAATATTCTAGAGTCCCTTA
Source organism: Cenococcum geophilum 1.58 (assembly GCF_001692895.1). Classification (NCBI taxonomy): domain Eukaryota; kingdom Fungi; phylum Ascomycota; class Dothideomycetes; order Gloniales; family Gloniaceae; genus Cenococcum; species Cenococcum geophilum. The sequence continues at coordinate 306,597 of NW_027137596.1, forward strand.
AGCCAGTTGTTCTTATAACATATTTATTACTTCCCTTTATAGGGCTCTTAGTATAGGGAAGTTCGGCACTTGCTATGCTTTATACAGTACAGTCTTAATCTTTAATAGTAGAGTTACGTCTCTGCTAACACGACCTATCTTAAAGAACTCCCATACTAGAGCCTCTTCTTAGTTAAATAATATAGCCTCTAAGATTTCTTATTCTCTTAGCTGGAGGTCCCCTATAATTACGCGCTCTAATTATTCTGGCTTTAGCCGTGTACTATAGGCCAGCTTAGTATACTGCGGCTTAAGGAAATGATTATATAGACTAAGGGGTAACTCTTAAATGGACGCCTTTTGCCAACGTAAGGCCACTTCTCGCCACTTTATTATTCCTCCTATAACCGTTCTGTCTAGTGCTGACGAATTAACCAGGCGGACCTTCTCTGCCTTTCGTTTATATATAGTTGCTATACTTATAGCTTTCTATTAGGCCTTGCTCCTATAGCCTTCTATTTATATTATAAATAGATCCGTCGTCTTTGACATTCGATATATAAGGGATCTAGCCTTCGCCTTAAATACTGGCTTCTGCCTTCCTCCTAAGTGCTTCTTTAGGACTTCCTTTAACGTTTCGCTGTTAAGATTTCTCTATCTAGCGTTGTGCTCTTCTTCCTGTCGATTGCCCTGTTTAGTAGATATTTAGAATAGTAAACGTCCTTATTAAAGCCGCACCTTATTTCCTTTCTCTCCGTCCTCGGCGTCCTCCTTATTCTAATATACTGGGTTATAAGTAACCCTAGATACGATCCTAGCGGTTATACTAGTTACACGTTTCCTAAACTACTGCCTATACTAATTCCTTTATCTGGTCTAAGGAATATTGCGTCCTTATAGGATGTTAAGAACCTTATTTTAACTCCGCTATCTTCTAATTAAATAATATAAGATACCTAGCCTATTGCGGTTTACTGCGTTGCTAGCCTAGCCCTTACTAACTACGGCTTACTAAGTATTACCTTATATAACATTTCTCCCATAGTAATAAAAGTCGTGGATATTAAGACGTCCCCTATAACTATAGCGGCTATATATACTAATCCAATAAACTTAAACTAAGTCCTATTTGTAAATATTAGATATACGCCCTATAACTATAGGGGCAGACTTAATATCAGCAAGCTATATTATAGAGCTACACTTTCCTTAATAAGGTTAAGCTCCGCTCTAGAGTTAATTAAACACTTAACCCTTTTGTCTCCTATCTGTGCTTCCACCTTTAGACATTATTATTAAAACCAGGTGAATCCTGCTTCCCGTTTAATTTGGTCTACCTCTATAGTTATTAGGCTAGCTTAATTAGCATAAAACGTTAGGTATGCCAACAATATAGATGCCTTAACGCCCTCTTGCTTTTGTTGGTAAGGTTTTATAAAAGGTAGTAGGAGCGGCTTAAAGAATAACCTTATAACTTTAGGTATATACACAAGGCAGTTACTAATAGTAACTTTAATAGTTTTTAATAAGATCTTGTTCGCTATTACGGTTGGGCTTAGGACATTCCCTTTTAATATGTCTATTATCCTAACTGGCTTTAGTTGCGGTACTTTAGCGGTTATAGTCGCTTCTATTCCTTACTCTACTTCTCTTCTTAGCTATTTAGTATAGTCTATTTTATTAGTCTCCTTATTGTTTACTAGTGAATAGGGGGCCTGCCGCTGTAGTTGTGGTGCGATTTAGACATATCCTCCTAGTTGTATATTTTAAACTATTGCCGGTTACAAACCAGTTAGTTTTAGAAATAGTTTTATCACCTTAATGTCTCCTCTTGGCTTTCTAAGATCGTATGACCGTATTATAGGCTGCGACTGGGTTGCTGCTCCTATTAGATTAACGTATACCGACTCTACTTAGTATATATCTTCCTAGGACTCGCCGAGCTCTTTTTTACTTTTAGCGCTATTGCTTTCTATAAGCTCTACTAAGGACGTATTTAGTTAGATACCTGTCGCCGTCGCATTGGGATTAATATTCGCATTCTACCTTAGCTAGTCTTTAAGGAACTGAATTTAATAGCTGCTTGGTAAATATGGGAGTGGATTTCCTAGGCGCTAACGTATTTTAGTATAGATTTGGTTGTTCTCGTTTATATATAAGAACCCCCAGCTAACTAGTTCTTAGAGCTCTAGGTATTAGTTAATAAAATAATAAGGGCCTCTATATCTATAACACGTCTTATCTTATATTTAGTATGCACTAGGGTTTCCTAGTTTTCTATACCTTCCTAAACCTAGCTTATATCGCTCTCATAGCGCCCCTTTATAGGACGGTAGTAGTTTGTTATTATTTATTACCGGTTATAGACCTACTTATTCTTAACGCGCTGACGCCTTATTTAGGAGCTGTATATACTATATTAGGTCTTAGCGAATTCTATTAAGGAACGGCATTAAAGATATAATGCTTGCTAATTTAACCGTCCTAAGATTAAGCTTCCGGAGTTAACTAGTAAGGCTCTTTAGCTTAGGGTCCGTCTCTTAGGTTATATAACGGGCACTTGCCGACTTATTTAGCTAAAAGACTATAGGCGGCTAAAGAGCAGCATCTCTCTAGTTTAATATAGCCGGCTACTGCTTGCAGAATTATTTAACTAGTTAACGGAGACCTTACTTTTTAGGGTTTATTATTAATAAGCGGTCTACGCCTTTATATAAATTAAGCCTGTTTTCTACAGCCCTTCTTAGTAGATAAAAGTTAAAAGACTCTCGTTTATCCGGGTTAGCTCCTGTCTTAGTTATAGTATATTTTTGATATTTAAATAGAAGTCCTTTTATAAACTAGTATCCTTATTTACGGTTTTCTAAATTACTAGCTTTAGTAACCTTCTAGGAAATTAGTGTAAATTGTCTATAGTACTCGCGTATACTACTAGGTGGGTTGTTCCTATACTATAGTATATACGCTTCCAAGAATTCTACCGTCTTAACTTATTGAAAGTAGTTACTTCCTTAGTAGTCTATCTAAAGCTTTTTTATGAGTTCCGTTTATCTGCTAATAATAAACTTAGGCAGACTTTGGATCTAGGTCCCTATCTAATAGTTATAATATTTTAGAAGTCCTTAATGCTTCTTATTGTCCGTAACACGGTGTCAAATATATAGTCGCTCATATTATTTAATAAATTGCGATATATTTTATCCCGTAAAGTAAGGAGTCCCTAGAGTCCCTAGAGCTGGCATAGGCTAGGCTATAATATATACCTTATCTTATTTTATTAGTGGTTTATTACAAGGTAACGGACTAGCAGTTTCTCCTAGGATAGGTAAGTTAACCTCTTAGTTCTTGTCCTCTTTTTACTAAAGGTTATTAGTTTTAGACGTTGTAGGAGTTAGGTCTAGTACCGCATCCTTTAGGTTAGGAAAACTTCGTAGGTTAGCAGGCTGCCTACTTCCTTCTCTACCGTCATTATAGAATGGGCCTAGCATCCCTAGTATTCCCTTTATCAGTCCTATCGCCATTACTCTTATAAATTTAAGGAAGGCTTGTATAAATGCTAGAAGAATTATATAGACCGTTGCAAATATAGTAAATAAAAAATTAAAGACTTCTTTCTGCTGGTCCTGATGCATTATAACCCTCTCTTTTATCCTCTATCCTGCCGTACCCTATACTTATATTCCCACTTCTAGTTATTTATTCCGTCTACTATAGGTCTTAGATAATAATCTCCAAAAGTGTTATTAACTTATCTTAGTAATAGTAATACCTGCGCGTACGTCGCTAGTAGTTCCGTGCTTAATTTCCGCACCTATTAGTAACTTAACGGCTTCTAATAATAGTAACTTAATAGTTTTCAGTGGCTACAGCACGTTCCTATACGTCTCCTATGTATATAGCGCTGGACTTTTAATCTAAAGAGCTTACCGTCGTCCCTATATAGAATGCCATAAAATATATAGGAGGGTACAACCTCTCTAAGATAGGAAAGTAACAGTGCTATCTGTCTATCTATCAGTCAGTTAGTTAGTCGGTTAGTTAGTTGTAATTAGTTAGTAGAATAGGCAGTAAGAAAGAAAGAAAAGAGTATATTATATGTCTGTCGTGCCTATCTAAGTTATTAAAAACTCTAAGGGCTCTAGACCGATCTATATAACTTATATAAGGCCTAGGCTCTCCCAAAGCTATGCCTAATTTAGATGTTAAATCTAGGGGCCAAATTACACCACTATACTATTCCTTGTTATATAGCTCTACCGGCTCTATTTTAAACCGTACCTAAATTAACTAACTAGCTTCTTTTAACTCTTCTCTAAGTAGTTATAATATTATACTTAAAGCGTCTATAACACCATCTCCCTCCTCTTTATCTTCGTCCTTAAGGATTCTAAATATCTCTAAGTTATTTACTAGAGGTATAATATCCGTCTAATTAATTTAGTTAATATTATTACTTACTATACCTAAAGCAATTTCTTCTTCCTTAACTGCTTGTTATACTTATACTATTACTATAATATTATTTCTTAGTAAGATTATACCGTCTCTATATTCTTATTGTTTAAAAAAGGGGTTAGTTTATATTATATTAGCGAACCTATCTTCGCGATAACCGTCCTCTTACTTAAAGTACACTAAAGCGAATATTTATTCGTCCTATAATATTTACTCTATCTCTAATGCTAAATATATACAACCTATTACTCTTAATAGTCGTCTAGTTCCCTAATTAATTTATTTTAAAGTTTTATATTTAATCTGCTGCTATATAGCTAGATAATAAACTATCTATTACTTTAGCGGAATTATACCATTCTTAGGACGCTAAATAGGAGGCTGCTAATACTTAGCAACGGGCCCTTAAGTCTTATCTTACGACGTCTACTTAACTAATCCGTCTTAAGAAGGTGCGTAAAAAGGGTTGTTTTAAGAAGTAGAAACTTATAAAATAGGGTCTATAGGAACTTAGTAATAAAAAAACAGATTTTCTTTTAATAGAGAGGGAAATAGATCTAAGTAGCTTAGTAACTACTCCTCTTAGGTCCCCCTTAGGTAACTTATTCTTTAGTAATCCTTCTTTATTAATACTACCTAACCTAATTTCTTCTAATACTCCTGTACCTTTCCTATAGCGTTTTTTAAATTCTCTAGTAGTTCCTAGGTAGTCTTAGTGTAGCCTATCCACTTTACTTTATACTATATTTTATTGTTAATATCCTTATAGCTATTACGGACGCTTTAAGTACGATATTACAACTACTTAGAGAAGAGACAAAAGAAGCTAGTTGGTTAATATAAGCACGGTCTAGGATGGAGCCGATAGAACTATGTAACGAGGAATAGTAACCAAGATTACATAATGTGCTATATATTAAACAAGAGGAACGAGAGGAACTTACGTACCTTACGTATAAGACGTATATTACGTATAAGAAGGATTTTATAGGAGTACGGTTGTGTATTTAAGGACCCTTAATCCCTACCTAGATAGTTTCTTCCTTATAGTAATTCTTAGAATATAATTAGAGTTAATCTATTAGGCAACTACTCCACCAGTTGTTATTACGTTGTTAACTTTTATACTTGCATTTCCTATACACCTAGCCCAATAATAAGCCCATTATAGTTCTTGCTATAAGGTTCTATTATATAATTACTACCTAGTTACGGTATTAATATAAGAAGTTAAATAACATGCCACCAAAAGTAGCCACCATAACGCTATTAACGGCAGCAACTACTTTAAGGATAGGAGGTGATACCAGTATAGCAGATACTAACTTACAGCAACCTATAACGGTTGGACAGCTATAAAAAAATAGTTAACTAGCTAATAGCTAACAATATAGTGTTAGAAGAAAAACTTAACGGGATAGAAGCAGCAAAGATTAAGCTACTATTAATTAAGAGATTTATAGGAGAGAGGTTAAAGCTTAAAGGATTCCTTACGCAGATACACTTTAAGGTCTTATAGGAGGGAGTAAAGTTACTTATACCTGTGGATCGGATAGCCTACGTAGGACTATTCTTATTAGGAAAAGCACTTAAGTAGTTTAAATTTTACCTTATAGAGATATAGGCAAACGGAATAACGACCACTAACTAAGACATGCAATTTATGTTTTTAAGTTGGGAAGGATTTGTAAAATGACTTACGCAGATATTTAAAGACCTGGAAGAAATAATTATAGCAGAAAAAAAACTCCAGAACCTCGTGCAATAAACTTTAGTAATTAAGTATACGACATAGTTCTAGACACTAGTAATATAAGTAAAGTGGAATAATAGGGCGCTTATAGCACAGTATAAATAGGGACTTAAGGCTAAAGTCTAGGATATAATTATTCTAATAGAAGATGCGGACACCCTAAGGGAACTAATAGATTAGGCGATTAAGATTAATAATAGGATCTTCTAAAGGGAACAGGCTAAAAGAGGCTAGGATAGAGTTCTATAGTTATATAAGGCATAGAGTACGCAACGACAAAAGCTAAGTTAGAAAACATGGTATAGCGCAAAGCTAATAGACCTAAGTAATACTAAAGAAGCCTATAAGAGATAGAGCAAACTATAGAAACCTAGAGGATAAGAATTAAGTAATTAAAGGTCTAAGGAGCAGAGGCCGAATCAGGGATCTTAGCAGTAGAAGACATTTAGGCAGACTCTATAGTAAGAGAAATAGTTTAAAGAAGGAGCTTGCATAAATTACGGAAAACAGGGTTATTATATCAGAGACTATAGAAGTAGGTAGAGTTACTACGTAGTAAAAGGTATAAGACTAGTAGACGATATATATATACAGAGGGACAATAATATGCTACGAGGAACAAAAGAATATTTAATTAAAAGTTTTGCGTTTTGTTATAACAACACATACTAAATTTATAAGGACGCTAAGTATAGCGTAAGCTATTAGCTATAAGAGCCAGCACCTATAGGATATAGAGGAACTAACGAACCAGTTCACAGATCGGATATTAAGGACAATGAATTTAATATAGGCAAAACATTCCGTAATAATAAGGCAATAAGGGCCGCTTACTAAGAGTAAGCAGACCTTAGAGATATTATACTAGAGGTAGGGGATAATTCTACTATAGAATAGGGAATATTAGTAGGGATCGAAACCCCACTAGATACGATATCTATCGCTTTACAAGACGTAAGAGAAGTAGAACAGCGAACCACTTCGGCACTTAATAAAGGTAAAAGGCCAAAGGCTTAAGATTCTTAAGACGAGATAAGAGACGACTAAGATTCTTAAGACGAGATAAGGTATACCTAAGGACCTATAACGGACGAAAACCGATAGAGTAGGGCAGTAGCTTAGTTTAGAAATATACGAATAAGCTCGGGACAGAGTTTCCTACAGGTATAAGACTCTTAAGACGAGATAAGTAAGATTTAAGACTCTTAAGACGAGATGAGAACACTATAGATACCTAGTTAGACTAAGGCGGGAGCTAAGCTTAAGTTAGAAGCAAGCTTAGGATTAAAGAATCCAAGGAACTAAGATTTTGGAGTATAAATAAGGATACCTATAGGTAAGAGGTAAGGAGCTTCTTTATAGATTAGAGAATCTACAATATAAATAGTAGTTAGACTGGGAGACAGATATATAAACCTAGAAGACTTACTAGGGGAACGTAGTGTTTAGCCTAAAGATTAAAAGTTTAATACTAGGATTAAGAAGTAAGATAACTTTAAGGATTAGAGCGTAAGGCGCAAACTAAAAGAAACTATAGAAGAGTTTAGGTAAAGAATTATTGTATAGCAAGAACAGAAACTAGATAAAAGATCTAGCATATTAGGACGTATAAAGGACAGAGTACTAGTACAAAGAATTACTAATAGGCTAAGAGTAGGTATACTAAGAGCTAAGTAGCTTACCGAACTAAAGAATAAAGAGGATCTAGGGATTCTAACTAGGTTTAAAGAATAACATATAAAGGGCTGTTATAATACAGTAATAAGAAGATACTTCCTTATGGATAGACCGTATACACTCTAGTAGCTATACCAAAAGTGGTATAGGTAAAGGCATAATAATAAGTGGGAAGATTTCTATATATAGTTGGATGAAAAGGTTATCTAGGACCACCTAATTATAAAGAAGGCTATAACGCATATTAAAGGAGCCTTAATTATAACGTTAAAGGATCTAAAGGAACGTTTAGAGGACTAGAGAAGCAAAAGACGCATCTTAGTACCTATAAATAAAGTTATAACGTTTAGATTAGTACGATAAAGGTTTAAACTTAGGGATAAAAACGAGCTAAGAGTTAACCTAAAGCACCTAGTACACTATACGTTATTATAGATTACGTATATAGACAATATATACGAAATATATAAGAATCCGAAGGAAAAGAATTGGAAATACCCTATAAGGATATACTAGATAACGGATAAGTAATAGTATAAAAATGCCAAATATATATATGGATGGTATCTAGCAGAGGTCCAAGAGGAAGGAAGTTTAGTACTTTAACTAGGAAGATTCCTTACGGAAGAATGCTTAGACGGACGATAGTAGTAGGAATGCCTAGAAAATACGTGTCTATGGCATATTAAAGATAAAAAGCGAATTAGGTATTAGCTAAAGAGTAAGCTAAATATACTAGGATTAAGCAGCTAATAGTTAGAAAAAGTAGAGGCCTATAGGACTAGAGGGAGCTAGTAATAAAGCCTTAGACCCTTAAAGGAATTTAAGAATAACACCTAAATTTATAAATTAAGTGGTAAGATTAGCAGTTTGAAGCGCTAATAGATAATAGAGTAATATAAAACCACATCTTACTAGCAGTAGTTAAGAGAATAGGACTACCTTATAGATAAAAGGAGCAACCTTACCTATTAGTTACGATTTTAGGAGATCTAATAACCTATAGAGGAGGGATTATTAATCTTAAAATAGGACTTATTTAGATAACTATTAAAGGGAGACAAATTGAGATGTCTTTTAATATCCTACTATTAGGACGGGACGAGGCAGTATTAGGTATGCCTTAGTTATAGGAATATAATCTAAGAATCAATTAGATTATAGGTTAGGTTAATATTAGAGATACTTAACGCCGTAAGATACAATAATAAGCCAAGTTGGTATAGTACTAAGTAGGAGCAACCTATAAAGAAACAGAAAAAGGACTAAGTTATATACTAAAGAGATACTATAAGTACGGCAAAAAACTATAGTCACTGGAAAGTAAAAAGCTGTTAAAATATATAGCATAGGACTATAAGATAAAGTTAGAACTAGAAATAAGTCTAAAGTTTTTTCTAATCTATAAGCTTACTAAAGAAGAAGGTAGAGCGTTAAAAGAGTTTGTTTAGGAAAATCTATAAAAAGGATATATTAGACCATCGCAGTTATTAGTAGGTTATCTAGTACTATTTATACTAAAGAAAAATGGCAAACTAAGGCTATGTATTAACTATAGATAGTTAAACAGTATTACTAAGAAAGATATGTATCCTTTACCCTTAATTAGCGAAATCTAAGATAGGATAGGCAATGCGCAAATCTTTACAAAGATAGATCTAAGATAGGCGTACTATTAAATTAGGATTAAGGAAGGCGATAAATAGAAGGCAGCCTTTAGGTTAAAGGAAGGACTATATAAACTATTAGTTATACAATTTAGGCTTATAAACGCACTAGCAACGTTTTAGAAGCGTATTAACAATATATTAGGAGAATACTTAGATAAGTTTATTATGGTATATCTTAATGATATTATTATTTACTTAATAACTAAGGAAGAATATAGGGAACACGTTAAATGGGTTTTAAAGAGACTATAAGAAGAACAGATGCTAGTAGTAATTAAGAAATATAAGTTCTTTACTAGGAAGACTAATTTCGTTAGATTTATTATTAAACTAGGCCAACTTAGTATAGATTTAAAGAAGATTAAGGCTATAGTAAATTAGTAGGAACTAGAGAACGTTATATAGTTAAGATCGTTCCTAGGGTTTTACAATTACTATAAAAGGTTTATAGCGCAGTAGTTAAAGGATATTAAGCCATTTACGCGGTTAATAAAGAAAGAAGAACTATAGGCATAGGGAGAGGAGTAAAGAAAACTCTTTAAGAAAGTTAAAGAGTTGTTTACCTAGGAGCTAGTTCTTAAAATCTATTAACTAGGACTAGAGACGGTTATAAAAATAGATGTATTAGACTACGCACTAAGGGCATACTTTATATAAAGGCATTAAGATAGATAGCACCTAGTGGTATACTATAATCGAAAGATAATACTACCAGAGTTAAACTATAACATCTATAATAAGGAGTTGTTAGGTATAGTTATAGTATTAAAGAAATAGAGAGCATTCTTATAAGGCATAGAGAAACCATTTATAGTTAAGATAGATTATAAGAACCTAATAGGATTCCTAATAATAAAGGAACTTAACTAAAAACAGGTTAAATGGGCAGAGATACTTACGGAATACTATTTTAAGATTTAGTATACTAAAGGTACAGACAATATAAGGGCAGATGCTCTAAGCCGTAAAGCTAAACTATAAAATAAGGAAAAGCTATTAGGGGCTTTATTGCAAAAAGATATAGACGGATTAATTAGGTATAATTATCCAAAAATTATAGCAACTTAAGAAAATAATAAACTAGAGAAAGTCTACGAGACACCGGAAAGCTTTTAGGTATAAAAAATTCTAAAAGTATAGCTAAAAGATCTATAAACAGATATATATAAAAATTAAAAAGCGAAGTATATCCTAAGAAGCATAGCAAAGCAGTTTATAGAAGACTTTTATAAGGGACTAACTTAAGAATATAATAGAGCTATAGGCTTAGTGTTAAGACTCTAGAAGGAGTATATTATTAACGGAATTTAAAGGATAACTAGAAAGGTTATAAAGAAATATCTAGATTGCTAAAGGAATAAACTAATAAGGCATAAGCTATATAGAGGGCTATAACCTATTAAAATACTAGGGAGACCATAGGAGGTTATATTATGGGACTTTATTATTAAGTTACTAAAATTAAAAGATCCTATTACTAGATAAAATTACAACGTAATCTTAGTAATAGTAGACAAGCTTATAAAGTAGGGATACTTTATAGCATATATAAAAGAAATCTTAGCGGAAGATGTCGCTAGAATCTATGTTAAAGAAGTGTTTATAAGATATAGAGCACTAAGTAAGATTATATTGGATAGAGATCTAAGATTTATAGCAGCATTTTAGGAAGTATTCTTAGTGGAGTAAGGAGTTTAAGTAGTAACTTCTACTATATATTATTTACAGACAAACGGTTAAACGGAAAGATTAAATTAGACGCTAGAGCAGTATCTAAGGCATTATATTAATTATGCATAAAATAATTAGGTATTACTATTACTAGTTATATAGTTTACATATAATACAACACCTTAAGAAGGAATAGGCATATTACTATTTAAGGCAAATTATAGATATAAGCTAAGAATATTGTTGTTACTATAGTAAGTAAAAAAAACGAGTAGTATAGCTAAAGAAAGAATAAAGGATTTAATAAATCTTTATATAGACCTTATNNANNNAGNNAAGNNANTATANNANAGAATAAAAAAGTACTATAATGCTAAGAGATCTAAGGGACTAGATCTTAAGGAGGGAGATAAAGTATAGCTACTATATAAAAATTTTAAGAGTTAACAACTAAGTAAGAAATTGGACTATATTAGACTAGGACCTTTTAAAATAATATAGAGGATTTTACTAGTTACGTTTAAGTTAAACCTACTAGCCAAAATAAAGATCTACCTTATATAGTATATTGTAATACTAGAGCTAGTATATGGGAATATTAAGCTACTAGTCTATAAAGCAGATATATATAAAGGATAAGAAGAAGACAAATAGCAAGTTTTAAAAATCGTTAATTATAAGGACACTAACAACAAAACATAGTATAAGGTTAAGTGGATAGGCTATACTAAGACTACCTAGGAGCCATTAGAGAATTTAAAGAACGCTATAAGAAAGGTATAGGAGTATTAGAAGAGATTAGGTTAGGCAGTATTAATAAAGAAGGATTGCTAAAAAATAAGTTACCTAAGGGGGATCTAAGAAGAGTAGTTGCTGAACTACTTAGATCTATTTCCTTCTCTATTAGAGGAGAATCCGTTTTTTTATTACTTAATTCCTGCAAACCTTATTCTATAAGTTTCTACTCTTTAAAATAAACCTTCTTATAAACCTTTTTAAGACGAAGCAGATAAGCAGATGCCGTAATTTAAGTATCTAGGGCCTTCTATTCCGCGTTATAGGAACATTCTAACTTAGTAAGGGCTTATAATAGTTTACTATCTAGCCGCGCAGCAGTAGATTAAATATAAGACCTTAAGATAAATTAATTAGGGAACTAGATAACTATTAAGAGTAATAGGTTATATATATTTAGCATTAAAAGTAAAGCGAACGTTATAGAATAAATAAATATTCGCTTTAGTATACTCTAAGTAAGAAAACGGTTGTTGTAAAGATAGGTTCATTAACGTAATATAAACTAACCCCTCTTTTAAACAGCGAGAACACGGAGACGGTATAATCTTACTAAGAGATAATATTATAGTAATAGTGTAAGCACGATATTGGGCGTATAAAGAAGAAATTGCTTTAGGTATAATAAGCAACAATATTAACTAAATTAATTAGACGGATATTATACCTCTAGTAAACAACTTAGAGATATTTTAAATCTTTAAAGATAAAGATAAAGAGAAAGGAGATAGTATTACGGACGCTTTAAGTATAATATTATAACTACTTAGAGAAGAGATAAAAGAAGCTAGTTAGTTAATATAAGTATAGTCTAGGATAGAGCCGATAGAACTATATAATAAGGAATAGTAACTAAGGTTATATAATATACTATATATTAAATAAGAGGAATAAGAGGAACTTATATACCTTATATATAAGACGTATATTACATATAAGAAGGATTTTATAGGAGTACGGTTGTATATTTAAGGACCCTTAGTCCCTACCTAGATAGTTCCTTTCTTATAGTAATTCTCAGAATATAATTAGAGTTAATCTATTAGGCAACCACTCCACCAATTATTATTACGTTATTGACTTTTATACTTGCATTTCCTACACACCTAGCCCAATAACGAGCCCATCGTAGTTCTTGCTATAAGGTTCCGTTACAATAGCTAACGATCTTTAAAACTTACTATTTATCTTCTTCTTATCCTCTATACGTGTCTACTTTATAAATTAGCAGTTTAACACTTCTGTATACTGGCTCTAGTATTATAATATACTATATAGGGTAGATCTTTATTTTAGCTAGTAGGTTTAACTTAAACGTGACTAGTAAAATCCTTTATTTAATTTTAAAAGGTCTTAGTCTAACATAGTTTAACTTCTTACTTAGTTGTTAACTCTTAAAATTTTTATATAGTAGCTATACTTTATCTCCCTCCTTAAGATCTAGTTCCTTAAATCTCTTAGCATTATAGTACCTTTTTATTCTTTATTATACTATCTTTATTATTTCTATAAGGTTCTTATAAAGATTTATTAATATCTCTATTCTTTACTTAGCTATACTACTTATCTTTTTTACTTAATATAGTAATAGCAATATTCTTAGCTTATATCCGTAATTCGCCTTAAATAGTAATATGCCTATTTCTTCTTATAGTATTGTATTATATATAAACTATATAACTAGTAATAATAATACCTAATTATTCTGTATATAATTAATATAGTGCTTTAAATACTGCTCTAGTATCTAATTTAGTCTTTTTATTTAACTATCTATTTACGGATAATATACGGTAAAAGTTACTACTCTAACTTCTTGTTCCGCTAAGAATACCTTCTAAAATACTACTATAAATCTTAGATCTCTATCTAATATAATTTTACTTAGTGCCCTATATCTTATAAACACTTCCTTAATATAGATTTTAGCAACATCTTCTGCTAATATTTCTTCTATATATACTATAAAGTATCCCCACTTTATAAGCTTATCTACTATTACTATAACGGAACCTTATAGCAGGAACTACGGTAGGCTCGTTATTAGGTTAGGTATATAGGTAATATAAGTATAGAAGTTAACAACGTAATAATAACTAGTAGAGTAGTTGCCTAATAAATTAACTCTAATTATATTCTGAGAATTACTATAAGGAAGAAACTATCTAGGTAGGGATTAAGGGTCCTTAAATATATAACCGTACTTTTATAAAATCCTTCTTATATATAATATACGTCTTATATATAAGGTACATAAGTTCCTCTTATTCCTCTTATTTAATACGTAGTATATTATATAACCTTAGTTACTATTCCTTATTATATAGTTCTATCGGCTCTATTCTAAACCGTACTTATATTAACTAACTAGCTTTTTCCAACTCTTTCTTAAGTAGTTATAATATTGTACTTAAAGCGTCTATAATACTATCTCCCTCCTTTTTATCTTTATCCTTAAAGATTTCTAATATCTTTAAGTTATTTACTAGAGGTATAATATCCGTCTAATTAATTTGGTTAATATTATTGCTTATTATACCTAAAGTAATTTCTTCTTTACATGCCCAACGTCGTACTTACACTATTACTGCGATATTATCTCTTAGTGAGATTATACCGTCTTTATATTCTTGCTATTTAAAAGAGGGGTTAGTTTATATTACGTTAGCGAATCTATCTTTATAATAATTATCCTCTTACTTAAAGTGCACTAAAGTGAATATTTGTTCGTCTTATAACATTCGCTCTATATCTAATACTAAATATACGCAATTTATTACTTTTAATAGTCATCTAGTTCCCTAATTAATTTATCTTAGGGTTTTATATTTAATCTACTGCTACGCAACTAGATAGTAAACTATCTTAAGCCTTTACTAAATTAGAACGTTCTTAGGACGCAGAATAAAAGGCCTTAAATGCTTACATCGCGGCGTCTACTCGTTTACTCCGTCTTAAGAAGGTCTATAAGAAGGTTTATTTTAAAGAGTAGAAACTTATAAAATAGGGTCTATAGGAACTTAGTAATAAAAGAATAAATTCTTCTCTAATAGAGAAGGAAATAGATCTAAGTAGCTCGGCAACTGCTCTTCTTAGGTCCCCCTTAGGTAACTTATTCTTTAGCAATCCTTTTTTATTAATACTACCTAACCTAATTTCTTCTAATACTTCTATACCTTTTCTATAGCATTCTTTAAATTTTCTAGTAGTTCCTAGGTAGTCTTAGTGTAGCCTATCTACTTAACCTTATACTATATTTCATTATTAATGTCCTTATAATTAACGATCTTTAAAACTTACTATTTATCTTCCTCTTATCCTCTATACGTATCTACTTTATAAACTAGTGGCTTAATATTCCTATATACTAGCTTTAGCATTGCGATATACTATATAGGGTAGATCTTTATTTTAGCTAGTAAGTTTAACTTAAATATAACTAGTAAAATTTTTTACTTAATTTTAAAAGGTCCTAGTCTAACATAGTCTAACTTTTTACTTAGTTGTTAACTCTTGAAAATTTTATATAGTAGCTATACTTTATCTCCCTCCTTAAGATCTGGTCCCTTAGATCTCTTAGCATTATAGTACTTTTTATTCTCTTTTATACTTTCTTTACTAATTCTATAAGGTCTATATAAAGATTTATTAACGTCTTTATTCTTTCTTTAGCTATACTACTTATCTTCTTTACTTAATATAGTAATAGCGATATTCTTAGCTTATATTTATAATTCGCCTTAAATAGTAATATACCTATTCCTTCCTATAGTGTTATATTGTATATAAATTATATAACTAGTAATAGCAATACCTAATTATTCTATACGTAATTAATATAGTGTTTTAGATACTACTCTAATATCTAATTTAGTTTTTCCGTCTAACCGTCTGTCTGTAAATAATATACAGTAAAAGTTACTGCTTTAACTCCTTACTCCGCTAAGAATACCTCCTAAAATGCTGCTATAAATCTTAGATCTCTATCTAATATAATTTTACTTAGTGCTCTATGTCTTATAAATACTTCCTTAATATAGATTCTAGTAACATCTTCTACTAATATTTCTTCTATATACGCTATAAAGTATCCCCACTTTATAAGCTTATCTACTATTACTAAAATCGCGTTATAATCTTATCCGGTAATAGGATCTCTTAACTTTAGTAACTTTATAATAAAGTCCTATAATATAACCTCCTATAGTCTCTCTAGTATTTTAATAGATTATAGCCCTCCATATAGCTTATGCCTTATTAGTTTATTCCTTTAGTAATTTAGATATTCCTTTATAACTTTTTATGCTAAGCCCTAGATTCTATTAATAATATACTCCTCTTAGAGTCTTAACACTAAGCCCGTGGCTCCGTTATATCCTTAAGTTAGTCCTTTATAGAAATCTTCTATAAACTACTCTACTATACTTTTTAGGATATACTTTACTTCTTAATTTTTATATATATTTACCTATAAATCTTCTTGTATAATTACAGCACCTGTTGCACCAACCGCGTGCCTACGCGTTTGGTGCACTAAGTACGCGATTACGCGTTCGGTGCACTAACCACCCGCTTACGCGTCTAGTGCACTTATAAAGCACTAACTAATTAGGGGGGAGGTGCATTAGTATATAGACCACGTAGTCTGCTTTATAGAATCGATAGTCACCATTATCTAAAAGAGCATACGATACTATACGTATTTCGTGCCCCTAGATCTAACTCACTTATACTATTAAGTTAGTACAAATACTGATTAGTGAGCGCGCACAGATCAGCAATCACTTAATACCTCCCCCAAGCGATACTTGACAGCGACTACCCGTTTAGACTCCTAGTACGACCTGCTAGAAGGTTGGAAGTTGGGGATTACGGACTTACCTCTAACTCTGCATACTTATTTAAGTCTTAGTACGGTTTACCAGAAGTATAATAGACGCGAATACAGACCTATATAGAACCCCTACCCCTAAACCTTAAACCCCTATTCCTACTATACCTCCCCTAACCTCTTTTTAGACCCCTTACGGAGACCCCTTACCCTTCTACGAACCGTTACGGACCTGTTAATTACCTTTACGGACCGTTACAAAACCTCTTACCCTTCCGTAAACTATTATGGACCCACCAACCGCCTTTACGGACCACTATAAGACCCCTCCTACCCACTACGTACTACACTATATAATATAGTATAGTAGACCTAAAAAAGCAAGTTAATAAAGGTTAGGAAAAGTGGAGGCAGGGAGTCGACCTTACGTCTATACCTAACGTTAATAACTACATTAAATTTAAAGTCCTTAAATACGAATATTTTAAGCTTATAAACGTTAACCTATGGGAGTAATACTAGGAAGACTTCGCGGACTTTACAGAAGCTATCTTTAAAGCATGCAACCCTACTACTATCCGTAACCTACGGACCCTCTTATATAACTAAGGTGTATGGGTTAAAAGGAATAAATAAGTTACTATTATATAGTCCTTATACAACATAATATATAAGAAGAACCAAATGGAATAGACTAAAGAGGAAATCCTAGACCAGTTCCAAGAAACTAAGGAACTCTTTACTTCTTCCAAACTTAATATAATCGCTAGCCTTATACCTAACCCACTTAACCAAATTCGTCCTATAAACCTAAACAGTTTTAGAATTAATCTTACAGGCCAAAGTATACCTAGTACTTAAGTTACGGACCGTAATACCCCCGCAAACCAAAATACGGACTAAATTACCCCTATTGTTTAAGTCATAGATCTGTAAGCCATATATCCGCAAGCCATAGATCTATAAGTTATAGATCCGCAACCTACCTAAGTAAAAACCTACGGTAAGGAGCTAGCTAACTTAGCTAAGCTCTATACCGACGAATCTAAGTACAGCGGTAAAAATAACAATTTTGATTTTAAACTAACCATCTTTACGGACCTCTGTTAGAAGGCCGATATTCCTAAATAGAAGTTTAGCTAAGCCTACTCTACCATGCTGCGCGGCCTAGCACTTAACTACTACTACACTAACCTTAAGAGCAACCCCCTTGGTGTTCCCTTTAATAAGCTATACGAAGCTACCTGTAACTACTTTAAAGGACCGGAATATAAACGTAATATCCTTACCTAATGAAATGCAACCAAGCTATAGACCGTAATTGATAAGAACACTGAAAAATCGACTATAGAGTGCCTATAAATTCTCATTAAAGACCTCTGGTACCTATAGCACGGCCTTAACGCTAAGCTTCAAATAGACGACTTCCTATATAATAAACTTATTACGGCCTACTAGGAAGTAGAGCCCTATAAGTACGCCTATTACAAGCCTATAGACACTTTAGCTGGCCTTATTAATAATCTACGCTCCTCTATTATAACGTATAAAGTCTTAAACCCACCAGGCAGCACTTAAGCCTTTATTACGGATATTTAATATCTATAAACAGACTTAGACGTCTACTTTACGGACCGCCACTACCGCCAGCAGTACCCGTATTAACTAGGCCCTACCTATAACCCCCGCAACAACTCCTATATAAAAGTATACCCCCATAGACAAACTAGCCAGAAGTGCTTTATATGCGGTAAGGAAGAATATTGGTCTATAAGGTATACCTAGGAAGAACGTAATAAGTCTAAGAAGAGATTTAACAATCGGATTAACTAGTTTATCTTAGACTACAAAGGAGAGGAAGCGGAGGAGTCTCTTAATAAGTTAATAGAAGCCCTTATAATCGACTTTAACTTAGACGCTTAGGAATAGGAGACCTTAGAGACATTCCTAACCACTTTTGGACCTTTTACGGACAGCTAAGCCTTTAATATTATAACCGTATTAGCCGACCGCTTATTTATACACTTAATCGCACCTAAAAACCAATCTATAAGCATACCCGCTAGACCTGTTACGGACGTTATAGACCATGAATAGGACCTATTTACATATATCACCACAGAACGCTATACCCTTAAGGAATTCTACAGTGTTATAATTAACACAGGTGCCTCTAAGAAGTCCACTGCAGGCTATGGACAATACCTTGTATATAAGGCCACTACAAATAATAATATAGATATTGATACTACGCAGACTGGGGCCATAAACGTCTAGTTTAGTATTAGCTTAACCGCATTAATCGGATTAGTTGCAGTTAAGACTCTAATTAGCCTAGTTAACTTCCACGTAGTAAAAGCGGATACCCCTTTCCTACTCTACCTTACGGACATAGATAGGCTATAGGTGTACTATAATAACGTTATAGACACTCTAATTAGCCACGCAACTACCCTAGGAAATAAGCATGTCACCTTACTAATTATATAACAATTTAGACACCCATTCCTTATATAGGGAGAGACCTTATAGACGTACATTTAGGAATCTTTTAACTATAACCCGTGCTACCTTACCAGTACGGAAATCCACCGCCTACACCGCCGTTTCGGCCACCCGTTAACTAAAAAGCTGTATAGAGTCCTTAAACGCTCTAGACACAACAACGTTAATAGGAAGGCAATTAACCACCTAACTAAATACTATTCCTACTACTAGAAATATAGACGTTCCCTAGGCCGATTTAAGTTCACCCTTTATAAGGATCTTAACTTTAACTATTTAGTATACGTAGACATTATATATATTAACGGCAGCCTAGTACTACATATAATTAATAAGGCAACCCGCTATTAAGCCGCCCGTTAGTTGTAAAATATATCCGCAAAGCATACTTAGGATATTCTATAGACCTGCTAGATTGATACGTACGTTAGACCTCCTAAGTATATTACCCACAACGCCGGTAGGAACTTTATTAGCAAGGAATTCTAGCAGTATACTACGGCTATAGCTATATCAACAAAAGCTGTTCTAGTTAAGGCGCATTAGTCCATTAGGCTTATTAAGCGAGCTTACCTAGCTTTACGGAGAGCCTACTAAATTATTATAAACGAATATAAGGATATCTAAAAGGAACTAGCTCTGCAGATAGCCGTAAAAGCCGTTAACAACACCGCTAGCCTAGACGGACTAGTACCTACCCTCTTAGTCTATAGGGCCTACCTAAGGATAAGTAACCTAGACCCTCCTGCTCCATCTATTATAGAACAAGCAGCTGCAATACGGAAGGCAATAGCTGAGATAGTTAAGCTACGGGCCAAATAAACTATTAATAACGCCCTACACTACCGCAACGGACCTAACACGACCTTAGTATATAACCTCCCGCTTAACTCTAAAGTCCTTGTATAGCGTAAAAGCGGCAAGTGGACCAAACCCTACTGTTTACTAGCCGTAGAAAACGAGACGTGCTGCGTATAGCTTCCTAGCGGGCCAACTAGCTTCAGAAGCACGTCCGTAAAACCCTACTTTCGGCCCAAAAACACCTATGACGTCAAACCAGACAAACTAGAAGCACCTATTGAACTAGATAAACCAAAAGCACCCGCTGAATTAGACGAACTGGAAGCACCCTTGCCTACCCTAGAAGTCCCTTAGAAACCCACTAAACCTACTAAACCTGCCATAAAGCGTGGCTGAGGACGCCCCTATAAGAATTCCGTAATGGAGAACTACCTAACCTCCGCAGGTATATCCGTAAAGCAATCTCCGCCTATAGATATATTAGTTCTAGTATAGGAAACCCCTTTTACGGACTTATGGCGTAAAGAGATTAACGGACTACTTAAAAAGGGTGTCTTTGCAATTATAATGGAGAGAGACGTTCCGTAAGGCGTCCGTATATTTAACTTACGCTTTATTAATAAGATTAAGCACCCTAGTACTAATAAAGCCTTTAAGAAATTAAGGCTTGTTATATAAGCTTATAATAACCAGGAAAAGGACCTAGTCCTTACGCAATTACCTATAATTTAACGGGTTAGTTAACGGATTATACTCGCACTTACGCTTAGACTATAGCAAACTAAATCCGTAGCCCTTTACTTACGGGACATCTTACAAGCCTACGTGTAGTCTAATACCTACCTAAGTAGGGATATCTTTATATGACTACCCTATGAGCTTAACCTATAACCAGGAATAATTTTATGGGTTATAAAACCTCTTTACGGAGTACTAGAAGCCGGAAACCATTAGTTTAAGATATACCACTAGCACTACGTTAGTAAACTTAAAATAGAACAGTTAACCTATAACCCCTGCCTTCTATACAGCCTATTAAACGGCCTTAGTATTATTAGACTCTAAATAAATAATACCCTCTTCTTAGCAGACCGGATATTTGCGGACGCTAAAGAGATTAAACTATAAGAAGCTAAGTTTCTAGCAAAGCCGTAAAAGCAGTTAACGGAGTAAACTCCAATTAAGTTTAACGGAGGCTTAATTACATAAAAGGGCAACTTAATCTAGCTAACCTAGGAATGCTAAGCTTAAAACCTAAAGCTTGTTATAGTAAAGCCTACGGACCTTACTAGTTCCCGTAGAGAGACCCGTAAGACCGTAAATATAAAGGACTAATACGTTATACAGCGTGCAAGAGGCACCTATATTACTATAGTCTGTAACCTAAATCTACTTATAATTTATCCTTTACGGCCTAGGCAGTAGATCTATAAGAAGAAAATATTAAGCAGCTTAATAAGTGCATTTAGTGGCAAATTAACAATGCAGTAAGGGGACTTACTTTCGTACCACTAGACCTAAGTTCCCTTAGCTTACTAGCATTTACAGACGCCTCCTTTACTAATAATAAAGACCTATTATTATAAATCGGCTTTATAATTGTACTTACGGACTATAATTAGGACGTAAATATACTATACTAGTCCTTAATTAAATGCAAATAAGTAACCCGTAGCGTACTAGCTTCCGAACTATACGTACTAGCTTATAGCTTTAATATAGCAGCCGCAATTAAATTAACAGTCTAGAAGATTCTATAACTAGAGCAGTTACCCCTAGTTTTATGCACTAATTTAAAGTCCCTTTATAACTGCCTAGTTAAACTAGGTACGATATAAGAGAAGAGGCTTATAGTCGACCTAATGTGCTTACATTAGGCTTACGAACGACGTGAAATTGCGGAGGTTAAATAAATCAGCGGCGGAAATAACCTAGTAGACGCCATAACTAAGGCAAAGCCGTATTAAGCCCTTAAAACCCTAATTAACACGAATAAGCTTAACCTAGAAGTTATAAAATAGGTAGAACGGGACTAACAGAGCACCTACGGTACGTCTACGGCCCGTTGGAAGGCCGTACGGCTCGTTATACGGTACAGGTGGAAAACGGTAGAAAGCTACGGTTGAATTTAGTAGACTTACGTAACTTGCCGAATTTTATAGGGTAGTTAAATTAACTAATCACGATTTTCTATCCCCAGGATAGAAAATCGCCATTAGCTCGCTTAGCACTAGCGCCTTAGCGGCCCTTAAGATCTAACTTACGGTTCGTCTACGGCCCGTTAAAAGGCCGTACGGTTTATTTTACGGACCGTAAGTAGGACTTATGGCTAGCTTAAAGCACCGTTTAGAAGGCAGCCTAGACGGCACCTCAGGGGAGATTTCCTATGTATTTTCCTTTGTATTTTGTAGTTTTATTAAAGAAATTACGGAGGCTGTATATAGGCGGTTTCATTTTTTAAGTACCGCTAGTGTATAATTACAGCACCTATTGCACTAACCGCGTGCCTATACGTTCGGTGCACTAAGTACGCGATTACGCGTTCGGTGCACTAACCACCCGCTTACGCGTCTAGTGCACTTATGAAGCACTAACTAATTAGGGGGGAGGTGCATCAGTATATAGACTACGTAGTCTGCTTTATAGAATCGACAGTTACCATCATCCAAAAGAGCATACGATACTACACGTATTTCGTGCCCCTGGATCTAACTCACTCGTGCTATTAAGTTAGTACAAACACTTCTAGTTATACTTTTAGAATTCTTTATACCTAAAAGCTTTCTGGTAATTTATAAACCCTTTTTAGTTCCTCTTAAGTTGCTATAATCTTTAGATAATTATACCTAATTAATCCGTCTATGTTTTTTCGTAGTAAAGCCCCTAATAGCTTTTTATTATTCTATAGTTTAGCCTTCTAACTTAGAGCATCTGCTTATATATTATCTATACCCTTAATATACTAAATCTTAAAATAGTATTCTATAAGCATCTCTACCCATTTAACCTATCTTTAGTTAAGTTCCTTTATTATTAGAAATCCTATTAGGTTCTTATAATCTATTTTAACTATAAATAGTTTCTTTATACCTTATAAGAATACTCTTTATTTTTTTAATACTATAACTATACCTAATAACTCCTTATTATAAATGTTATAGTTTAACTCTAGTAGTATTATCTTTTAACTATAGTATACCACTAGGTACTATCTATTTTAATATTTTTATATAAGGTACGCCCCTAGTATATAGTTTAATATATTTGTTTCTATAACCATTTCTAGTTCTAGTTAATAGATCTTTAGAACTAGCTCCTAGGTAAATAACTCTTTAACTTTTCTAAAAAGTTCTCTCTATTTTTATCCCTATACCTATAGTTCTTCTTTCTTTATTAGTCGCGTAAATAGTTTAATATCCTTTAACTATTGCGCTATAAACCTTCTATAGTAATTATAAAACCCTAAAAATAATCTTAACTATATAACGTTCTCTAGTTCTTACTAATTTACTATAGCCTTAATCTTCTTTAAATCTATACTAAGTTAGCCTAGTTTAATAATAAATCTAATAAAATTAGTCTTCCTAGTAAAGAACTCGTATTTCTTAATTGCTACTAATATCTATTCCTCTTATAGTCTCTTTAAGACCCATTTAACGTGTTCTCCGTGTTCTTCCTTAGTTATTAAGTAAATAATAATATCGTTAAGATATACTATAATAAATTTATCTAAGTATTCTCCTAATATATTATTAATATACTTTTAGAACGTTACTAGTGCGTTTATAAGCCTAAATTATATAACTAATAGTTTATATAGTCCTTCCTTTAACCTAAAGGCTGCCTTTTATTTATTGCCTTCCTTAATTCTAATCTAATAGTACGCCTATCTTAGATCTATCTTTGTAAAGATTTACGCATTACCTATCCTATCTTAGATTTCGCTAATTAAGGGTAAAGGATACCTATTCTTCTAAGTAATACTATTTAACTATCTATAGTTAATGCATAGTCTTAGCTTGCTATTTTTCTTTAGTATAAACAGTACTAGATAACCCGCTAATAACTATAATAGTCTAATATATCCCTTTTATAGGTTTTCTTAAATAAACTCTTTTAATACTCTACCCTTTTCTTTAGTAAGCTTATAGATTAGAAAGAACCTTAGACTTATTTCTAGTTCTAATTCTATTTTATAGTTTTATACTATATACTCTAATAGCTTCTTACTCTTTAGTAACTATAGTTTTTTACTATACTTATAGTATCTCTTTAGTATATAACTTAAGCCTTATTTAATCTCTTTATATATTACTCTAACTTAGTACTATACTAACTTAGCTTATTATTACATTTTACGGCGTTAAGTATCCCTAATATTAACTTAACCTATAATCCAATTAATCTTTAGATTGTATTCCTATAACTAAGGTATTCCTAATACTACCTTATTATTCCCTAATAGTAATATATTAAAAGACATCTTAATTTATCTCCCTTTAATAGTTAACTAAATAGGTCCTATTTTAAGATTGATAATCCCTCCTTTATAGGTTATTAGATCTCCTAAAATTGTTACTAATAGGTAAGGATATTCCTTTTCTCTATATAGTAAACCTATCCTTTTAACTGCTATTGGCGAGATATAGTTCCTTATTACTCCACTATCTATTAATGCCTTAAACTATTAATCTTGCCAATTAACTTGTAAATTTAGGTGTTATCCTTAAATTCCTTTAAGGGTCTAAGGCTCTACTACTAGTTCCCTCTAGTCCTATAGGCCTCTACTTTTCCTAACTATTAGCTGCTTAATCCTATTTATACTTAGTCTAACTTAGGCTAATACTTAGTTCGCTTTTTATCTTTATTATACTATAGATACGTGTTCTCTAGGTATTTCCACCACTATTATCTATCTAGGCATTCTTCCGTAAGGAATCTTCTTAGCTAAAGTATTAAGTCTCCTAACTCCTAAACTTTTACTAAACGCTAACTATATATATACTTAGCATTTCTATATCTTTATTCTTCTGCCAGCCAATATATCCTCTTAGGGTATTTTTAATTCTTTTCCTTTGGATTCTTGTGTATATTATATATATTATCCACGCATACAATCCATAATAGCGTATAGTATACTAGGTGCTTTAGGTTAACTCTTAGTTTATCTTTATTCTTAAGTTTAAACCTCTACTATATTAATCTAAACGTCGTGACTTTGTTCGTAGGTACTAAGATACGCCTCTCGCTTCTCTAGTCCTCTAATTATTCCTTTAGATCCTTTAATATTATAATTAAAACTCCTTTAATATAATTTATAGCCTTCTCTATAATTGGGTAGTCTTAGATAACTTTTTTTATTTAGCCACATATAGAAATCTTCCTACTTATTATTATGCCTTTGTCTATACCACTTTTAATATAGCTGCTAAAGTATATACGGCTTATCTATAAGAAAGTATCTTCTTATTACTACGTCGTAACAGCTCTTAATATGTTGGTCCTTAAACCTAGTTAAAATCCCTAGATCCTCTTCTTATTCCAGTTTAATAAGCTATTTAGCTCTTAGTATACCTACCCTAGGCCTATTAGTAATTCTTTATATAGGTACTTTGTCCCTTATACAACCTAGTATACTAAATCTCTTATCTAGTTTCTGTTCTTGCTATAAGGTAATTTACACTCTAAATTCCTCTATAGTTTCTTTCCTTTTACATCTTATAAGTAGATCCTTAAAGTCGTCTTACTTCTTAATCTTAGTATTAACTTTTTAATCTTTAGGCCGAATACTTTATTCTCCTAGTAAGTCCTCTAGGTCTATATACCTATCTCCTAATCTAGCTACTATT
This sequence comes from Cenococcum geophilum 1.58, assembly GCF_001692895.1. NCBI lineage: Eukaryota > Fungi > Ascomycota > Dothideomycetes > Gloniales > Gloniaceae > Cenococcum > Cenococcum geophilum. The sequence continues at coordinate 332,583 of NW_027137596.1, forward strand.
TATACTGTAGATTCTCTAATCTATAAAGAAGCTCCTTACCTCTTACCTATAGGTGTCCTGATTTATACCCTAAATTCTTAGTCCCTTCGATTCTTTAATCCTAAGCTTACTTTTAACTTAAGCTTTACTCTAGCCTTAGTCTAACTAGGCTTACTTAGTATTCTTATCTTATCTTAAAAGTTTTAAATCTCACTTATCTCGTCTTAAGAGTCTTATACCTATAGGAAACTCTATCCTAAGCTTATTCGTATATTCTTAAACTAAGCTACTACTCTACTCTATTGGTTTTTATCTATTATAGGTCCTTAAGCTTGCCTTATCTTGGCTTAAGAATCTTAGTCGTCTTTTATCTTATCTTAAGAATCTTAAGCCTTTAGCTTTCTGCCTTTATTAAGTGCCGAAGTAGTTCACTATCCTACTTCTCTTACATCTCGCGAAGCGATAGATATTGTATTTAGTGGGGTCTTAATCCCTACTAATATTCCCTGCTTTATAGTGGAATTATCCTTTACCTCTAGTATAATATTTTAGAGGTCCACATACTCCTAGTAAGCTACTCTTATTACCTTATTATTATAAAATGTTTCGCCTTTATTAAATTTATTATCTTTAATGTCCAATCTGCAAACTGGTTTATTAGTTCCTCTATATTTTATAAACTTTAGCTCCTATAGCTAATAGCTTACGCCATACTTAGTGTCTTTATAAATTTAGTATGCGTTATTATAATAAAACGTGAAACTTCTAATTAAATATTCTTTTGTTCCTCGTAGTATACTATTATCCCTCTATATATATATGCCTTCTGCTAATCTAGTTCCCTTTATTATATAATAACTCTAACCATCTTTATAATCCCTCGCAAAATGACCTTATTTTCTATAATTTATATAAGCTCCGTCCTTAAACTATTAACTTTACTATAGAGTCCGCCTAAACGTCTTCTGCTACTAAGATCCCTAGTTTAGCCTCTGCTCCTTAGTCCTATAATTACTAGATCCTTAACCTCTAGGTTTTTATAGTTTTTTACTTTATCTCTTATAGGCTTCTCTAGTACTACTTAGGTCTATTAACTCTACGCCATACTATAGTTTCTAATTTAGCTTTAGTTATTGCGTACTTTACGCCTTATATAACTATAGAACTCTATCCTAGCCTCTCTTAGCCTATTCCCTTTAATAGATCTAATTATTAATCTTAATCGCTTAATCTATTANNTCCNNTAGGGTTTCCGCATCTTTTATTAGAATAATTACGTCCTAGACTTTAGCCTTAAGTCCTTATTTATACTATGCCATAAGCGCCTTATTATTCTACTCTACTTACGTTACTAACGTCTAGAATTACGTTATATACTTAATTGCCGAGGTTTATTATATAATATCTTAGAGTTTTCTTTCCGCCGTGGTTACTGCCTTTAGGTCTCTAAATATTTATATAAGTTGCTTTACAAATCCGTTCTAGCTTAAGAATATAAACCGTACTTTTTAGTTTATAGTCGTTATTCTGTTTACCTAAATTTCCGTAAGGTAAAATTTAAACCACTTAAGTGCCCTTCCTGTTAAGAACAATCCTGTATATACTATTTAATCTATAGGTGTTACCAGCTTAGCTCCTTTTTACGCGACCTTAAAGTATATTTATATAAGGAATCCTTTAAGCTTTAATCTTTCTCCTAAGTATCTCTTAATTAATAGTAACTTAACCTTTACTGCGCCTATCCCGTTAATCCTATTTTCTAACACTATATTATTTTTTATTAACTAGTTAACTATCTCTTATAATTATCTAACCGTTATAGGTTGCTGTAAGTTAGTATCTGCCATACTAGTATCACCTAACCTTAAAGTAGTTGCCGCCGTTAATAGCGTTATAGTGGCTGCTTTTAGTGGCATATTATTTAACTTTCTATATTTAATACCGTAATTAGGTAGTAATTATATAACGGAACCTTATAGCAGGAACTACGGTAGGCTCGTTATTAGGCTAGGTATATAGGTAATATAAGTATAAAAGTTAATAACGTAATAATAACTGGTAGAGTAGTTGCCTAATAGATTAACTCTAATTATATTTTAAGAATTACTATAAGGAAGGAACTATCTAGGTAGGGACTAAGGGTCCTTAAATACACAATTGTACTTCTATAAAATCCTTCTTATACGTAATATACGTCTTATATATAAGGTATATAAGTTCCTCTTATTTCTCTTGTTTAATACGTAGCACATTATATAACCTTAGTTACTATTCCTTATTATATAGTTTTATTAGCTCTATCTTAGACCGTACTTATATTAACTAACTAGCTTCTTTTAACTCTTCCCTAAGTATAATGGAACCTTATAGTAAGTACTACAATGGGCTCGTTAATAGGCTAGGTATATAGGTAATGCAAATTAAAGTTAACAACGTAATAATAACTGGTAGAGTGGTTGCCTAATAGATTAACTCTAATTATATTCTAAGAATTACTATAAGGAAGGAACTATTTAGGTAGGGACTAAGGGTTCTTAAATATATAACTATACTCCTATAAAATCCTTCTTATATATAATATACGTCTTATATATAAGGTACGTAGGTTCCTTCCGTTCCTCTTATTTAATATATAGCACATTATATAACTTTGGTTACTATTTCTCGTCACATAATTCTATCGGCTCTATTCTAGACCGTGCTTAAATTAACTAACTAGCTTCTTTTAACTCTTCCCTAAGTAGTTATAATATTATACTTAAAGCGTCCATAACACTATCTCCCTCCTCTTAATTTTTATCCTTAAAGATTCCTAATATCTCTAAGTTGTTTACTAAAGGTGTAATATCTATCTAATTAATTTAGTTAATATTATTGCTTATTATACCTAAAGCAATTTCTTCTTTATACGCCCAACGTCGTGCTCGCACTATTACTGCAATATTATCTCTTAGTAAGATTATACTATCTCCATATTCTCGTTGCTTAAAAGAGGGGTTAGTTTATATTGCGCTAGTAAACCTATTTTCGCGATAACCGTCCTTTTGCTTAAAGTGCACTAAAGTAAATATTTGTTTATCCTATAACGTTTACTTTATATCTAATGCTAAATATACGCAACCTATTACTCTTAATAGTTATCTAGTTCCCTAATTAATTTATCTTAGGGTTTTATGTTTAATCTACTACTACGCAGCTAGATAATAAACTGTTTTAAGCCCTTACTAAATTAAAACGTTCTTGGGACGCAGAATAGAAGGCCCTAGATACTTAAATCGCAGCGTTTACTTATTTACTCCGTCTTAAGAAGGTTTATAAGAAGGTCTATTTTAAGGAATAGAAACTTATAAAATAGGGTCTATAGGAACTTAGTAATAAAAGAATAGATTCTCTTCTAACTAAGAAGGAAATAGATCTAAGTAGTTCGGCAACTACTTTTCTTAGGCCCCCCTTAGGTAACTTATTCTTTAGTAATCCTTCTTTATTAATACTACCTAACCTAATCTCCTCTAATACTCCTATACCTTTCCTATAGCGTTCTTTAGATTCTCTAGTAACTCCTAGGTAGTCTTAGTATAGCCTATTCACTTAACCTTATACTATATTTTATTGTTAATATCCTTATAACTAATGATTTTTAAAACTTACTATTTATCTTCTTTTTATCCTCTATACATGTCTGCCTTATAGACCAGTAGTTTAACATTTCCATATACTAACTCTAGCATTACGATATACTATATAGGGTAGATCTTTATCTTAGCTAGTAAGTTTAACTTAAACGTAACTAATAAAATTCTTTACTTAATTTTAAAAGGTCCTAGTCTAATATAGTCTAACTTCTTACTTAGTTGTTAACTCTTAAAATTTTTATATAGTAGCCATACTTTATCTTCCTCCTTAAGATCTAGTCCCTTAGATCTCTTAGCATTATAGTACTTTTTTATTCTCTCTTATACTTTCTTTACTAATTCTATAAGGTCTATATAAAGATTTATTAACGTTTTTATTCTTTCTTTAGCTATACTACTCGTCTTCTTTACTTAATATAGCGATAGTAATATTCTTAGTTTATATCCGTAATTCACCTTAAATAGTAATATGCCTATTTCTTCTTATAGTGTTATATTATATATAAACTATATAACTGGTAATAATAATACCTAATTATTCTGTATATAATTAATATAATGCCTTAGATACTACTCTAGTGTCTAATTTAGTCTTTCCATTTAACCGTCTGTCTGTAGATAATATGCGGTAAAAGTTACTGCTCTAACTCCTTATTCCGCTAAAAATACCTCCTAAAATACTGCTATAAATCTTAAATCTCTGTCTAATATAATCTTATTTAGTACTCTATATCTTATAAATACTTCTTTAATATAAATTCTAGCAACATCTTCTACTAATATCTCTTCTGTATACGCTATAAAGTATCCCTACTTTATAAGCTTATCTATTATTACTAAGATCGCGTTATAATCTTATCCGGTAATAGGATCTCTTAATTTTAATAACTTAATAATAAAGTCCTATAATATAACCTCCTATAGTCTCTCTGGTATTTTAATAGGTTATAGCCCTCTATATAGCTTATGCCTTATTAGTTTATTTCTTTAGCAATCTAGATATTCCTTTATAACTTTTCGCGCTAAGCCCTAAATTCAGTTAATAATATACTCCTCTTAGAGTCTTAATACTAAGCCTATAGCTCCATTATATCCTTAAGTTATTCCCTTATAGAAATCTTCTATAAATTGTTCTGCTATGCTTTTTAGGATATATGTTACTTCTTAATTTTTATATATATCCACCTATAAATCTTCTAGCTATGCTTTTAGAATTCTTTATATCTAAAGGCTTCCTAGTAACTTATAAACTCTATCCTATATCTCTTAAGTTGCTATAATTTTTAGATAATTATACCTAATTAATCCGTCTGTGTCTCTTTATAGTAAAGCCCCTAATAGCTTCTTATTATTTTATAGTTTAGCCTTATAACTTAAAGCGTCTGCTTATATATTATCTATACCCTTAGTATACTAAATCTTAAAATAATATTCTATAAGTATCTCTGCCTATCTAACCTATCTTTAGTTAAGTTCCTTTATTATTAGGAATCTTATTAGGGTTTTATAATCCGTCTTAACTATAAATAGTTTCTCTATACCTTATAAGAATGCTCTCTATTTCTTTAGTGCTATAACTATACCTAATAACTCCTTATTATAGATGTTATAGTTTAACTCTAGTAGTATTATCTTCCTACTATAGTATGCTACTGGGTGCCATCTATTTTAATATCTCTATATAAAGCACGCCCCTAGTATATAATCTAATATATTTATTTCTACAATCGTTTCTAACCCTAGTTAATAAATTTTAAGAACTGGCTCCTAGGTAAATAACTCTTTAACTTTCTTAAAGAGTTNTCTNTNNTCCTCTNNCTATNCCNATAGTTCTTNTTTCTTTATTANNCGCGTAAATNGCTTAATNTCCTTTAACNANTNCGCTATAAACCTTCTGCAGTAATTATAAAACCCTAAAAATAATCTTAACTACGTAACGTTCTCTAGTTCTTACCAATTTACTATAGCCTCGATTTTCTTTAAATTAATACTAAGTTAGCCTAGTTTAATAATAAATTTAATAAAATTAGTCTTCCTAGTAAAGAACTCGCATTTTTTAATTGCTACTAGTATTTATTCTTCTTATAGTCTCCTTAAAACCCATTTAATGTATTCTCCGTATTCTTCCTTAGTTATTAAGTAGATAATAATATTATTAAGATATACTATAACAAATTCATCTAAGTGTTCTTCTAATATATTATTAATACACTTCTAAAACGTTACTGGTGCATTTATAAACCTAAATTATATAACTAATAGTTTATATAGTCCTTCCTTTAACCTAAAGGCTGCNTTNNATTTATNNCCNTNCTTAATNNTNATNTNNTNGTANNCCTATCTTANATNTATCTTTNTAAANATTTNCNCNTTGCCTATCCTATTTTAGATTTCGCTAATTAAGGGTAAAGGATACCTATCCTTTCTAGTAATGCTATTTAACTATTTATAGTTAATACATAGCCTTAGTTTACTATTCTTCTTTAATATAAATAGTACTAGATAACCTACTAATAACTGCAATGGTCTAATATATCCCTTTCGTAGGTTTTCTTAGATAAACTCTTTTAATACTCTACCCTCTTCTTTAGTAAGCTTATAGATTGGAAAAAACCTTAGACTTATTTCTAGTTCTAATTCTATTTTATAGTCCTATACTATATATTTTAACAGCTTCTTACTCTCTAGTAACTATAGTTTCTTACCATACTTATAGTATCTTTTTAGTACATAACTTAAGCCTTACTTAGTCTCTTTATATATTACTCTAACTTAGTATTATACTAACTTAGCTTATTATCGCATCTTACGGCGTTAAGTATTTTTAATATCGACCTAACCTATAACCTAATTAATTTTTAGATTATATTCCTGTAACTAAGGCATTTCTAGTACTGCTTTATTATTTCCTAATAGTAATATATTAAAAGACATCTTAATTTATCTCCCTTTAATAGTTAACTAAATAGGTCCTATTTCTAGATTAATAATCCCTCCTCTATAAATTATTAGATCTCTTAAAATTGTCACTAATAGGTAAAGATACTCCTTTTTTCTATATGGTAGACCCATTCTTTTAACTACTACTAGTAAGATATGGTTCCTTATTGCTTTACTATCTATTAATACCTTAAACTATTAATCTTACTACTTTATTTATAAATTTAGGTATTATCCTTAAATTCCTTTAAGGGTTTAAGGCTTTACTATTAGTTCCCTCTAGTCCTATAGGCCTTTACTTTTCCTAATTATTAGCTGCTTAATCTTATTTATACTTAGTCCAACTTAAGCTAATACTTAGTTCGCTTTTTGTCTTTAATATACTATAAACACGTACTCTCTGGGTATTCCCACTACTATTATCCTTTTAGGTATTTTTCTATAAGGAATCTTTCTGGTTAAAGTATTAAGTTTCCTAACTCCTAAACTTCTATTAGATACCAACTATATATATACTTAGTATTTCTGTATTTTTATTCTTTTATTAACCAATATATTCTTATAGGGTATTTCCAATACTTATCCTTAGGTACTCTATGTATATTATATATATTATCTATATATGCGATCCATAATAGCGTATAGTGTACTTAGTGTCTTAGGTTAACTCTTAGCTTATTTTTATCCTTAAGTTTAAACCTTTCTTGTGTTAATCTAAGCGTTATAACTTTATTTGCAGGTATTAAGATACGTCTTTCGCTTCTCTAGTCCTCTAAACGCTCCTTTAGATCTTTTAACGTTATAATTAAGGCTCCTTTAATGTGATTTATAGCCTTCTCTATAATCGGGTAGTTTTAAATAACTTTCTCGTCTAACCATATATAGAAATCTTCCCACTCGTTACTGTGCCTTTGCCTATACCACTTTTAGTACAGCTGCTAGAGTATATACGGCTTATCTGTAAGGAAGTATCTTCTTATTACTACGTTATAACAGCCTTTAGTGTGTCGTTCTTTAAACCTAGTTAGGATTCCTAGATCCTCTTCTTGTTTTAGTTTAATAAGCTACTTAGCTTTTAGTGTGCCTGCCCTAGGCCTATTAGTAATTCTTTATACTAGTGCTTAGTCCCTTATACATCCTAATATACTAGATCTCTTATTTAGTTTCTATTCTTGCTATAAGGCGATTCTTACTCTAAATTCCTCTATAGTTTCTTTTTTTTTTATATCTTACGAGTAGATCCTTAAAGTTCTTTTACTTTTTAATCTTAGTATTAACATTTTAATCTTTAGGCTAAATACTGCGTTCTCCTAGTAAGTCCTCTAAGTCTATATACCTGTCTTCTAATCTAGTTGCTATTTATACCGCAAATTCTCTAATCTCGTTAATAGTCCTTATTTATATCTTAAAGTCTTAGTTCTATAGGATTCTTAATCCTAAGCTTGCTTTTAGCTTAAGCTTTACTCCTACCTTAGTCTAACTAGGCTTACTTAGTGTTCTTATCTTGTCTTAAGAGTCTTATATTTATAGGAAACGCTATCCCGAGCTTATTTATATGTTTTTAAACTAAGCTACTACTCTACTTTATCGGTTTTCGTCCGTTATAGATCCTTAAGCTTACCTTATCTTATCTTAAGAATCTTAAGCCTTTAGCCTTTTACCTTTATTAAGTACCGAAGTAGTTCGCTGTCCTACTTCTCTTACATCTTATAAAGCAATAGATATTATATTTAGTGGGGTCTTAATCCCTATTAATATTCCCTATTTTATAGTGGAATTATCCTCTACCTTTAGTATAATATCTTAGAGGTCCGTATGCTCCTAGTAAGCTACTCTTATTACCTTATTATTATAAAATGTTTTGCCTATATTAAAATTATTGTCCTTAATATCTAATCTGCGAACTAGTTTTTTAGTTCCTCTATATTCCGTAGATTTTAGCTCTTATAGCTAATAGCTTACGCCATACTTAGCGTCTTTATAAATTTGGTATACGTTATTATAATAAAACGCGAAACTTCTAATTAAATATTCTTTTGCTCCTCGTAGTATACTATTATCTCTTTATATATATGTATTATCTACTAGTTAGGTTCCCTTTATTACATAATAACTCTAACTATCTTTATAATCCCTTATAAAATAACCTTATTTCCCATAATTTATATAAGCTCTATCTTTAAACTATTAACTTTACTATAGAGTCCGCCTAAACATCTTCTGCTAATAAGATTCTTAGTTTAGCCTCTGCTTTTTAGTCCTATAATTACTAGATCCTTAACCTCTAGGTTTTTATAGTTTCTTACTCTATCTTTTATAGGCTTTTTTAGTACTACTTAGGTCTATTAGCTCTACGCTATACCATATTTTCTAACTTAGCTTTAGTTATTACGTACTCTACGCCTTATATAACTATAAAACTCTATCTTAACCTCTCTTAGTCTGTTCCCTTTAGTAGATCCAATTATTAATCTTAATCGCTTAATCTATTAGTTCCCTTAGGGTATCCGCATCTTCTATTAGGATAATTACGTCCTAAACTTTAGCCTTAAGTCCCTACTTATACTATGCTATAAGCGCCCTATTATTCCACTTAACTTATATTACTAACGTCTGGAACTATATTGTATACTTAATTGCTAAAGTTTATTACATAATATCTTAGAGTTTTTTTTTACTATAGTTGTTAATTCTAGGTCTCTAAATATTTATATAAATCGCTCTATAAATCCTTCCCAGCTTAAGAACATAAATTGTATATCTTAGTTAGTGGTCGTTATTCCGTTTATTTATATCTCTATAAGGTAAAACTTAAACTACTCTAGTACTCTTCCTAATAAAAATAACTCTACGTAGGTTATTCGATCTATAGGTATTAGTAGCTTTGCCCCTTCTTATAAAACTTTAAAGTATATTTACGTAAGAAATCCTTTAAGCTTTAATCTTTCTCCTAAGAATCTCTTAATAGATAGTAACTTAACCTTTACTACTCCAATCCTATTAACCCTTTCTTCTAACGCTGTATTGCTAGCTATTAACTAGTTAATTACCTCTTATAACTATCCAACTGTTATAGGTTGCTATAAGTTAGTATCTGCTATACTAGTGTCACCTAACCTTAAAGTAGTTGCCGCCGTTAATAGCGTTATGGTGGCTGCTTTTAGTAGCATATTATTTAACCTTCTATATTTAATACTGTAACTAAGTAGTAATTATATAACGGAACCTTATAGCAAGTACTATAATAGGCTTGTTAATAGGCTAGGTATATAAGTAATATAAATTAAAGTTAACAACGTAATAATAACTAGTAGAGTGGTTGCCTAATAGATTAACTCTAATTATATTCTAAGAATTACTACAAGGAAGGAACTATCTAGGTAGGGATTAAGGGTTCTTAAATATATAACCGTACTTCTATAAAATCCTTCTTATACGTAATATACGTCTTATACGTAAGGTATATAGGTTTCTTCCATTCCTTTTATTTAATACGTAGCATATTATATAACCTTAGTTACTATTCCTTATTATATAGTTCTATCGGCTCTATCCTAAACCGTGCTTAAATTAACCAACTAGCTTCTTCCGACTCTTCCCCAAGTAGTTATAATATTGTACTTAAAGCGTCTATAACACCAAGTAGTCGTAATATTGTACTTAAAGCGTCCGTAATAATTACTAAGATTATATTATAATCTTATTTAGTAATAGGGTCTCTTAACTTTAGCAACTTAATAATAAAGTCCTATAATATAACCTCCTATAGTCTCTCTAGTGTTTTAATAGGTTATAGCCCTCTATATAGCTTATGCCTTATTAGTTTATTTCTTTAGCAATCTAGATATTCCTTTATAACTTTTTATACTAAGCCCTAAATTCTATTAATAATATACTCCTTTTAAAGTCTTAATACTAAGCCTATGGCCCTATTATGTCCTTAAGTTAATCCCTTATAGAAATCTTTTATAAAATGTTTTGCTATGCTTCTTAGAATATACGTTGCTTCTTAACTCTTATATATGTCTATTTATAAATCTTCTAGTTATACTTTTAGAATCCTTTATACCTAAAAGCTTTCTAGTGACTTATAAACTCTATTCTACTCTTCTTAAGTTACTATAATCTTTAGATAATTATACCTAATTAGTTTATCTATATCTTTTCGCAGTAAAGCCCCTAATAGCTTTTTATTATTCTGTAGTTTAGCTTTTTAACTTAAAGCGTCTGCTTACGTGTTATTTATACCTTTAGTATATTAAATCTTAAAATAGTATTTTATAAGCATCTCTACCCATTTAACCTATCTTTAGTTAAGTTCCTTTATTATTAGGAATCCTATTAGGTTCTTATAATCTGTTTTAACTATAAATAGTTTCTTTATACCTTATAAGAATGCTTTCTATTTCTTTAGTGCTATAACTATACCTAATAACTCCTTATTATAGATGTTATAGTTTAACTCTAATAGTATTATCTTCTAACTATAGTATACCACTAGGTGCTATCTATCTTAATATTTCTATATAAAGTACGCCCCTAGTATATAGTCTAATATATCTGTTTCTATAACCGTTTCTAGTCCTAGTTAATAGATCTTTAGAACTAGCTCCTAGGTAAATAACTCCTTAACTTTTTTAAAGAGTTTCTACTATTCCTCTCCCTATACCTATAGTTCTTCTTTCTTTATTAATCGCGTAAATAGTTTAATATTCTTTAACTATTATACTATAAACCTTCTATAGTAATTATAAAACCCTAAAAACAATCTTAACTGCGTAACGTTCTCTAGTTCTTACTAATTTACTATAGCCTTAATTTTCTTTAAATCTATACTAAGTTGGCCTAGTTTAATAATAAATCTAATAAAATTAGTCTTCCTAGTAAAGAACTTACATTTCTTAATTGCTACTAGCATCTATTCTTTTTATAGTCTCTTTAAGACCTATTTAACGTATTCCTCATATTCTTCCTTAGTTATTAAGTAGATAATAATAATATTAAGGTATACTATAACAAATTTATCTAAGTATTCTCCTAATATACTGTTAATTTGTTTCTAAAATATTGCTAGTATATTTGTTAATCTAAATTATATAACTAATAGTTTATATAGTCCTTTCTTTAATCTAAAGGCTGCCTTCTATTTATCGCCTTCCTTAATCTTAATCTAATAGTACGCCTATCTTAGATCTATCTTTGTAAAGATCTATATATTACCTATCCTATCTTAGATTTTGCTAATTAAGGGTAAAGGATACCTATCCTTCTAAGTAATGCTATTTAACTATCTATAGTCGATATATAACCTTAGTTTACTATTCTTTTTTAGTATAAATAGTACTAGATAACCCGCTAATAACTATAATGGTTTAATATATCCCTTTTATAGATTTTCTTAGATAAACTCTTTTAATACTCTACCTTCTTCTTTAGTAAGCTTATAGATTAAAAAGAACCTTAAACTTATTCCTAGTTTTAATTCTATCTTATAGTCCCATACTATATACTCTAACAGCTTTTTATTTTCCGGTAACCATAGTTTCTTACCATACTTATAGTATCTTTTCGGTATATAGCTTAGTCCTTTTTCCGTTTCTTTATAGGTTGCTCCTACTTAGTACTATACTATTTTGGCTTATTATTGTATCTTATGTTATTAAGTATCCTTAATATCGACTTAATCTATAACCCAATTAATCCTTAGATTATATTTCTATAACTAAGGCATTCCTAATACTGCCTTATCTTTCCCTAATAGTAATATATTAAAGGACATCTTAATTTATCTCCCTTTAATAATTAGCTAAATAGGTCCTATTTTAAGATTAATAATCCCTCCTTTATAGGCTACTAGATCTCCTAAAATCGTAACTAATAGGTAAGATTGTTCCTTCTATCTATAAGGTAGCCCTATTCTCTTAACTACTGCTAGTAAAATATAGTTTCTTATTACTCTACTATTTATTAGCGCTTTAAACTGCTAATCTTACTAATTAACTTATAAATTTAGGTATTGTCCTTAAATTCCTTTAAGGGTCTAAGGCTTTACTACTAGCTCCCTCTAGTTACGTGGGCCTCTACTTTTCCTAACTATTAGCTGCTTAATCCTATTTATACTTAGTCTATCTTTAGCCAATACTTAGTTCGCTTTTTATCTTTAATATACTATAAACACGTATTTTCTAGGCATTCCTACTACTATTATCCATTTAGGCATTCTTCTGTAAGGAATTTTTTTAGTTAAAGTATTAAGTCTCCTAACTCCTAAACTTCTACTAGATGCCAGCTATATATATACTTAGCATTCCTATACTTTTACTCCTTTATTATCCAATACATTTTTATAGAATACTTATAGTGCTTATCCTTTAGTGCTTTATATATATTATATGCATTATCTATATATGTAATCCATAATAGCGTATAATATGCTTAGTATCTTAGGTTAACTCTTAGCTTATCTTTATCCTTAAGTTTAAACCTTTATTATATTAATCTAAGCGTTATAACTTTGTTCGCAGGTACTAAAATACGTTATTTACTTCTCTAGTCCTTTAAACACTCCTTTAGATCTTTTAACGTTATAATTAAGGCTCCTTTAATATAATTTATAGCCTTTTCTATAATCGGGTAGTCTTAGATAACCTTTTCGTTCAGCTATATATAGAAATCTTCCTACTTATTATTATGCCTTTACCTATACTACTTTTAGTACAGCTGTTAGAGTATATACGGCTTATTCGTAAGGAAGTATCTTCTTATTACTATATTGTAATAGCCCTTAGTATATCGTTCCTTGAACCTAGTTAGAATCCCTAAATCCTCTTCTTATTCTAGTTTAGTAAGCCACTTAGCTCTTAATATGCCTATTCTAGGCCTATTAATGATTCTTTGTATAGATACTCTATCCTTTATACGTCCTAGTATACTAAATCTCTTATCTAGTTTTTGCTCTTGCTATAAGGTAATTCTCGCTCTAAATTCCTCCATAGTTTCTTTCTTTTCGCGTCTTATAAGTAGATCCTTAAAGCCTTCTTACTTCTTAATCTTGGTATTAACTTTTTAATCTTTAAGCCAAACTCTTTATTCCCCTAGTAAGTCTTCTAGGTCTATATACCTATCTCCTAGTCTAGTTACTGTTTATACTATAGATTCTCTAATCTTATTAATAGTCCTTATTCGTGTCTTAAAGTCTTAGTTCTATAGGATTCTTAATCCTAAGCTTGCTTCTATCTTAAGCTTTACTCCTACCTTAGTCTAACTAGGCTTAGGTATTCTTATCTTATCTTAAAAGTCTTAAATCTTACTTATCTTGTCTTAAAAATCTTATGCCTGTGGGAAACTCTGTCCCGAGCTCATTTATATATCTTTAAACTAAGCTACTACCCTGCTCTATTAGTTTCTATCCGTTATAGGTCCTTAGGTATACCTTATCTTATTTTAAGAATCTTAGTCGTCTCTTATCTTATCTTAAGAATCTTAAGCCTTTGGCCTTTTGCCTTTTTTAAGTGCTAAAGTAGCTTACTATTCTACTTCTCTTACGTCTCGCGAAGCGATAGATATCGTATCTAGTAGGGTCTTAATCCCTACTAATATTCCCTACTCTATAGTAGAATTATCCTCTACCTTTAGTATAATATCTTAGAGGTCCGCACGCTCCTAGTAAGCTACTCTTATTGCCTTATTGTTATAAAATATTTTACCTTTATTAAATTTATTGTCTTTAATATCTAATCTGCGAACTGGTTTATTAGTTCCTTTATATTCCGCTAAATATAGCTCTTATAGCTAATAGCTTACGCTATACTTAGCGTCCTTATAAATTCGGTATACGTTATTATAATAAAATACAAAACTTTTAATTAAATATTCTTTTATTCCTTATAGTATATTATTATCTCTTTATATATATATATTGTTTACTAATCTCGTTCCTTTTATTATATAGTAACTCTAACCATCTTTATAATCCCTTATAAAGTAACTTTATTTCCTATAATTTATATAAGCTCCTTCTCTAAACTACTAACTTTGCTATAGAGTCCGCCTAAATATCTTTTACTACTAAAATCCCTGGTTTAACCTCTACTCCTTAGTCCTATAATTACTAGATCCTTAACCTCTAGGTTTTTATAGTTTCTTACTCTANCTCTTATAGGCTTCTTTAGTACCACTTAGGTCTATTAGCTTTGCGCTATACCATATTTTCTAACTTAGCTTTAGTTATTACGTACTCTACGCCTTATATAACTATAAAACTCTATCCTAACCTCTCTTAGCCTATTCCCTTTAGTATATCCAATTATTAATCTTAATCGCTTAATCTATTAACTCCCTTAGGGTATCCGCATCTTCCATTAGGATAATTATGTTCTGGACTTTAGCCTTAAGTCCTTATTTATACTATACTATAAGCGCCTTATTATTCTACTTAACTTACGTAGCTAGCGTTTAGAACTGCGTTATATACTTAATTGTTAAGGTCCGTTATATAATATTCTAAAGTTTTCTTTTTACTATAGTTGTTTGTTCTAGGTTTTTAAATATCTATATAAGTTGTTCCGCGAATCCTTCCTAGCTTAAGAATATAAACCTAACTTCTTAATTAGTGGTCGTTATTCCATTTACCTATATCTCTATAAGGTAAGGCTTAAACTACTTAAGTACTCTTCCTAACAGGAATAGTCCTGCGTAGGCTATTCGATCTATAAATATTAGCAGCTTTACTCCTTCTTACGTAACCTTAAAGTGTATTTATATAAGAAATCCTTTAAGCTTTAATCTTTCGCCTAAGTACCTTTCGATTAATAGTAGCTTAATTTTTACCGCTCCTATTCTATTAACCCTTTCTTCTAATACTAAGTTGTTCGTTATTAACTGGTTAATTATCTCTTATAACTATCCGACCGTTATAGGTTGCTATAAGTTAGTATCCGCTATACTAGTGTCTCCTTCTAACCTTAAAGTAGTTGCCGCCATTAATAGCGTCGTAGTGGCTGCTTTTAGTGGCATATTATTTAACTTTTTATATTTATTACTATAACTAGGTAGTAATTATATAACGGAACCTTGTAGCAAGTACTATAATAGGCTTGTTATTGGGATAGGTGTATAGGTAAAGTAAATTAAAGTTAATAACGTAATAATAACTGGTAGAGTAGTTGCCTAATAGATTAACTCTAATTATATTCTGAGAATCACTATAAGGAAGGAACTATCTAGGTAGGGACTAAGGGTCCTTAAATACACAACCGTACTCCTATAAAATCCTTCTTATACATAATATACGTATACTCTATCTACTCTATTACAGATTACGCAGATCCTATAGATTATATAGATTACATTATGTGACCTTGGTTACTATTTCTCGTCACATAGCTCTACCGGCTCCATCCTAGACCGTGCCTAGATTAACCAACTAGCTTCTTTTAACTCTTCTCTAAGTAGTCGTAACATTGTACTTAAAGCGTCCGTAATAGTAGGCGATAAGGTTTTATTACGTTTAATAAATATTAAGACATGTTAACTATTAAAGAAGCTTAATATAAAATACCTAGGTCCCTTCTAAGTTAAGGAACGAATTAGTAAGCTAGCCTATGGTCTTTAGCTACCCCTATCTATAGCCTATATATATTTAATGTTTTACGTAAACCTACTAGAGCTATAGTATAAACTACCGCCAAAAAAGAACTTTTATCTAGGCCTAATTAAATACCCTAAGGTAGTGGGCAAGCGGTACGAGGTTAAAGCTATACTATATTATAAGTCTATTAAGAACAAGCTTTAATTTAAAGTTAAATAGCTAGGCTAGCCTGCTAAGAACTTTATATAGGAACTAGAGGATTACCTTAATTATTGCGAAGATATTTTAAAAGAATATTAGGACTAAGGTCCACAATCTATAAGTCGCAGAAAGCGCTCTAATACTATAGTGTTATTACGACCTATAAAGAAAGCTCGCGAAAAGAGTAAATAGGTTAAATTGGATAGGGAATAGACAAGCTCTAGAAACCATAAGGATTAGGGCTATAGCCTAAGGCAGGACTATTCCTTAGCCTTTTTACTTATATAGCATAGAATTAATAGGGCATTTTGCTAGAATTGTATACCTATTAATTGATTTATACTAGGAATACTGTTTTTAGGGCTTTTAAGGCCTTTTTAAGCACCTAATTAAGGTCCTTAATTGCTATTATATATAAGAACGAATCCTAAAAGTCTAAACCACAAATGCCCAATCTAAAAAGCTACTACGCCTTATTATTATTAGGAGCAGGATTAGTATCTATTGGGCTACTAAGTAATGGCTAATAAGAATAGGATCTAGATCCCTTAGTAGGTATATAAGTAGGTATAAAAATAGGGGTAGGATAATAAGGTGTAGCTAGAGCAGAGACTCTTAAACGCTTAATATTAATATTAGGTCCAAACCAATACTAATAAAGCTCTTACGGCGTAAGCTTATAGTTAATAAAGATATACTTAAGCCCAAAATAAACAGAGATATTAGCTGGCTAGTATAATCCAGAACCACTAAGACCTTGCTACGGTAACTGTTAGTTACCTACCCGCTAGGTACCCGAAGGGTAACCTACCTAATACTATATTATGTTATACTCTTTTAAAACTTAACATATATACGCAAACTCCTTTCTATAGTAGACAGCGACCTTCTTTTTATTACCCCTATCCCTTACCCTATCCTTAGTATACTAACCTTACTCTTACATTAGGCGTTACTAGCTAGCTTACTAGAAATTATAGGTAGTATAGATGGCTATAGTATAGTCTTAAATTTAACTAAGACGTTTAGTATTAGCGCTAGAATGAGATAAAGCCTAGGTAATATAGTAGTTAAGGATATTAAAGGATTGTCGCCACTTAGGCCTAGGCTATTAAAGCTTAAAGTTAGTAATAGAAATCTATTAAGGATAAAAAAGCTTACCTTAATGTAACTGCCGCTCTTAGTACGCATATATTAATTATAAGGACTAAAGGTATTAGATCTAACGCAGTGCGTTTTATTATAAGCCTCTAGAATCCTATTATTAGATTTTTAGTCTTTTAAAGACGTATAGGTAAAATTATTTAGGTAGGACTAGTACTAGTTACGGGTTAGAAGGGGTTAGGGTTCTATATATAAAGGTAAGGCTAGGATACGCTATAGAATTTACTTAAAAGAGTAGTTAGTAGGAGAACAAAGAGGTATATTAAATTAATAATGAAAAAGAAGAAAATCTTAATAATATATTAAAGATACGTCCAAATTAAACGAAGGTTAATAATAGGAAGTAAGGTGTTAAGGAAAAGGATTAAGCTTAATAAGTAAAGTATCTTTATACTTTACCGTCTAATACCTTTCTAGTAAATAGCCGCAACCTTACTAATATAACTTTATTATAATAGCGCTATTTAAAAGGAAGGAAACACGCGTATAAGTTATTTAACTATTACTTCCTTATAAAAACTAACTACGCGGCCGGGGGAAGGTAATTAAGACGTTAAATTAAAGATATATATAGGTTAAATTAGACCTAAAACGATACTATAGTATTAAAGAATAATATTATAAACGTTCTTAATAATTGTATAATAGCTATAATTGCTATCGCGAAATGTCCCTATTTATTAGGTAGTAGAGCTACGCCAAATATACGGCATAGGACTACTAGATTTAAAACTATATATACCAAATCTTAAGAGATAAGTCTCTTTAACTAATTAATTGATACCTTAACTATATCTAATAGCCTAAGGGTAAATGTAGGAGTAATATATTAGTGACGCAGGGGATTATAAGAAAAGGATTATAAGAAAAGATTATAGACCATATTTTAGCAGTTAAAGACAACAGCAAGCTAAGGCTCTGTATGTTAAATCCTATACTAAAGGTTCTACGGAACTATACTAGAATATTAAATTACCTATAATACTTATAATTAATTATAGACCGGTATAAAGGCTTAGAAGCAGAGTTATATAAAAATCCCTATATTAACCTAGGTAGTTACCGGTATACTTTTAGTAGGCTTCTAATAGGTTTCCTAGTAATCTTTATATCTTTTCTCTAGTTATATTTTTTCCTTATTAAGGTTTTTTAGGAGTTTAAAGTAGGGGTTAGATAAATAGATAATATATAGCGGTATGCTAATACCTCTCTAATATCTCTCCGAACCTCTTCTAGGATAAGCCCTTATAATCTCCCTACCGTAAGGTAATAGCGATTAGGGGCTAACTGTAAGAAGGGGGGGGGGTAATATAAGGGATATTATTACGGACACCTTGGGTTGCCCTTAGGATAACCCCTAAACGCCCTTTAAATAGTCGCCGGTTACATGCCAAAGGTACGTGCCTATAGTATATAGTCTCCACGATCCTAGAGGCCTTACCTCCTTAAGGATTCGTCTTTCTTACTAATCTATTTTGTTCTAATCGTGTCCTTATAGCCCCCTATCTACAAAATCCCCTTATACCTAGGGCCTTAAGCTAGCCACCCCCCTAGGAGTAATTATATGGCAATAAGGCACCGCTAGAAGTATAATTAACCTTATATTTATAGACGAAGGCCTATACTAGAGACTTAAAAGGTATAACCCTAAAGAAGAATAGGTACTCGCTTTAGACTATATCCCTATTTAGATATAGCTAGATCTAAATATTAAAGTATAACTAAATAGCAAAAGATATATAATAAGAAAGCTTAAGATAGATAGCTTCCTTAATATAGTTAAATAATAACTTTAAGACCTAGAAGAAATCCACCTAATACTAAATAAGCGAGGCTTATTGGCTACCCCTAAGGAAATTAACTGAAGACTAGAAAGGATTTAGGCAGTAATTAAAAATAGGCTAAAAAAGCACTACCCGGTCTTAAAACTGGGCCCCTATACGCAATACGTATAATCCGCATAATACGTAGTTCTTATTACCAGCTAATAATAAGCAAGAAGAAAATATATAAGTAGCTATAATCCTAAAAATAAGAGATAATATAAAGACATAAGAAACTAGCTAAAGAATACCCTAAAAAAAGAAGTAAGGAATAGCTAGAGATGGTTTATAAATAAGCATACTACTAACCTGAGCCTCCCCTATAATAAAGGTCTTTAGAGGATAGCAAAATAGGTAAAAAGAAAGGCGGGACGTCTAGTAGAAGACCCACACCTTCCGCCCCTGCGAAGACTAGGTAAATTACTGGCTATAAGCAATAATAATAAGAAGGTAAAGATCCTTACAGAAAGATTTTTCCCTTAATTAGTTTTAGTAAACCTTAGTAATATTACGGGCGAAGTACCGGTGACTTGCTTAAGGGTTAATAGCAATATAATAACCAAAGAAATAGCCAGAACTATTAGCCGCCTTTTAAATAATATAGCACTAGGACCAGATAGGATTCTAAATAAAGCCCTAAAGACCTGCGAACTACTAGTAGCACCTTAGCTTACGGATATAGCTAAAGCATACTTTATAATAGGCTACTACCTAAGACTTAGAAGAGCTATAATAATGTTTATCCTACGTAAAGAAGGTAAAGCAGACTACTTATTTCCAGGGAGCTACCGCCCTATTGCCTTAGAGAATACCCTTAGCAAGATCTTAAAAAGGGTAATAGCGGACCATATAGTAAATATAGCTAAGGAACACGCCCTACTACTATAAAGCTAAATAGGGGCAAGAAAGAACCGCTTAACACTATTAGTACTTACGCTACTCGCTGCTACCATTAAATCTACATAGGCGATGCGAAGGGACTTTATAGTATTAATGCTTAGCCTAGATATTAGTGGCGCCTATAATAATATACCCCATAAGCGTCTCCTATACATCCTTAGGGTAAAAGGCTTCCTAGAATAGATTATATAATTTATTTAAGGGTTTATAGGTTAAAAAGAAATATTACTAGTCTTTAGCGGATACTAAAGCCCCCCCCTATTACAGTTATAACAGAAATACTATAAGAATTACCCCTTTCGCCTATACTCTTCCTTTTCTTTATAAGCAACCTACTTAACTTCTTTAAAGAAGGGGCGACCTAGGGGATAGGCTTTATTAATAATATAAACCTAATTATATACGGGCTAATAGCTGTAAAGAATTGCAGAACACTAGAGAAAGCTTATAATACCTATATAAAATAGGTAAGGCGATATAGAGTTTAATTCTTACTAGAGAAATACCAGCTAATCTATTTTATAAGAAAACGCAACTAATCTATAGATCTCTAGCATATAATTTATATTTAAGGCTTTAGGGGTTAACCAGTTTAGGGCCTAAGAGTATTAGGAGTATGGGTAAACAGTAAGCTCTAGTAGAGCGTATATATGGCGTAAGCGGCCCGTAAGGGCTAAGCACAGTACAGCGCATTATTTAGGATTGTTAATTTTATATAGGGTCCATGCTTTTAGAGGTCACGCCTACTATATATAGTAGTTATCCGGCCAACTATAATATATAGGTCCAGTATTTAGGCCATTGGAGAATTTAAGAAAGGCCCCCCTAAATCGCTCCTTAAACCACTCTAAAAGGTCTAAATAGCCTACCTTTAAAGTATAACAGGCGGATACAAGCGAACGGCTATAGCACTACTTAAGAAGGAAGCTAATATTCCCCCCCTATAACTATATATTAAAGCCGCTGCAATATAAAGGGTATAAAAGGAATATAATTTTAATATTATAAAGTACATTAAGACACGCCTAAATAAACTATAGAGGGACCCTAGGGCGCCTTGTAGGAGAATAAACTAACAACCCTATAGTAGGGAAGATATATTAAAGAAATAGGTAAAGAAAGTAAAAGAAAAATAGTGCTACTTTAGGGCCTAGGCCTATATAGAGGAGAAAGGGAGACGTATAAGAGGCTAGCAAGGATAATAGTAAGAGAGAGAAAGGAGCTAAAGCAGAGTATAAAAGAACGCTAGGAAACCATCTATAGTAATATAATACTAGCTGGACTAACGCTAAAGAGGCGTATAGGAGTTAAAGGTATAAAGGCTAACTAAGGTAAGAGGAACCTAAGCTATAGTATAGTTAACGCTATAGGGGGTAAATACTTTAGGGCTCTAAGAAGGCCTAATAAAGGCAGAAAATATAATAGCAACACTCTTAAGAACAGGAATAATAGGACTAAAAAACTGGCTCTACTGGGTAGGTATCCTAGTAGGTAGCCCAAGATATAAATATAGCTAGCTAAGATAGACACCAAAACACGTAATACTATTATGCCCCTTACGCACTAACTAAGAAGTAATACTCTTAGTAGCTGGTATAGAGAACTATAAGACACTACTCTTAATATAAAAAGGCCTTAAGGCGGTTACCTAGTAGCTTATTAGCTAAAATATACTAAATTAGATCCGGGTTGTAAAGGAAATAGTAATAGAGGGTGGGGGGGGCGAGCAACGGGCGCCCCCTAATAACTCTATAATAGTAGAGTAAAGTTTATAATACTAGCGCGTCTATAGGCTTATTACGGCAGTAGTGGTTCCTAAGGAGATTAAAAAGTAAGGTAGTAAGAGCACTATAGGTAACTCGCAGGCGCCTTATAGGCGCCCTATAGGCGAGTCCTAAAAGGCGGGGAGATAGATTATAGGGTTTTCTTAAGTAGAGTTTTCTCCCCATATATATATAAGGAGTAGTCCGCGTGGGCCTAATAGGGATCTAAATCGGACGTTAAGCAATAAATTATTATTATTATATAGCCAGATTTATAAATAGTAAGGCTATATACCTATTAAATTCACCACTAACCCTACTTTAGCCTTACGTTATACCGGCGTAGCGCTATAAATACTTCGTGGGTAGGTTATAAGTTACTTATATATAGCCAGATTAGGACGGTAAGGCTATATACCTATTAAACCCGCCGCTAACCTATGCTTTAGCCTTATACGTTATTTGCGTAGTATATACATAGAATAGTATATAAGTTATTAGTATAGGTTACTACTAGTAGGTTACTAGCAGGTTATAAACCTTAGTTAAATGGACCCTAGTTATAAATAGGCCTATTCTTTAATATATAAATAGTTTGCTAAGCTAATATAAAGTAACGGACTAGGCTTAGGAAGGGTGCTTTTTAAATTAAGCTTTATTGCTAGTATATACTATAGCTTTACCTATAAGTCGCCTATAAGTTACTAGCGTAGCTAGGTTATATTAGAGCGTAGCTTATATAAAATAATAATAAATTACGCTTTACCCCGTATATATGCCGTAGTTCTTACCGCGAGCGTTATTTATTCTTTAATCCCTTAAGACGTCCTCTACTCCACTTTAGTACAAGTTATATTTTAGTAGCGGCGCTTACTTTTTGCCTACGCTTTAGCTACAAGGCTAGGGTGTCTTACTTATAGTACTTATCTAGTAGTTATTAATAATTTTTAAGTTCTATCTTATATTTCTATTTATTATACTTATTTAGCTATCCTAGCTATTTAATAAGGTACTATAGTTATCTAGCATAATCCTAGTAGGTAATAATTACTTCTACTTCCTAGCTGCCTTCCTTAAGCTCTTTTACTACTAGGGGTTAAGGTAGAGCCGTGCTATAATAGGTAAAAGCTCTAGCTTATATACTTACTGCCCTATACACTTTAGGATTTAAAACGGTCCTATAAACTTATAGTTAAGCTTTTTATAGGGACGTTTTATACAGATTTTTTTAGAGGAAAGTAGGACTTATTTACCGACGGCGAAGTACTTAGCTAGGTGGTGACGATTATAGTATTTTACCTAAAGCTTTTAGGCGTATATTATTAACGCCGCCGCTACCTTATATATAAGGCGCAGGCGTTATAGATACGTCTCTATAAGTTAGATATTTGTTAACTTAGACTTTTCCCTACCTTACTAGGCGTCTTAAACGCTATTTAGGACTCTATCTAGGACGTTTAGTAGCTAGCCATAGGCAAGCTTAATAGGGGAACGCTTTATTATAGCATAGACCTTAAAGTTATAGGTAAAGGCTATTTCATTAAGTAGGGAGGCCTAATTAGACTATTCCTAGTTTATAAATATATATAGATATACCTTAAGCTCCCAGTTCTAACGCTCCGTCTAACTATTTATCTATAAGTAGAATATAGTACTAAGTTTATATTAAACGCGGAGATAGTAGTATATAGTACTTTAGTACTTGCTTATAAATACACTACCCTTATTAGAGATAATATTATTTAAAGGCCCTATTTACGTAAAAACTCTAAATAAGAGTTCTGCGAGTTGCGTAGTATTAATTATCTTATATACTAAATAGTAGCGTACTAGCTTTATAAAACGGTCTATAAGGATAAGGACAAAGTTATACTCTACGCTATTAGGAGTCTTAGACTCTAGAAAATCCGTAATAAAGTTAAGTAAATAATGCCGCTAGGCTCGGGTAGGGACCTAAAAAGGCTGCAGCTCACTATAGGGTTTATAGTAGCGCGATTTAGAGCGTTAGTAGGTATTATAATTATCTAGGTATTTACAGAGGTCCTAGGTAAGGCCGTTCTAAGTATACTTTCGCGTAATTACCTTAAAGGTACAGTTAAAACTATAGTAGCTGCCTATAGGATTATTATAATTCCGCTTAAGGATCTTCTATTATAATAGTATATAATTTAGCACTTAGACCTTATTATTTTGCCTTAAGAGTCCTTAATTATTAAGGGTATAGTCCTTATTACTAGTAGGAACTCGTTTTTAGGTTAACTGATTATATATAAAGCTTATAAAGGCGTCCCTTTTTTATACTCTATAAATAAAATTAACTAGTAACTTAGGGGGTTGTTTTATAAACGCTGTTTTAACTAAAGTAGCTACTACTACCTCTTGCTATAGCACGAGACTCTACGTAAAGTTGGTACTAGTAAAGTAATATATAATACGTAGGTAACTTACTAGGTTATTATAGGGGACTATAGCCTAGGCTAAGGGATTTTTCCTAGGGTTAAGCGTTATTAGGTTAGTTAAAGTAGTCTTAAAGAGAATAGTAGGACGCTTTAGTCTGCTGGTACTAAGTTTATAAGAGTTGCTTATATACTACACGTATACTACTCACTAGTTTAGTATAATAGTACTAGGGCTGCCTATAAGGCCTATAACCCGTAACTTTTGCTATAATATAGGCAGTAAGTATTAAGAATTGTCCTCTTACTACTATCTTTAAAGCTTTTAGTATAATTTAGGCGCTAGGATAGTATATTAGTAGGATTTACTTTACCTAACTTATATTTAATCTTAAAATTAAACTTAGCTAGTTCCTTAGCGTACTAGGCCTAGTAAGTAGATAAGCTTTTAGTGGTTATAAAGTACCTAAGATTGTTATAATTATAGAGTACGCGCGTTATATACGCGGCGTATTTAAGGTAATAGCGCCACGTCTTAAAGTATTACACTATAGCGAGTAGTTCTTTATTATATATATTATACCATACTTTTAGGCTAGTAAGCTTCTAACTATAATAAGCAATTAGGTGCTAGTGGAGTTAATCTTCTTACCTTAAAGGCTGTAGAAGTATACCGCTATAGGCATAAGTAGAAGCGTTAGTAATTACTATTAGGAGTAGATTAGGGTTAAAGTAGCGAAGTAGAGGAGCCTATATAAATATAGCACGTAGCTTATAAAACGCCTACTACGCGTTAATAGGCTAGGACTAAGGTTAATACTATTTAGTAGGCCCTTTTAACTTACGCTTTTACTTCTTCTCCTTATTTAACGTTGGGTTATAATATACCTATACAAGATATATATATAGGGGGTATGCAGTATCCAAGTAGTTTTAGATAAATTGCCTATAGAAGTTAGCAAAGCTAAGAAAGACCTAGATATCTCTATAGAACTTAGGCTTAGGCCATTCCTTAATACCCCTAAGGGTAATAATAAAGCCTAGGAACTTAAGGTTCTTAGTATAAAAGATATATTTTAATAGTTTGGCGTATAGGCCCTAAGCGCGAAGCTATTATAGTACCTACTTAATGTGCTTAATATACTTATCCTTATTATTTAAGTAAATAAGAATATTATTTAGGTAAACTACGTAGATAATATCTACTAGGGTTTTTAAAGCTTTATAAATATAGCTCTAAAAAGTTATAGGGGCGTTAATAAAACTAAAGGGCATTACTAGGTACTTAAAGTGACCGTAGTATATCTTAAATACGGTCTTCTATTTATCTCCCTTTTTAATACGAATTCTATAGTACATATTATAAAGATCTAGCTTTATAAATATCTTCGCATAGCTAAGCCTATTAAAGAGTTCGCTAACTAGCAGTAAGGGGTACCGATTTTTAATTATAATCTTATTTAGGCGTCTATAGTTAACGTATAGCTATATTATACCGTCTACTTTTAGTATAAAGAGGATAGGCGCTTTAGTAAGCGACTTACTAGGCCTAATCTAGCCCTTTTTAAGAGTACTATTTAGGTACTCTTATAAGATCTATAACTCTTTCTATAAGAGGTTATAGAGGGGCATTTATAGTGGCGTCTTACCTTCTTTTAAGTTAATTATATAGTCGTACTTAGAGTTCTATAGTAGTATACTTACTAGCTTATTAGAAAAGATATTAATTTCCTCTTTATATATATCTAGTAGGCTAAGGGCCACGGAGGTTAAAGCGACTATTACGTAGTAGTGTGCTTCTAGGAGCTAGTAAAGAGAAAAGTGCGGCCGATATACGTTTTGTAGGTATACTCGCACTAAGAGTGCGTATAGCTTAGCTATAGTATATTTAATAGTTTTAGGGTTTTAATTACCTCCCCCTTATATATAGGTAATCTGCGCTAGCACCAGAGGGTCTCTATAGGTACTTGCTGCCAGTAACAATAGGTCCTCTACTATATTTATAATCGGTGTCTCTATATCTAAAGGGTCTACATAGGTACTCGCTACTAGTAATAATAGGTCCTTTATTATATTTATAACCAGCGTAAAGAAGGAGTCTTCTGGCTATAGCGAATAGACTATTTCGCTAGCCTTAATATCTGCTAGGAGAGCGTTAAGGGTAACTATTTAGAGGCGTCTAGGGTCTAAAGTACCTTAGATAAACTATTTAGAACAGAAGCTAATTAATAGATCCACTTCCGCAAGCTAATCCTATTTAAGAACTATATTATAACTATTAAATAAGCTGCCCTAAAAGGTCTGCGGGCTAATAGTGTAAGAGGTACCCTAGGAGTTACTAGTAGTAACTATTAGATTATAAGCATCCTAAATTATTATCTAGTTGCTATTAAGGAAACGTACGATAGGTTTACGTAAATATAGCGTATAGTGTATAGGCAGGTTAAACCTATAGACGATATCTTAATTAATAAGGTTAATTTAGCACCTATTGTTATATAAGGCATATAGGCGGACTTTACCCTAGGGTGTATTTATCGTAATATATACCATAATACGTTTCTTCTCTCCCTTTATATTAGGCCCTAGTTATAGTTAAGAGAGATACGCTACTAGGGCTTTAGGTTTTCTAAAGGCCAAGCTAACTTCTCTCTATTAGCCTACTTTTAGTATTCCTTATAGTAGCCGCCTACGGTCCTTTAACTTATGTGCGTAGCACTAGTGTTTAGGGGGTCCCCTAAGCTATCTAGCTTTTAGGTAATCTCCCTAGGAGTTTACTTAAAGCGTTACCTTTTTTAGGTTTTATTCCCTAAGTCTAACTTTACGGAGCCTATACTGCGACCACGCTTTATACGCAATAATTTGCCGCTACTACTTACGTAATCTTCCGCGAGCTTTATAGTATTAAGTAATTACTCTATATAGCGGATTTCGTTAAAGAGGTCTTTAGTGGTTTTTACCCGTTAGGCAAAGTTCTGGCGGAAGAGCTCTACTTATAGGTAGGCTGGGAGATATAAGAACTAAAAGTCTACCTATTATTTAGGATTAATAAAAGGGGTATAAGAGAAGAGGTCCTCTAAGCTACATATATAGGCTAGAAAAACGTTAAACCTCTAGTTCTCCTTTATAATAGCCGTATAATATATTATAGCATTATTAAAGCGTCTTACTATAGGGTTCCTAATCTAGTCTTAGACTATAGTCTTAAACTTATTCTATAGTAAAGAACCCTTATCCTTAGTACCTAACCAGTAATAAACTAGTTAGGTAATTACCTTTTCTTTTATAAGACCTTTAATGGCCTAGCGCGTGCATTACTTATAGTTATAGTTAGTATTATTAACCTTAAATTGGTTCTTAACTACGGCGATTTACTAGTTAAAATGCTGTTAAGTAGTACCGCTAATATTAGGTAGTAACTTCTTAACTAAGGCGTTAAGATTTAATCGGCGTATACGTTCGCTATATAACTTATACTCTTTACTAAAGAAGTAACGGGAGGGCTTTATTAAATCAATAATGCTCTATAAGTTAGCTATTTTCTTAGCTAGCTTATCTAGCTCCTTTATATTAGCGGTATTAAGTAGGACGCTAGTAACCTTACTAAGCTCCTATTAAGCCTAGGTATATAAGTTAAACTAGCTTCTAGCGTTTATAAATATCTAATTATTTTAAGGTTTAGAAGGTAGCTTAAATACTACTAGTATACTTCTAGCGGTTTTGTCTATACTAGATCCTAAGGCGTTCTACGGTTATATCGCTAGTGTATTACCATTAGATATAGGCGTTGGTTTTCTTTTTAGAGGTATTATAAAAAAAAATTAAACCAGCTATCCTCCTAAGGGGATTGGTAAGGATTTATATATAAGGTAAGAATATAAATAGGGAGTCCAATAATAGAATAATAGGTATATTATATAGACAGAGACAAATCCTTAAGGGAAAAGGAGGAGTCTGTGTGCGAGGTAAGAAGGGTTTTCCCTAGGTATATATAGAGCACATACCTTACGGGCGAGTCACCCCTGGGTTGCCTTAGGGTCGCCCGTACCTTACGGCTATATAACTATCTACTTAGGTTTTACCTAATACCAAGTCTATTTTTTTTTTAAAAAAAAAAGTAATAAGGTGCTATTTACTGTCCAAATATAGCTATAATAGGATTCCCGCTATAACCCTATTGGAAGCGTCCGTTTTTAGTATTAATTTAAAGTTAAAGCTATAATAATAAAAAATTAAAGCAGAGATAAGCCGAACTTTTAGCTCTTTAAAAGCTTCTATAGGGTTATTATAAAAGATAAAAGGCGTGTCTTTCTAAGGAAGTTATACTAGGGGCTTAGTTATAACTCTATAGTTATAAATAAACTAGTAATAAAAGTTATAAAAGCCTAAAAAGGACTAGATCCCCTTTATAGTGTAAGGGAGTTTTTAGTTACGGATTGCCTTAACCTTTTTAGGATTAACCTTAATTCCTTTTATAGTAATAATAAACCTAAGATACTTTATACGTTTTACTCTAAATTTATATTTCTTAATATCTACTTATAGGCCTACATTCCGTAGCCTCTTTAAGACCTTCTTAATATATACTTTATACTTAAGTTTATCGTCTAAGTATATAAGAATATTGTCTAGGTAAGCCGGATAGAACTTATTAAGATAGTTAAAAAGGACGTCGTTTATATATCTTTAATATATAGCTAGCCTATTTATTAATCCAAAAGGAAAGATTATATATTTATAAGACCTATAATGGGTACGGAATATTGTTAAGTTCTTAGCTATACGGTCTATATAATTTTAATTAAAAGCTTAAGAAATATTAAGCTTTATAAATATCTTTACCCAACTTAGGTAAATAAGGGTCTTATTAATTAACAGAATAGGGTACTGGTTCTTTTAAGTAATAGCGTTTAGCTTTTAATAGTTAATATAAAAATAAAGGCCGTTATTAGGTTTTTTATAAATGGAATAGGAGAAGTAAAAGGGGCTTAGCTTAGCTTAATAAACCCTTTATTAAGGTTATTAATTAGGTACTACTTTATCGCTTTAAATTTGTCTATAGTTTGCTAGTAAAGGGGGCTATAGCCTAGGGAGTTATTCGCCTCTAATTAGATCTTATAGTTATAGATTTAGTAAGGGGGTAGCTAGTTAGAGGCCGCCTTTAAGCATACATCCTTATATCCTAAGTAAATGGTAGGGAGAAAACGCTTAACTAGCTCATTATTAATAACTCTTCTTCCCTTTTACTAAGAATCTGGTTAATTTTATATAAACTAGTTATAAAGACCTTATTATCTTTCTGGTATATATTAAAATAGAACCCTATAGCGCTAATTATAGGAATATTCACTATAGGTAGGTCGCGTGGTTTTAGGGGGCTGTATAACTTTAGAGGTTTTTAGGGTATTAATTATATCGTCCCTTTTTTAGCTCCTATTGCATCCTTTTAAGGCCATCTCTTATATCCTATTAGTAGGTTCTCTTCTATATTAGTTAAATCTCCGTAATTTAAAGGTTTTCTATATTACTATCTATTCTACTTTTATAGGTAGAGTCCTCTTTAACTATAGCGCTTTAAGAAAGTATTTTTATTAGTATATAGAGGTTCCTTTTAGCCTCTTAATAGGCGTTTTCTTAGGCGAAGGCTACGTTACGGTCCCTAATATCCTACTAGTAGGTAAAGTTAGCCTTCGCGGTTAGCGTTTAGTAGTTAGTTTAGATTTCTTTAATAAAGAAGGGTAACTTTAGTCTATCCTCTAGCTAGACAAACTATCTTTATTATACGTTTAACTAAATATTAAAGTAGAATATCTACTTTTAGTTAAGGATTATATTATAGGAACCTAGGTCTAGAATATAAAATGGGATACCATATTAGCGTCGTCTATTAAGAAAGATATATAATTTTAAAATATAGCTTACCGGCTTACCAGCTTAGCCACTATAGCCTTTTACTAGGATAGGTTTCTCTAGTTAGGTAGCTTTTATATTTAGGAACTTAGCAATATTAATCGCATATATAGTATTTATAAAGGCAAAGCTATTCGCTTTAGTATTAATAAGGGTAATAGTATTAACTCTATATCTATTCTAAAATACTATATATAGGGTTATAAAGTATTTGCCACCTATTAGCCAACTTAGGTTAATCTTTTTAAGATTAATAGGGTACCTTAGGGAGAAGTCTTCCCTTAGGATTTCCCTTTTCCTAACTTATTAGACACCCCTCCTTCCTTTATTTTCTTAATATTACTTATATCCTTTAGCTCTATACAAAATAAGGTAAAATAACTATCCTTTTTATAGCTATAACACGTGACCGTAGCGGGGTTAATTAGGGTATTACGGCGCGTGCTAGTTAAGAGCGTAGTATATAGTAGGTTAGGTAAAGCTCGTGGATTTATAGTTATAGCTACTTTTAGCGCAAGAGCCGTTATAGTTTATCTTCTTACTTCCGCTCCTATAGGCGTAGCTAGTAGGTTTTAGTTGCTATAGAGTTACTCTTACTAATTAAAGTGGGCGTTAATTTACTTTAATTCTAAATCTAATAGTAGGCAGTAAGTTATAAGTCTTTTATAAATTAACAAGTTATTTAAGGTTATAGTAATCTTCTTTTATAACCTAATTATTAGTTTGTTATATAGATCTAATTAGTAATTTTTAAGGGGGACCTAGCCTTCTTCTATAAGATATAAGAATTACGTCTAGAATTTAGCAAAGGATTAGTTTAGTTTTATTATTAGGTAATTATAGTTATACTAGGTATCCCATACTTTATTTAGGTTAATATAAATAGTAGCCAAATATTATAACATTTTGCTAATAAATATAAACTAGGTAAGGGAGTTGTCCTTAAACTTAGCTTAAAGGTAACGCTAAGTACTTCCAGTAGTTCAACTAAAGAGGTAGAGCATTTTAGCTTCTTTAGAGAGAAAATAGTCGTTATTAATATAAAGCTTTTTTTATACTTAGATCCTCTAATTTTTAAAGGTAGGATCTATTCCGTTAAATAGTAGTTAAGAGTTAGGGAGCTTAACGGACTTTAATTATTTTACTATTATATCTGTACTCTTTAGTATATCGCATTTAGTAGAGTAAATAGGTCGGCTAAGGCTTTAAAAAGGGGAAGCTAGGCTATTTTTATAGAGCCGTAAGGCTTTCTAAAATCTCTTATAAGGTCTCTTAAGTATTTTTTACTTTAAGACAATTGGCTTTTTAGCTAGCCGCTAGGGCGCAAATCTGCTTATATATGTCTATAGCGTTATTATTATCTTCAATTTTAGATACTAACTAGATCTTAGGTTCCTTTTATATAAAAGCGGTTTTCTTAGATAAGCTTACTTTAGGTGCTATTATTAGCTTTCTAAATTAAAATTATATAATTTAGTTTTAAGTCCGGGGTTCTTTTAGGGGTATAGGTTAAATATAGTCTAGCCTATAAAGTAGAATATTTTAGAGGGCCTTCCTAGGCAGTATAGGGGGAGTAACTTTTAGTATCTAAGTATAACGTATTAACGCGTCGTTGTAGATAAAGGTCTTTTTAAGATAGGATATTTTTTTAGGCCTTCTTAAGCAGTATAGGGAGAGCTTAATATAATATAATGGGCTTATATAAATGCCTCTAAGAGGAAGCTTATAAATTGCTACTTGTAGCTAGAATATGTTGCATTGCAATAGGAGGCAAATTGCCGTCACGTGCGGCAAGCTGCCGTTACGTATGGCAAGTTGCCGTTATATAAGGCAAGTTGCCATCACGTATTGCCGCGGCACTAGCGTAGTAAGGAACCTTAAGTTCCTTACCCTTCTTTATATTAAAAAGATAACATCTATCTACAACACCGCATAGTACATATTATTGTGATATATGTATTCTGCACGTTATTAAAGCATACTAACACTACTATACAAAAATACTAAGCTAAAGAGAAGAAGAAGGCCCTTAGGGGTTAACGTAAATATAACGGAGTTACTAAGGCGCTAGTAGTAAGCAGGCTAATAGCGATTTTCTATACCAGGTATAGAAAATCCTAATTAGTTAATAGAAGTTAGGGTTAATAGAACTTAGCAAAAGCATAGTAAAATTTAGTAGGTAATTCGCCCTAGCACTATTACACCTACTATACTATAACCCTTTTTTCTATCTTTTATCTTTATTTGCTAACTATTAGTTCTGTATAAAAACCTTTAAAAGTATTGCCAGCTTCTTCCTATAGTAGTTCTTATATATATTACTAGTATATCTATGCTTTTTACCATTCTTTTTATACCTTATACTTAATAGTTTTTTTTTTCTTTTATAGCTTTAGTTAATTTCTATATATCTCTTATATATATAATACTAGGCTTTTAATTTAAAGAGCTTTCTATTATCTCTATATAAAATATTATCTCTATATAGAATAGTACAAAGTCTATAGATATAAAGTTATAGTACTATTAGTCGGAATTAGTTAGGAGAAAAGATTAGAATTAACTAGTAGAAAAGTAGTTAGTAAGAAGAGAAGAAAAGAGTATATTAAAAAAGGAAACTATCTATCTATTAGTTCTATTAGTAGTAGTCTTAGTAATAAATACATGTATATTTTAGCTAAATATTTAATTAATTTATAAGCGTGCAAAAAAAATTATAATTTAATTGCATATAATAAATATAGCTTAGGTAAGCTCTATCGCCAGTTTTAGTATATTAATGGCTTCCTTATTCCTAAAGAAGAAGAAGGCCTATACAGCAATATTAAGTATATAACTATAGTAGCGAATGCGGTATTACTTGGAGTTAAATTAAGCTTCTATTTCCGCATCTTTAAGCCGTATAAAGTGTCGTTTAAGAAGCTTGTTATTATTTCCGTAATTATTACCAATATAATACCTAATCTTATTAAGTATCTAGTAGTCTTAGAGGATTTGCTAAAAAAACTCTACCTATTTATTACCACCGTACCTATTAGGTAAAAAGGGGAGAGTAAGTAAAGCTATATATAGTACGCCGGTACTATTAATAAAGTAGGCGTAGATTGCAATAAAAGTCTTCTAATTTAGTAAGCTCTATATATTAAGCGAGGGGTATAGAGCTTCTATTTTAGGGTAGCTTTATTTAATAAAAATAACTCCTTAATTAGCTTTAGTATAGTTACGCTAAAGTTAACTAGAACTTTATTATAGGTATAGTTTACTACTAGAAAAAGCCCTTAAAGCTAAATTACTACCTTATATAGTAGACCTAAACAATAATTAACTGCGCTAAAGCCTCTTAAACGACTAGTTAATTAATAAACTCCCTTAATATATATTCCTTTTACTCTTTAACCTCTTATAAGGGGACTTTGTAAATAGGGGGCTATAAGGACATAATTGTGGAATAGGATAGATTAGTAAGAGAGACGAATTCTTAAGGTAAGGCCTTTAAAATTGTAGAGACTATATACTATAGGTACGTGCCTCTAGTATATAACCGGCGACCATTTAAGGGGTATCTAGGGGTGTTCGTACTAATTTAATAGCATAAGTGAGTCATATCCCGGGGCACGAAATACGTATAGTATCGTATGCTCTTTAGGATGGTGGTGACTTGTTCTTCTAATCGTATATGAAGAGGTAGAATTTAAGGGGTTTCCTGAGCTCGCTTAGCTCACGTAATTGCGACCATAAATTCCCATTCGAACTCGTTCAGACACTGGCGGTACTTGAAAATTGAAACTACTTGTGTATAGCCTCCGTAATTGCTTTAATAAAACAGTAAAATATAAAAGAAATATATAAGAAATAAAACCATAAAATACAAAAGAAATTAAGAAATAAAACTGTAAAACACAAAAGAAATATATAGGAAATTCCTCCGTATAATAGGTGCTGTAATTATACACTGGCGGTACTTAAAAAATAGAACCGCTTGTATATAGCCTCTGTAATTTACTTTAATAAAACTATAAAATGCAAAATATATAAAAATAAAACCATAAAATATAAAAGAAATGCGTAAAAATAAAACTATAAAATATAAAGGAAATGCGTAGGAAATCCCTCCCGAAGTACCTTTGTGGTCGTCTTCTAAACGGTGCTTTAAGCCGGCCGTAAGTCCTGCTTACGGTCTCTAGGATAAACCATACGGCCTTCTAATGGGCCGTAAATGAATATACCCTAATTGACCGACTTACTTGTATTACCTCCCTTGGTATTTAAGGACTCTATATAGCTTTTCGGCTAATAGGTGGCCGAAACAGCGGTATAGGCGGTGGATTTTGGTACTGCTGGCGGTAGCGGCGGTCCGTAAAGGAGGTAGTATATGTTCCTTAACTAGGGTGTTCCTTCTCCCATATAATGACTGAAGACTGGGCAGCAAAAGGTAGATTAAATGAGGCTTTTAGTTGGTAAATAGACGTAATATACGCCCCTAGGGGGTCGTACGTGGGTTGGTCTATATGCAGCTGCATATTAGGGTTAGTGTTGGCAGTACTAGAGTAGAAATACTAGGCGGGAGGAAGACCAGGTGGGGTAGGGACAGTCACTAGGGGGAGGGTAGAGGCGGTTGCCGTAGGCAGTGATTGCTAGGCAGGTTGCGGAGGTTTGTACAAGCTTGGCAGCCGTGGCTCCTTAGCCTTAGTTAACGAATAGGGTGAGACTAGCGGAGCTTGCGCGGATAGGGCTTGCGCGGACGGGGCTTGCGCAGGCGGAGCTTGCGCGGGCAGAGCTTGTGCGGACGGAGGTTGCGTAGACGGAGGTTGCGCGGACGGAGCTTGTATAGACGGAGCTTGTATAGG
The DNA here is from genome assembly GCF_001692895.1 of Cenococcum geophilum 1.58. Taxonomy (NCBI): domain Eukaryota; kingdom Fungi; phylum Ascomycota; class Dothideomycetes; order Gloniales; family Gloniaceae; genus Cenococcum; species Cenococcum geophilum. The sequence continues at coordinate 367,727 of NW_027137596.1, forward strand.
CGGAGCTTGCGCTAACGGAGCTTGCGTAGGCGGAGTTTATATAGACGGAGCTTATACAGGCGGGGCTTGTGCGGGTAGGGCTTGCGCGGACGAGGCAGTTGTAATGTTTAATTGAGGCTTTGGTAACTAAGCTGGGGTAGGAAGGCCAGGTAGAGGATCGTCCTTTAAGGCTTACGGGCCTATTACAGCATCGTCTTAAGGGTTAAGCTCCTTTTGATAGGTCGCTTAATCTTAATTTCCGCTGGAGTCTACCTATTAATTTCCACTAGAGTTTACCTAAGTCTCGTCCTTATCTAACGTCTCGTCCAGTTCTTCTTTTAACGTTGTATATGGCAAAAGTCCTACTTCTCTAGGCAATGGTGGATTTGTATATATTGAAGGTCCTATAAAGATCCTATTAAGTTTATAAGAGGCAAAGAATCCATTAGTATTAATATGGTCTAGGACTTCCTCTTTAGTCTATTCCGTTTGGTCCTCCTCCTATATTGTGTTATATAAGGACCATATAACAGTAACTCGTTTATCCTTTTTAACCTATATACCTTAGTAATATAAAAGGGTTTATAGGTTACGGATAGCAATAGGGTTATAAGCCTTAAGAATAGCTTCTGTAAAGTCCGCAAAGTCTTCCTTATATTGCTCCTATAGGTCGTTATTTAGAAGCTTATAGTGTCCGTATTTAAGGATTTTGAAATTAATATAGTTGTTGACGCCGTCCGTAGACGTAAGGTCGACTCCCTAACTCCACTTCTTTTAACCTTTACTAATTTGCTTAGTTATATCTACTATGTTGTATAGTGTAGTGTAGTACGTAGTGGGTAGTAGAGGTCTTATAGGGTCCGTAAAAGTGGTTGGTGGGTCTGTAACGGTTTGTAGGAGGGTGGGGGGTTTCCGTAAGGGGTCTTAACAGGTCCGTAGTAGTTCGCAAAAGGGTAGGGGGTCTCCGTAAGGGGTCTGAAAAGAGGTCGGAGGTATTGAAGGAGGGTAGGGGGTTCCGTAAAGGTCTGTATTCGCGTCTATAAACTTCCAGTAAACCGCACTAAGACTTGAATAAGTATACAGAATTGGAGATAAGTCCGTAATCCCCGACTTCCGACCTTCCAGCAGGTCGTACTAGGAGTCTAAACGGGTGGTCGCTGTCGTGATCGCTCGGGGGGAGGTATCGAGTGATTGCTGATCTGTGCGCGCTCACTGATCAGTATTCGTACTAAGTTAATGGCACGAGTGAGTCAGATCCAGGGGCACGAAATACATATAGTATCGTATGCTCTTCTGGATGATGGTGACTTGTTCTTCTAATCGTATATGAAGAGGTAGAATTTAAGGGGTTTCCTGAGCTCGCTTAGCTCACGTGATTGCGACCATAAATTCACATTCGAACTCGTTCAGATATTATCTCAGGTGCCTCAGCCGCTTCTCTAAGGAATTTATGGCGTTGCATGGGCCCACTCTCTTGCCACAGCCCCACTCTGCGGCGCGCACTAACTCCTGAGCCAATAGAACGTCGCGCTATCCCTAGCCCCCCTGCAACCCCCAAATTCCTCTGCGAAGCGTCTGAGAGATTATAGGCGCGCGTTTACTGTAAACCGGGCCCAATTCTTAACGTATGCTAACTTTAAGCAACTATAATGGGGTTAATATACTAGCTACGGTCTTAGTACGCGATGCATTTAAATTATAATCTCTTCTTTTATTTAATTGTAATAATTGTAACTAGCTAACTACTATATTAGGGGGCGAGATACAGCCTTAAAGTTTAAAGACGCGTTTTTAAACCCGGTCCTGCCCTACTAGCCTCGTCAACATAGCGACCGTACTCCACCACCATACCTCTATTCACCCTAAAACTTCCTAAGGTACCTCTTATACCCTATTACAAACAGCTTACCTAATTATACTATACCTATACTAGTAGGTATGGATTTGCTTTACAGTAGGGGGGAAGCTTTAGGTAGAGGCTCGTGTAGAGCTTCGTGTAAAGTTTTGTATAGAGCTTTATACAGAGCTTTATATAGAGCTTTATACAGAGCTTTGTGTAGAGCTTTGTATAGAGCTTCGTGCAGAGCTTTGTATAAAGCTTTGTATAAAGCTTTGTGCAGAGCTTTATATAGAGCTTTATGCAGAGCTTCGTGTAGAGCTTCGTATAGAGCTTTTTGCAGAGCCTTATGCAGAGCCATGTGTAGGTATATAGACGTGTAGATTGCAGATATATAGACGTGCAGATATTTGTATGGGCGTTCGTGTGGGTGACTAATTAATTAATTAATTATATGGACGTTTATAAAGCCGTTTATACGGGCGTTTGGTTAATTAATTATATAGACATTTATAAAGCCGTTCGTATATACGATTATAGAGACTTCCTAGTATATTAGTGCTGCGTATTAGGAGAGATTTAGAGCTCCGTATTAAGCTTCGAGTAGAGCTTTAAGTAGAGCCTCGCGTAGAGCTTTTAAGCAGAGCTTTTAAGCAGAGCTCCGTATAGAGCCTTAAGTAGAGCTTCGAGCAGAGCGTCGTGTAGAGCTTCGAGTAGAGCTTTAATAGAGCTTTAAGTAGAGCCTCGTGTAGAGCTTCGAGTAGAGCTTTAAGTAGAGCTTTAAGCAGAGCTTTAAGCAGAGCTTCGAGCGGAGCAGAGCTTTAAGTAGAGAGCTTCCCTATATAGACCTTATATTTAGGCTTGTTTTTAAAGGCCTTGTAAACGGCTTTATATAGAGCTTTAAGCAGAGATTTATATAGGCGTTCGTGCAGGCGTTCGTGCAGGCGTTCGTGTATACATTTATATAGGTTTATAGGGACGTTTATAGGGACGTTTATAGGGGTATTAGGGGCACGGTCGGGCTCTATTACGAATGCAATATATAGAGTAGAAGATAAGCTTTTAAATAGAGGTATTGGCGAGCTGACAAGCGCTATATTAGGGGTTAAAGTACGACGTTAAAGGCGATATAACTATCGTCTACTAGTGAGGCTGTACAGCCCTTATAAAACGCGCCCATAATCTCTCAGACCCTTAAAGAGGAATCCACCTCGGCGCTCTGTAATTGGCTGCTAAAGCTAGCGCAAACACTAACGCCTGCGGCGTATATTAGCTGCGGCGCCAGTCGCTAATTGGTTTAGGTGTAGCGGTGCCAGCCGCTTATTGGCTTAGGAGTTTGCAGGAGGTAAGGTGGATTTTCTCTCCGAGGGTCTAAGTCAACTGAGATAATTCAGACAAGGGGTTATCCTAAGGGCAACCTAAGGTAATCGCAATAATATCCCTTATATTGCCCCCCCCCTTTTTATAGCCAGCCATAATCGCTATTACCTTACAGTAGGAAAATTATAAGGGATTATCCCAGAAGGGGTTTAGAGAGATATTAGTATATTACTATATATTATCTATCTATCTAACCCCTACTTTAAACTCCTAAAAAACCTTAATAAGGGAAAAACGTAACTAGAGAAAAGATATAAGGATTGCCGGGAACCTATTAAAAGCCTACTAGAAGCCTACTAGTAACTACTTAGGCTAACTTAAGGATTTTTATATAACTTTATATCTAAGCATTTATACCAGTCTATAATTAATTATAAGTATTATAGGCAATTTAGTATTCCTAATATAGTCCTATAAAACTATTTAGTATATAGCTTAACGTATCCCATACGCCGTTAATAAAGGTGCTATAGTAAGTAAACTAACTAGATTATCTAAATTAAGGCTCGCCTTAGCAAAATAAAGCTGTAGATTTAATAAAGCAATTTTACGTCAATATAGTGATAATAAAGCTCCAAATTAATATATATTGACTCCGTCGTCACCTAATACAATCCAGATGTTCTTTCTAGCAAGGTCTTCGCATGCAGAGTGGTATTTTACAGAGAGATACTCTGGTAGAGACGCGTGTTAATGTTTTAGTGTTCGCGTACGGGCCATATTTACATAGCACCTTAACGGCGCATAGGATAGGGCCTTAACTTACTATTGTTTTTTAACTGTTAAAATATAATCTATAATCGGTTCTTATAATCCTCTACGTTACTAATATATTATTCTCGTATTTACCCTTAGGCTATTAAATGCGGTTAAGGTATTAATTAGTTAATTAAAGAGACTTACCTCTTAAGATTTAGTATATGTGCTTTTTAATCTAGTAGTTCTATACTATATATTTAGCGTAGCTCTACTACTTAGCAAATAGGAGTGACACTTTGTAATAGTATTTATAGCTATTATACGATTATTAAAAATGTCTATAACGTTATTCTTTAATATTATAATATTTTTTAGGTATTATTTAACCTATATACGTCTTTAATTAATGTCTTAATTGCCTTTTCCTAGCCGCGTAATTAGTTTTTATAAGAAAGTAATAGCTAGATGGCTTATATGTATATTTCCTTTTTTATTATTATAAAATAGCGCTATTATAACAGAGTTATATTGACAAGGTTATGGCTATTTACTAAAAGGGTATTAGAAGGTAAAGTATAAAAACACTTTACTTATTAAGCTTAATCCTTTTCCTTAATACCTTACTTCCCATTACTAACCTTTATCCAATTTTAGATATATCTTTAATATATTACTAGGATTTTCTTCTTTTCTATTAATAATTTAATATACCTCTTTATTCTCCTACTAACTACGCTTTTAAGTAAATTCTAGAGCGTATTTTAGCCCTACTTTTATATATAAAACCCTAACCTCCGCTAACCCGTAACTAGTACTAGTCCTACCTAAATAATTTTGCCTATATATTTTTAAAAGACTAGAAATCTAATAATAGGATTCTAAAGGCTTATAATAAGACGAACTATATTAAATCTAATACCTTTAGTCCTTATAATTAATGCATATATACTAAAAGCGGTAGTTATGTTAAAGTAAGCTTTTTATCCTTAATAGATTTCTATTACTAACTTTAGGCTTTAATAGCCTATACCTAAGTAACGACGTTCCTTTAATATCCTTAACTACTATATTACCCGGGATCTCTCTTATTCTAGCGTAAATGCTAAATAACTTAGTTAAATTTAAGACTATACTACGGCTATTTATACTACCTATAATTTTCTAGTAAGCTAGATAGTAATACCTAATATAAGAATAAGGCTAGTATACTAAGGATAGGGTAAGGGATAGGGGTAATAAAAAGAAGGTCGCTATTTACTATAGAAAGGAGTTTGCGTATATAGGTTAGGTTTTAAAAGAGTATAATATAATGCGTTATTAGGTATATTACGGACGCTTTAAGTACGATATTACGACTACTTAGGGAAGAGTCGAAAGAAGCTAGTTAGTTGATTTAAGCACGGTCTAAGATAGAGCCGATAGAGCTATATGACGAGGAATGGTAACCGAGGTCACGTAACGTAATCTGTATAATCTGTATAATCTAAGTAATCCGTAATAGAGCAGATAGAGCACACGTATATTACGTACAAGAAGGATTTTATAGGAGTACGGTTATGTATTTAAGGACCCTCAGTCCCTACCTAGATAGTTCCTTCCTTATAGTAATTCTTAGAATATAATTAGAGTTAATCTGTTAGGCAACTACTCCACCAGTTATTATTACGTTGTTAACTTTTGTACTTACATTTTCTATATACCTAGCCTAATAACAGAATCCACTATAGTTCTTACTACAAGGTTCCGTTATATAATTACTACCTAGTTATAGTATTAAATATAGAAAGTTAAACAATATACTACCAAAAGCAGCCACCACAACGCCATTGATGGCGGCAACTACATTAAGGTTAGGTAACGACACTAGTATAGCAGATACTAACTTATAGCAACCTATAACGGTCGGATAGTTATAAGAGATAGCTAACCAGTTAATAGAAAATAATGCAATATTAGAAAATAGGATTAACGGGATAGGCGCAGCAAAGGTTAAGTTACTATTAATTAAGAGATACTTAGGAGAAAGATTAAAGCTTAAGGGATTTCTTACGCAAATGCACTTTAAGGTAGCGCAAGAAGGAGCAAAGCTAGTAATACCTATAGATTAAATAGCGTACGTAGGATTGTTCCTAATAGAAAGAGCACTTAAGTAGTTTAAGCCTTACCTTATAGAAATCCAGGCAAACGGAATGACGACTATAAACTAAGAGGTACGGTTTATATTCTTAAGCTAGAATAGATTTATAGAGCGACTTACACAAATATTTAGAGACTTAAAGGCAGTAACTACGGCGGAAATAAAACTCTAAGACATTATATAATAAACCTCAGCAATTAAGTATACAACGCAGTTCCAGACGTTAGCAATATAAGTTAAGTAAAATAATAGGGCGCTTATAGCACAATATAAGTAAGGACTTAAGGCTAAAGTCTAGGACGTAATTATCCTAATAGAAGATGCGGACACCCTAAGGGAATTAATAGATTAAGTAATTAAGATTAATAATTGGATCTACTAAAGGGAACAGGCTAAGAGAGGCTAGAATAGAGTTTTATAGTTATATAAGGCGCAGAGTACGCGACGACTAAAGCTAAGTTAGAAGCTATAGTATGGCGTAGAGCTAATGGACCTAAGCAGTACTAGAGAAGCCTATAAGAAATAGAGTAAGAAACTATAGAAACCTAAAGATTAAGGATCTAGTAATTATAGGACTAAGGAGCAGAGGCTAAACTAGGGATCTTAGTAGTAGAAGACGTTTAGGCGGACTCCACAGCAAAGTTAATGGTTTAAAGAGGGAGCTTATATAAATTGCGGAAAATAAAGTTACTTTATAAAGGATTATAAAGATGGTTAGAGTTACTATATAATAAAGGGAACTAGACCAATAGTAGGAGACATATACGTATAGAGGGACGATAGTGTACTGCGAGGAACAAAAGAGTGTTTAATTAGAAGTTTTGCGTTTTGTTATAATAACGCATACCAAATTTATAAAGACGCTAAGTATGGCGTAAGCTATTAGCTATAGGAGCTAAAATCTATAGAGTATAGAGGAACTAATAAACTAGTTCGCAGATTGGATATTAAAGACAATAAATTTAACGTAGGCGAAACATTCTATAATAATAAGGCAATAAAAGCAGCTTACTAGGAGTATGCGGACCTCTAAGATATTATAACAGAGGTAGAGGATAATTCCACTATAGAATAGGGAACATTAGTAGGGATTAAGACCCTACTAGACACGGTGTCTATCGCTTTATAAGACGCAAGAGAAGTAGGACAGCGAACTACTTTAGCACTTAATAAAGGCAAAAGGCCAAAGGCTTAAGACGACTAAGATTCTTAAGACGAGATAAGGTAAGCTTAAGAACCTATAATGGACGAAAACCGATAGAGCAGAGTAGTAGCTTAGTTTGAGAACATATAAATGAGCTTAGGACAGCGTTTCCCACGGACATAAGATTCTTAAGACGAGATAAGTGAGATTTAAGACTCTTAAGATGAGATGAGAATATTAAGTAAGCCTAGTTGGACTAAGGCAGGAGCTAAGCTTAAGTTAGAAGCAAGCTCAGGATTAAAGAATCTATAGGATTAAGAATTCGGAGTGCGAATAAAGACACCCATAAGTAAGAGGCTAGGAGCTTCTTTATAGATTAGAGAATCTGCAGTATAAACAGTAACTAGACTAGGAGACAGACATATAGACCTAAAGGACTTACTAGGGGAATATAGTGTTTGGCCTGAAGATTAAAAAGTTAATACTAAGATTAAGAAGTAGGAAGACTTTAAGGATTTAAGCGCGAGATATAAGCTAAAAGAAACCATGGAAGAATTTAGATAAAGAATTATCGTATAGTAAGAACAGAAACTGGATAAAAGATTTAGTACATTGGGACGTATAAGGGATCGAGCACCCATATAAAGAATTACTAATAGGCCGAGAATAGGCACACTAAGAGCTAAGTGGCTTACCGAACTGGAAAATAAAGAGGATTTAGGAATTCCTACTAGGTTTAAAGAACGACATACTAAAGGCTGTCACGACGCAGTAATAAGAAGATACTTCCTTATAGATAAGCTATATACACTCTAGTAGCTGTACTAAAAGTAGTATAGGCAAAGATATAATGACAAGTAGGAAGATTTCTATATGTAGTTAGACGAGAAAGTTATCTAAAACCACCTAATTACGGAAAAGGCTATAAATTATATTAAAGGAGCCTTAATTATAATATTTAGAGATCTAGAGGAACGGTTAGAGGACTAGAGAAGCAAAAGACGTATCTTAGTACCCGCGAATAAAGTCGTAACGTTTAGATTAATATAAGAAAGGTTTAAACTTAAGGATAAAGACGAGCTAAGAGTTAACCTAAGATACTAAGTACACTATATGCTATTATAGATTGCATACGTGGATAATATGTATAATATATATAAAGCACCTAAGGATAAACACCGGAAATACCCTATAAGAATATATTAGTTAATAAAAGAGCAAAAGTATAGAAATGCTAAGTATATATATAGTTGGCATCTAGTAGAAGTCTAGGAGTTAGAAGACTTAATACTTTAACTAGAAAGATTCCTTATGGAAGAATGCCTAGATAGATAATAGTGGTAGGAATGCCTAGAGAATATATATCTATGGTATATTAAAGATAAAAAGCGAATTAAGTATTAGCCTAAGTTAGACTAAGTATAAATAGGATTAAGCAGCTAATAGTTAGGAAAAGTAAAGGCCTATAGAACTAGAGGGAGCTAGTAGTAGAGCCTTAGACCCTTAAAGGAATTTAAGGATAATACCTAAATTTATAAATTAAATAGTAGGATTAACAGTTTAAGGTATTAATAAATAGTAAAGCAATAAGGAACTACATCTCGCTAGTAGCAGTTAAAAGGATAGGGTTACCATATAGGAAAAAGGAGTACCCTTACCTATTAATAACAATTTTAGGAGATCTAATAACCTATAGAGGAGGGATTATTAATCTTAAAACAGGACCTATTTAGTTAACTATTAAAGGGAGACAAATTAAGATATCTTTTAATATATTACTATTAGGAAATAATAAGGCAGTATTAGAAATGCCTTAGTTATAGGAATATAATTTAAGGATTAATTAGGTTATAGGTTAGGTCAATATTAGGAATACTTAACGCCGTAAGATGCGATAATAAGCCAAGTTGGTATAGTACTAAGTAAGAGCAACCTATAAAGAAATAGAAAAAGGACTAAGTTACGTACTAAGGAGATACTATAAGTATGGCAAAAAACTATAGTTACTAGAAAGTAAAAAGCTATTAGAATATATAGTATGGGACTATAAGATAGAATTAGAACTAGAAATAAGTTTAAGGTTCTTTCTAATCTATAAGCTTACTAAAGAAGAAGGTAGAGTATTAAAGGAGTTTATCTAAGAAAATCTATAAAAGGGATACATCAGACTATCGCAGTTATTAGTAGGTTATCTAGTACTATTTATACTAAAGAAGAATAGTAAACTAAGGCTATATATTAACTATAGACAGTTAAACAGCATTACTAAAAAGGATAGGTATCCTTTACCCTTAATTAGCGAAATCTAAGATAGGATAGGTAACGTGCAAATCTTTACGAAGATAGATCTAAGATGGGCGTACCATTAGATTAGAATTAAGGAAGGCAACAAATAGAAGGCAGCCTTTAGGTTAAAGGAAGGACTATATAAACCATTAGTTATACAATTTGGGCTTATAAACGCACTAGCAACGTTTTAAAAGCGTATTAATAATATATTAGGAGAACACTTAGATGAATTTATTATAGTATACCTTAATAATATTATTATCTACTTAATAACTAAGAAAGAATATAGGGAATATATTAAATAGGTCTTAAAGAGACTACAAGAAGAATAGATACTAGTAGTAATTAAGAAATGCGAGTTCTTTACCAGGAAGACCAATTTCATTAGATTTATTATTAAACTAGGCCAACTTAGNATAGATCTAAAGAAGATTAAGGCTATAGTAAATTGGTAAGAACTAGAGAATATTATATAGTTAAGATTGTTTCTAGGGTTTTATAATTACTGTAGAAGGTTTATAGCGCAATAGTTAAAGGATATTAAGCTATTTACGCGGTTAATAAAGAAAGAAGAACTATAGGTATAGGGAGAGAAATAGTAGGAACTCTTTAAGAAAGTTAAAGAGTTATTTACCTAGGAGCTAGTTTTTAAAATCTATTAACCAGGACTAGAGACAGTTATAGAAATAGATGTATTAGACTATATACTAGGGGCGTACTTTATATAGAAATATTAGGATAAATAGCACCTAGTAGCATACTATAGTTAAAAGATAACACTACTAGAGTTAAACTATAACATCTATAATAAGGAGTTATTAGGTATAGTTATAGTATTAAAGAAATAGAGAGCATTCTTATAAGGCATAGAGAAACTATTTATAGTTAAGACGGATTATAAAAACCTAATAGGATTCCTAATAATAAAGGAACTTAACTAAAAACAGGTTAGATAGGCAGATATACTTATAGAATACTATTTTAAGATTTAGTATACTAAGGGTATAGATAATATAAGAGCAGACGCTCTAAGTTATAAGGCTGAACTATAAAATAATAAAAAGCTATTAGGGGCTTTACTGCGAAAAGATATAGACGGATTAATTAGGTATAATTATCCAAAAATTATAGCAACTTAAAAAGAGTTAGATAGAGTCTATAAAATACTAGGAAGCTTTTAGATATAAAGAATTCTAGAAGTATAACTAGAAGACCTATAAATAGATATATACGAGAGTTAAGAAGTAATGTATATCCTAAAGAGTATAGCGGAGTAATTTGTAAAAGACTTCTATAAGGGAATAACTTAAGGATATAATGGGGCTATAGGCTTAGTATTAGAACTCTAAGAGGAGTATATTATTAACGGAATTTAGGGCTTAATGTAAAAAGTTATAAAGGAATATTTAGATTGCTAAAGGAATAAACTAATAAGGCATAAGCTATATAGAGGGCTACAACCTATTAAAATACCAGAGAGACTATGGGAGGTTATATTATAGGACTTTATTATTAAGTTGCCAAGGTTAAAAAACCCTATTATTAGATAAGATTATAATGTAATCTTAGTGATAGTAGACAAGCTTATAAAGTGGGGATACTTTATAGTATATATAGAAAAAATATTAGCAGAAGATATCGCTAGAATCTATATTAAGGAAGTATTTATAAAACACGGAGTACTAAATAAGATTATATCGGATAGAGATCTAAGATTTATAGCAGTATTTTAGGAGGTATTTTTGGCGGAATAAAGAGTTAGAGCAGTAACTTTTACCGTATATTATCTATAGACAGATAGTTAAATGGAAAGACTAAATTAGACATTAGAGTAGTATTTAAGACACTATATTAATTACGCATAGAATAATTAGGTATTATTATTACTAGTTATACAGTTTATATATAATGTAACACCTTAAGAAGGAATAGGCATATTACTATTTAAGGCGAATTACGGATATAAGCTAAGGATATCGTTATTACTACGTTAAGTAAAGAAGATAAGTAGTACAGCTAAAGAAAGAATAAAGACGTTAATAAATCTTTATATAGACCTTAAGGAATTAGCAAAAGGAGTATAAAAAAAAATAAAAAAGTACTATAATGCTAGGAGATCTAAGGGACCAGATCTTAAGGAGGGAGATAAAGTGTGGCTACTATATAAAAATTTTAAGAGTTAACGACTAAGTAAGAAGTTAAACTATATTAGACTAGGACCTTTTAAAATTANNTANANNATTTNATNNGTTANNTTTAAGTTAAACCTACTAGCTAAAATAAAGATCTACCTTATATAGTATGTTGTAATACTAGAGCTAGTATATAGAAATATTAAGCCACTAGTCTATAAAGCAGATATATATAGAGGATAGGAAGAAGACAAATGGTAAGTTTTAAAGATCGTTAATTATAAGGATATTAACGATAAAATATAGTATAAGGTAAAGTAGATAGGCTATACTAAGACTACCTAGGAGCTACTAAGAAATCTAAAGAACGTTATAGGAAAGGTATAGGAGTATTAGAAGAGATTAGGTTAAGCAGTATTAATAAAGAAGGATCGCTAAAGAGTAAGTTACCTAAGGGGGACCTAAGAAGAGCAGTTGCTAAACTACTTAGATCTATTTCCTTCTCTATTAGAGCAGAATCCGTTCTTTTATTACTAAGTTCCTATAGCCCCTATTCTATAAGTTTCCACTTCTTAAAATGAACCTTCTTACGCACCCTCTTAAGACGGATTAACTAAGCGGACGCCGCAAGATAAGACTTAAGGGCCCGTTGCTAAGTATCAGCAGCCTCCCGTTTAGCGTCCTAAGAATAATATAATTTAGCAAGAGCAACAAATAGTTTATTATCTAGCCGCGCAGCAGTAGATTAAATATAAGACCCTAAGATAAATTAATTAGGGAACTAGATAACTATTAAGAGTAATAGGTCGCGTATATTTAGTATTAAAGACGGAGCGAACGTTACAGGACAAATAAATATTCGCTTTAGTGCACTTTAAGCAAGAAAATAGTTATCGCGAAGATAGGTTTACTAACGCAATATAAACTAACCCCTCTTTTAAACAGCAAGAATATAGAGACGGTATAATCTCACCAAGAGATAATATTATAGCGATAGTACGAATACAACGAGTAGTTAAGGAAGAAGAAATTACTTTAGGTATAATAAGCAATAATATTAACTAAATTAATTAGATGGACATTACACCTCTAGTAAACGACTTAGAGATATTAGGAATCTTTAAAGACGAAGATAAAAAGGAGGGAGATAGTATTACGGACGCTTTAAGTATAATATTATAACTACTTAGGGAAGAGTTGAAAGAAGCTAGTTAGTTAATTTAAGCACGGTCCAGGATGGAGCCGATAGAGCTATGTGACGAGAAATGGTAACTAAGGTTACGTGACGTGATCTATATAATCTATGTAATCTAAGTAATCTATAATAGAGTAGATAGAGTATACGTATATTACGTATAAGAAGGATTTTATAGGAGTACGGTTATATATTTAAGGACCCTTAGGCCCTACCTAGATAGTTTCTTCCTTATAGTGATTCTTAGAATATAATTAGAGTTAATCTATTAGGCAACCACTCCACCAGTTATTATTACGTTGTTGACTTTTATACTTGCATTTCCTATACACCTAGCCCAACAATAGGACCTACCGTAGTTCTTGCTATAAGGTTCCGTTATAAGGTAGGTTATCCTTTAGGTACCTAGTGGATAGGTAATTAATAGTTACCGTAGTAAGGTCTTAATGGCTCTAGATTATACTAGCTAGCTAACGTTTCTATTTATTCTAGGCTTAAGTATGTCTTTATTAACTATAAGCTTATACCCTAAAAGCTTTATTAGTATTAGTTTTGACCTAATATTAGTATTAAGCGTTTAAAAATCCCTACTTTAGCGATACCTTATCGTCCTACTCCTATTTTTATACCTACTTATACCCCTACTAAGGGGTCTAGATCTTATTCTCATTAGCTATCCCTTAAAGGGCTAATAGATACTAATCCTACTCCTAAAAATAAGGTCTATTATTTACACGCTTGCGGAGAAGAAGATTAAGAATTAATCTGATTGGTAGGTACGGGCTTAAAGGCATTAATTGAGAATGGGTATATTCGCAAGGCCATTTATAGGGGATTGCCCTGCCTTGACTAAACGTGATGCCCATAGACCCGTGCGCAAGCATATCGCTGCAGTATCTATTTATAAGGCCTAAAATATATAACTAAAGAAAAGGTGCGGGTGGGAGGGAAAGCAAGTAAGCAAGGCTTAATTTTGTAAATGTTGATAATATTAGTGTTACTAAGATGCAGGGGTGCTGTAGTGCTCGCTTGGCCATATAGACATGTCTATTTATTATTTACACGCTTATGGAGAAGAGGATTAAGAATTAATCTGATTGGTAGGTATAGGCTTAAAGGCATTAATTAAGAATGGGTATATTCGCAAGGCTATTTACAGAGGATTGCCCTGCCTTAACTAAACGTGATGCCTATGGACCTAAAAGCGCAGCGCCCGTACCACATAAGGTAGAGTAGGGGGAAAAAAGAAAAAGAAAAAAGGGGGGGGAAGGAGAGATTTAAGTTAATGTATTAGCGTGCTAAAATAGGCACTTCTACACGCCGTTATGCCTAAATACCTTTGCCCATTATATCTAGGGCGAGTAATAATAAGAATAGTATTGGCGTTTTATATTAGAAGTTTACACTTAGCCGGAATAGGTCTTTTAGGGATAATAAATAGTAAAGCTAGAACGCTTATAAGGACCACCAGCTTAGTTGCTATATTTGGCCGTCTATAAAACCATTATCTTAAGCGTATTAAGTAGCGCCTTTCTAAAATAAGTGTTTGTTATAAAGCTTAGAGTAGAGGCCAAGAGCGGCAATTCTATACTTTAGCTTATTTTTAACCGCGTAGCTTATAAAGGCCGATCTCTTAAAGTAGAAGAGAGGGGCGTTTTTAGGTTAAGGGTCGTTTTTAAATAGGTGTTTTATAGCTTAAACTGCGCATTTAAGTTGCCCTAAAGCGGCAATTATAATTAAGACTCCTTAGTAATTAACGTCCGTTTTACTACGCTTTAGATATAATATTATATAGTCCTTTGTTAGCGTTATATTGTTTCTAGTATATTTTATAGTAGAGAAGGCGTAGCTATCTTTCTAAGCCTTAGTATAGGTAATCTCGCCTAGATAAAGGAATCCCGCAAAGGCTATAGTGACGGCGGCGTTGAAGTTAAGATCCTTAACGGATTAAGCATTTAGGGTAACTAATTAGGCGAGGATATCTTTAGTAATTAGTAATCTTTTAGCCGTAATAGAGGGATTTATGGATATTGCACCGTCTAGGATCCTCTTAATAATAGGATTATTAAAGACGGAGGTGTTATAATTAGCGTTAATATAGTGGGATTAAATTACGGAGATATAGGCTTTAACTGTAGTAGGCTTAATACGGCTTATTTTTGGACTAGTATTGCTAAAGATCTATTAGGTAATCTATTCTCCTAGATAATAGAGGGGCGCTAGGTACTTTACTGCTCCGTAAAGGTTATAGTAGCCTTCCTAACTCTTAATTGCGGGATAGTATAAATCTCTCGTTTTATTAAAGAGGCTATGCTATAATAGTTGGCCAAAGTATTTTAAGGGGGCTTTTACCTTAATTTAGAAATTAGGTAGGGGGTCTTTAAGAGGGACTAAGTCTCTTATTTTAGCGTTAGATTAAATATAATAAAGAAGCGTATAGTAACGGTAAATTAGAAGTATTCTAATACGGGTATAGTAATAATACCCTATCGCGATTAAAATAAGATAGAGTATTAGCTAGCCCGTTTTCTATAGAGGAAACCTACTCCGTATAGAGCGTAATATTATAGGCTGCGGCTAGTTAAAGGATCTTACGGAGCGGGTAATTACCCGGTCCTTTTACTACTATATTTTAAATTTTTAAAAGTGCTACTATGTTATCCGTATAGATATAGACTAAGCTATACTCTTACTGTATTGCCTAGAGCTAAAATGAGGTTATAATTACTTAGACCTCCCGCTTATTAATTAGGGTAAGGCGGTATTCTGTATTAGGGTAGCAGCTTAAAGAATTGTCTTAGGGTAGAGATACCAAATAGGGCGGCTATATTATCCCTTAAGAATCCTTAAGGAAGAAGAAGGCCCTATAACTAAGAATCCTAGATACGTCTAAGAAGAGATAGAATTATTTTTAATCTATATTATTAAAGAAGAGGATATTATTTAAAAGGGTAAGAGTATCCCTTTACTATAATAAGTCTTAGCGAAGTTTAGCTGTTAGCTGTTAGTAAGAATAACTACTTACCTTTATAAAAGTGGAGATAAACTCCTAAATAGAGCGGTTATATAAATACCTAAGCCTAATTACCCGGGCGCTCTAAGCGAGTCTACTAGCTAGTTTTTAACTCTAAACTAGCGTTAGGGATCTACCACTTAACGCTTTATTAATCTCCTTAATTATAGTGGCCTGTTTTAAAGGAGAAAGACGCAGCTTAGACTTTAGAGTATCTATAATATAACCTAGGACTTTAGCTGTAGTGCCTTTAATATTCTTTAATTCGTTTTATAGGATGCCTAATTTATTGCTTAATTGGTTATATATACTAAGTAATTAAGGGAGGATAGAAGCGTTAGAGAGTATAAAGATAAAGTTATTTAGATAGTGCTCTAAGGCGGCGTTTAGGATATATTAGATAAGTATCTAGTAGAATCCCTCCGTAAAAAGATTAAATAAAAAGGGTATAGTTTAAAGGCCGAATAAGAGGCAACGTTTAAAATACACTATACCCTTTTAGGAGAACCCTATAAGGCATTAAACTTTAATAGAAAGTAGGATATTCTAAAAGGCGTCCTTAATATCCCTCTTAATAATTATATAACTACGGCCTATATATATAACGTATTAGAGAACCTAATTAACTGTTAAATATTATAGTATAGCAAATGCTATAGGGATTAAGTTGTTAACAGATTGGCTAGATAGTAAGGATAAGTTATAAATACGGCGCTATCCCCTATCCGCTTTAAGTACTAAACCTAGCGGCAAGGATATAATAGGAGACGTTACTATTATAATTCTACCTATATCTAGATCGGCGCTAATCTTCTCTAAAATTAGGACCGTATTTATAGCTGTTAAGGCTTAGTTCTTCTAGGAGAAGAGCTTAATTTCTAGGTCTGCCCTAATCTAGTATCCGAACTTTAAGATACTAATAATATTGCGTTAGAGGTTGCTAGGGTATAGAGATAGATAACGCCCCCACGCTTAAATAATTAAGGGGGAGGGAGAGTTCTGTAGAGGAGAGGAGGGCAAGAAGACTGGAAATGATGGTATAGTATTTAGCCTACCTATACTATAAGGGTGGAGCACGGTTTTAGTAGAGTATAGGTATAGCTTAATAAAATCCTCTTCCTCCTCTTCCTTTTCCTTATTAACACTTTTCTCTAGTAATTACTACTTATAATTTCTCGCAGCATATAGGCCACCGCACTTACTGTAGGTATGCGGGAACTTGTAATCCTTGCCCAGGTTATACTTCCCTCTATTAAAGCTATAACAGGTCCTTAAGATATTAGTGCTTACTTACGCGCGTTTTAAGATAGATGCGGATTTATAAGTACTAGGATTATAATAGATATTTAGGAAGTTACTGGAGATCTTTTAGTTGGCTAGCTCTAACTAATTCTTTTAAATAACTATAGAGTGGTGCTCTAAGGCTATAGTCATTAAGGGAGCAATTTGGTAGGTAGTAGATAGCTAGATAACTTAATTATAAAAGGTAAGCATTTAGGGAATAAGATCTACTGAAAGATTCTTATATATAATAATTAAAATTATTATATAGTTAAGGAAGCCCTCTACCCACACTTTAACTAATAGGTAGTCCTTTATCGTCCCTTCTTTCGGTTTTATAGAAAGAATGCTATTAACGATAAGGATATTATTTTAAGGCTTAGACTAGAGCTAGTGTATCCGGAGGTAAGAGAGGTTATTAGGTAAGAAAGTACCCTAAAATACCTTAAGTATCTCTTTATTCGGGACGCTAGGGAGGAGGGTATTTAGGATATTAGCTATAAAGGGGAGTAACTTACCCAGTTTATTAATTGGGGTTAAGGATAATACTGTTATAGCTAATCTCGCTATTACCATAGCGAGGCTTAATATATGGAGTTTAGTCGCCCAATCCCCCTATTCTTTTTAGATGCGTAGCATTTTAGTACGGTCCTCCTGTTCCTAAAGGAGTCTTATTTTCCAGTTAGTTGCCTAGTCCTTAACCTCCTTTACCTAAGCTTTTCTAATTCTTAGGTCCTCCTTATATAGTTATTAGAGCCGTTCTTTAGCTTTTTTAGTGGCTAAAGTCTCGCGTTAAGCTACGGAGAGAGGCGCCATTATAGAGGATGGAGACTGTGATGCTGGCGTATCGCCTAAAGGTATAGGGGAAGGTGAGGGAGACTGGTAGGTAACCTCTGAGGAGTTTAGCTCGTTAAGTATGTCGTCATTGGTTAAGTTTTTAAGGTTTTCACAGACGATTTATAAAGGTTTAGACGAGCGTATAGGTTGTTAAGTCATCAACAGCAATAATCAATTATTAGAAATTGAGTAAATAAGGCATTGGCTCTTAAATAAGACTAATATAGAAAGCAAGCAAGCAAGGCTCAATTTTGTGAATGTTGATAATATTGGTGTTGCTAAGATGCAGGGGTGCTGCAGTGCTCGCTTGGCCACATAGACATGTCTATATAGTGACTTTTTAGATTAGGTATTTAGGATTTATTCTTATTATAGCTAGAATATATTGCATTATAATAGTAGATATATTATAAGGGAGGCCAAGGCGCTAGTGGCAAGCGAGCTAATAGCGATTTTCTATCCTAAGGATAGAAAATTCTAATTAGTTGGTAAAAGCTATAGGAGGATACGTAATAAGCTTTATCCTTTACAACGCGTAAATCCTAGAGAATTAATATCTATCTATAATACTGTATAGTATATATTATCGTAATATATATATTCTATATGTTGTTAAAGTATACTAATACTAATTAGTAAGTGCGTATAGATTAGGAAACACGCAGATAGCTTAGAAGACGGTTATAATATCTACCTTATAGTAGATTAAAAGATAGTTATATTTATCTATCTTTTGTATTAGCCTATTTTAGTTAAAGAGAAGAAGAGAAACTACTTAGGAGTACTTGTTTAGTATCCACAATAACTCCTAGATATCTCGTTCTATCTATTCTAGAGAACTACTACGTAGAACACCTTACCCTACTTAATCGAACCACCCCCTTAACCGCCCCCTACCTTTACCCTACCTTTACCCTTACCTACTTAAATATATAAAATATAAGATGTTAGGGATAGAGAAAGACTAGGAGGAAGAAGCAGCTAAATAGGAAAATAAAATTAACCTAATAGAAGCCCCCTAAAGATGAACTAACTAACTACCTATAATATAAGATATACGTTTATACGGAAATATATAACTAGCTAGACTTAATACTCTAGAAATCGTTCTAGGGAGATTTTAAGGACTTTATAGTTGGTACCTTTACGCAAATCCCCTTATACTGGCTTTAGTAACTATATAATTACCTAAATATTAAAGGAGTATGGGTTAATATTAACCACAAATAAGGCAAAATACTCCCTTAGTCTTTATATAATATAGTATAAGAAGAAGACCAAACTAAATAGAGTAGAGAGATAATTAAATTAGCCGATAATAAGTACGGACTAACGCTATTTAGATTAATTAAGGTATATATAACAAAGGGTACTTTAAAAGAGTAATAATAATGTAAGAGGCTAACCTAACCGGAACGTATGATTATCTAATTAACAGTGTCACCGGTAAGTAGAAGGTAAGTTAAAGGTAAGTTAAAGGTAGAATAAGTTTTACGTATTAAAGGACAAATGCTTCTAACCACTTCTATTTAGATACTAATCGCTAGTTCTTCTCTAGAGGAGAACTAGCTCCCTATATAATTCTTTTAAGACGCTAGCAAAACCCTTTACCCCTTATTTGTCTAACTGTGTCTTCTAGGACGTAGATAGAATATAGATAAGACCTCCTTCTGGAATATAGATGAGACCTCCTTCTGGAACATAGATAAGACCTCCTTCTGTCTTATCTAATATGTACCTTCTAGGGAATTCCGTTACAATTGCCTCCCCTTTAAGGGTCTTGGTCCTCCAAGACTTCGCCTCTATTAAGCTTTTATAGAGTTCCAGCTAAAACTACTAGGGAAATTCTTAGTAGAAAGGTACTCTATAATGCGGCTTATAGCTAGTTCTTTACTAGCGTAAAACCTTACTTTATTCTTAGTTCCTCTGCTCTTCTCCTACTATAGTTCCTTATAATACCTTTATAATAGAACTAAAATAATAATAATAAAAATTAGATGGGATTTACCTTTTCTTATTATAAGAGTTTGTTATAAGTTGATCTGGAGGTTGTCCTATATAACGCGTCCACGAGCCACCATCCCCATTCACCTAAAATGGGCTCTAATGATGACGTTTTTATTTTAATTTTCTTCTAGTTTATAAGCTGTCGCCTCTTACGCGTCTTTTTATTAATAACACTATTCGTCTCATCTTTTAGCAGACTATTTCCTCTATATCTCCGCTTTTAGCTTCCGTGTCTCTAGCTGTTCTTTTATAGCTGCTTTATTCTCTTCTTATAATACGTTTATAAGTAATAGGATCCCTACCTTATCTCTTATAACGATGCTAACTTCTTAGAGTATTCTCTTATAATAGCTTATAGTCCTTCTGCGCGTCCCCAGACCGGCAGCAGTATTATTAATCTCCCAGTGACGCCCTAGACAGCGTCTGTTGCTCCTACGGCAGTTTCCCTAAAATGCTATTGTCGCTACGTTTATGCTCTCACGTAGGACCCTTCTTATGTCTATAAGATGCCTTACTCCGGCGAAAATAAATCCAAGTACTCCTATTGTCGCAGTAGGAGAAAGACCTGCGTTCTAGTATTTCCTATTCCGTCCTATTCTAGATTTCGCTAATTATGCTAAATCCCCGCTATCTATACGTATAAGACTTATAGGCTCCAATATGCTATCTAAGATTTCCGCCAATATCCTAATAGTGACAGGCGGGGATAAAAGGTATTTTCCCTTACTTATAGACTCTTTAATTCTATAAGGGTTTCTACTGCTATAGAGACGCAACGTTCTTAGATATATAGTATCTAGGAGCGTATATGCGAACAGCTCGTCCTTATTAATAATAACATTTGTACTCTTACGTGGGCTACTTTAGCTAGGTAAGTTTCTCTAGTAACTNACTTANGAACTATACTAACTNCTTTAGCTAANATCTCTCTAATCCCTACTTAGACGCCAATTTAGAACCTAGGGATACTAAGGATAGCGATAAAGGTTAAGATAAACGTTCTCCTCGCCAGTCTCCTGCCCGTGCTAGTCCTTCTAGTACCCATTATTCTAAAAAGAATATTAGTGGAAGTACTAATAATTCTAGGGATAGAGGAGCTAATAATACTATTAATAATAATATTAAGATGGAAGAGGAGGCTCCTATTACTGCTGCTAGTATTTAAGTTATTACCTAGCTCTTTCCTTCTTCTTATAAAATAGCTTTATATAGTGCTTCTTAGGTACCTCTAGGATGCCCTATTATTAGGAATTAACTTTATACTTTAGGGATGCCTTTATTCTAAGCTTTGGTAACAATCTATATAAACGCAGTACACTACTATAATCCCTATATATAATAAACGGGTAGTATTCCTATAGGTGCCTTATAATTTCTTAAAATTTTTAATTCTTTATAGGCTGTCCTTTTGCTCCTCTTTATACCATTAACTTTACTATATATCTTTAGTGCTAGGCTAGATACTCTCCTTTTATTCCTAGGGAATCTTTCTAAATCCTTAAGGCCACTTCTTATAGTGCTACTGCTCCTTCTTAGACAGCGTCTTCTTTAAATAGTATCCCTAGTAGTTCTCCTATAGATCCCTATAGGCTTCCTCTTATAGGATTTTAGGATCCCTATTATAATGGTAAAACGTTTCTGTTCTTAATGCCTATACTTAATCCTATAGTTTTAATTTATGGGGTCTTCCCTATTACTTCACCTATAGCATATCCGGAACCATTTCTAAATCTTTACCTTTGGTTCTTAGGAAGGTTTTAATTACGGTATTATATCCCGGCCGAAGGTACTTCTTAGGTTCCCAACTATTATGCGCCTAGGAGTATCCTTCCTAATAAACTAAAAATTCGCGCTTTTTTTGGCGCCATCTTTAGTTTAAAATATCTTCTATATTCTATTCTAGTTCCCTATTAATTTTGCTAGGTAGAGGCGGTTTCGCACTATCTCTTCTCTAGTATAGCTCTAGTAAGGAAATATAAAATATGGGATATATTAGATAAGATTTTAGTAATTCTAATTTATAGGCTTAGTTTTCTTTAATTTTCTTAACTATCTTAAAGGGTCCGAGCCACTGGTAATCTAGCTTCTTCTTAATGCGTTTTATTTAGATATTTTTTATAAATAGTAAGACTTCGTCTCCTATTTTAAATTATTTTAGTATATGTTTTTTATTATAGTACCTTTTTTATACGGCCTAGGTGTCTAGTAAGTGCTTTTTAAGTTCCTCTTTGCGAATTCTTATTTGCTTAATTCTTTTAGACGCCACTAGTACCTCTCTTTTAGGAACGATGTCCTTAACGTTCTAGGGGTTATTTACTTTTACCCTAAATAATGCTTTATAAGGGGTCATTTTTATACTACTATAGATGCTTATATTATATACGTGCTGCGTTAGAGCTAACTATAATGTCTAATTATCCTATTAATAATTAATATAGTAGCGGAGGTAGTGTTCTAATAATATATTTAAACGCTCTATTTGCCCGTTTATTTATAGGTAGAAGGTAGTGCTTATTCTTTACCGTATTTTTAATAAGAGACAGAATAAAGACTAAAATGCACTGTTAAATACGGTACCTCTATTAGACATAATTCCCCTTAGCGTGCTAAATAAGAGCTACTATTTTAAAAATAGGTCTGCCAGTTCTGCTGCTATGATTATTATTATAATAGTAAAGTATCCTAAAAACTTTGTATACCTATTAACGATTACTAGAATAGCGTTAGCAACCTCTCTAGTTCTTATCTTAGTAGGAGGTAAGCCTATAATAAAATCTATTGTTAATTTTAATATGGGTCCCTACGGAATAGGAAGTACTAATAACTCGCCGTATGGGTAATGCCTGGATATCTATATCCTTTGGTATATATTATACCTTAATATATAGTCCTTAACCTCTTTAGACATTCTGTCCTAAAAGTATTTCCTTTAAACGGCCTTAAGGGTTCTATTGGCACCGTAGTAACCCCTAAGAGGGTTGTTATAGAAGATCTTTAAAATTTCGTCTTAAATTGCCTAGTCCTTTAGGATATATGCAGTACCCTTAAAGCGTAATAGACCCTTTTAGTCTTGCTACTATAGCTTCTTAATAACTCCGGCTAAGTTGGTCTCTACTATATCTTTCTACCTCTCCCTAGAGGCAAAGGCGTTCCTTTATTAAGCTTAAAGAAGAAGATCTGGAAAGGTTTTATATAGATTACTTGCTTCTATTTCGCCTGCCGCTATTATAGACTTAAGGCGTAGCACAAGACGTTTTAAACTATTAGTGCTAGTAGATTCTCCTACCATTATGCAGTGTATTACGCTGCGGATAGATATCTTACCTATCCCTCTTAGATCCGAAAACTTGTAGCTAATACGCCGTTAAGTTAAAGGTGCCGTAATACCTCTAGCATATCCTATAGAATTCTCACTAATTCTAGGGTACGCCAACTTTATAATGTCTGCTTGGTCTATAACCTAGTCTATAACTATATCCTACGGCTCTATAATTATATCGCTTTATAGCTATATTACTAGGACCTCTATTCTACCGCGAAATTCTATAGTTCTAGGGAAAAAGTCTTCTTTCTTTTTAAGCAAATTTTATAATATAGGGATTATTTCCCCTATGCTGTCTTAGATCCTCCCTATCTTATAATCTAGACGTCTTAATAACCTATTAGCAGGATTTATCTTTCCTAGGCGGTATATAATCTTAAAATTGTACTATAATAGTGCCTCTACCTACCTGGCTTATTAACTACTTAATACCTTTATAGTTATAAAGTATTCTAGGTTATTATGGTCTGTAAGGACTTTAATAGGGTAATTGCTTCTTATATAATAATGTCGCTAGTGCTTTATTACTGTAACTATCGCGAGTAACTCCTGGTCGTGCGTTATATAACGCTATTCTATAGGGGTTATTTTCCTAGACTAAAACGCTATAGGATACTATTTTCCGTCTTTTAATTAAGATATAATTGCCCCTAGGGTAAAGCCGGATGTATTCGTTTTAAAGTATATATATAGCTCCTAATAGAAGTATATTAGGATAGGCGCCGACGTAAATAAATCCTTTAACCAGTCTATAGCCTGCTTAGCAGCTTCCCTAAATATAAAGGGTCCTAACTTCTTACTATTCTTAGATCTTTTTAGTAGATTGGTAATTGGGAGTATTACTTATAAGTAGTAAATAATAAACGTTTGGTAGAAGTTTGCCGTACCTAAGAAAACCTATACTTCTCTAAATATTATAGGGTAGGGCCATTCCCTAATAGCGCCTACCCAACTTTTCTCCATTAACACTCCGTTAACGCTAATAATAAAGCCTAAAAAATTAATACTAGTAGTATAGAACGTGCACTTTTTTAGGTTTATATAGAGCTTATATTCCTATAGTCTTTCTAGTACCATTTGTACGTGGTGCGTATATACTTCGTAGTTATTAAAGTAGACTATAATATTATTAAGGTAGACCATATATATTGTGTCTAATAGGCCCAATAATGCCTTATTAATATAGGCCTAAAATATCGCTAGTGCGTTAGTGAGCCCAAATGGCATCACTAGGTACTTAAAGTGGCCGTACTATATTTAGAACGCCGTTTTCTACTTATCGCCGGCTTTAATCCGGATTTAATAGTATATATTTTTTAGATCTAATTTTATAAATATCTTTACGCCTAATAGCCTATTAATAAGCTCCCCTATTAAGGGTACGGGTAGCAATTCTTTATAGTAATCTTATTTAGCGCCTGATAGTTAATATAGAGGTAAAGGGTCCCGTCCTTCTTAGGTATAAATATAATTAGTACCCCTGCCGGGCTTATAGAGGGCCAAATCCATCCTCTCTAAAGATTATCCACTATATATTAATGTAGTACCGCTAGCTTATTTTCTAACAGGTTATATAGTGGTCTAAAAGGAGGTTATTTATCCCCTGTGTCTATCTTATACTTAACCAATATAGGGTTAGGTAAGGTTTATGCAGCCTCTTTACTAGAAACATCCTCTAAGTCTATATATTCCTATAGAATCTCTAGTTCCTTAACTGCGTATAGCCGAACATCTAAAAATAAATATCCTGTGTCCCCGTTCTTAGTGTTAAGAGTAGCATATATAGCATATACCCACCCTTCTTCTTATATATAGTTTAAGAAAGTCTCTTAATCTTTAACTATAATACACGGTTAAGACTTCTAATATTAATATAAGGCTAAAGGCCAATTAATATCCGGATTAACTTAGTAAAGCCATAGGTATCCCAAAATAAGGTTGTACCCCTTAATTTCTGCGGCACAGAAGCGCATCTTCTGCGTGTCCTATAGACCCTCGCGGTCCTAGCTGGCTATAGAAAAAGCCTATTCCCCATAACATAGAATCCGGTAGCCTTTAATACTTTAAACGGTATATACCTGTAAGCCGCTAAGGTCCAAATCTAATTCTTTTACTAGTAATTAAGAAATAAACCCTATACTCGCGCCGCTGTCTATAAGGCAGTCTTACGTCACCTATTTATTATTAACTTAAATAGAAACAGGAATAACCATACGGTAGTTTACTCCCTCCTTCTCTTACTAGCCTAGTATAAGGGAGTAAAGATCTACTAGGCTGTCTCTTTTCCCAATTAGGCCGACTCTTACTTTTTCTACCGGCAGAAGCGGCTTATATGGCCCTTCTTGCCGCAGTTATAATAGGTACGTGTCTCCCAGTTCCCCTCCTACGGATTAGGTCTCTGCCCATTATTATTTTAGGGTTAACCAGCGTTACTCTAGGGCTATAAGGCCTGCTTATGTTGTCCTTCTGTAGAGCGGTTAGGTCGGAATCTACCCCTATTATTAAAGCTAGGTCTAGTCCTACGCTCTTTATTATTGGCGTCTCATTTCTTTCGCTTGCCTAGATAGTCTCTTTTAGCATTCTTAATCTAAGTAGCTTTAGAGATAAGCTTTTCTTAAGAGGTAGGAATTTCGCCCTTCTTTTATATAGCCTATTAAATCTTAGGTTATAGCTTAGCAAGTAGCTAGTGAAGTTATATAGCGTTATCCCATAGATCTAAGTAGGGTATATTATCTTCTAGTTCTTCTAAGTAGTTTATAAACTAGACCACAGTCTAACTATCCCTCTGTTTGGCGTCGTGGTATCACTAGTTATAGTCTATCCCGCGATTAGTAGGGTCTTAGACCTAATTAACTAACTAGGTCCTAAGTTTACTAAATTTAAGGGGTATAGTAAGTTTCTTTTTATAGCGTGTCTATAAACTCTTAACGGTGCCACGTAGGAAGGTAAAAGCAATTAATGTCTAGTTATACTTGTTGGAGTAACATTTTAGATCCAGCTAAAACTTGGTTTCGTATTAACGGATAAAATAATTATAGTTCCAAAGACTATTACTATAGTACTTATTAGGTTCCTTTATGCGAAATTTAGGTTTTTCTAACATTACAGCGTAGTGTGGCGTTACCCCTTTAAGTCCGCTTTGTGTCTAGGGTATCTATACTTTCCCTAATTGTCCTTACAATTATTCTTAGTAGTCTTAATATACTTATCTTAGTTATATCTCCAACTCCTTTATTTTTTATAGGGTCTTGTATAGCGACCGCTCTAATAACTCCCTAGTGGTAATCGTTCCTAAGGGTCTCGCAAGGTTAGACAGACCAGCCGTGGCTTCCTCGTAGGAAGAGGGAATGCGCTCCTCTGGGGAGACTCTTTAAGCCTCTTACGGTAGGGGCGTCGTTTCGGGGGGTAAGGAGGTATAGCCCGTCATCGTTAATTAATAGCCGTACGTTCCTTCCATAAAGGATTAAGAGTGATTAGAATTGTAAGAGGCTAACCTAACCGGAACGTATAATTATCTAATCGATAGTATTACCGGTAAGTAGAAGGTAAGTTAAAGGTAAGTTAAAGGTAGAATAAGTTTTACATATTAAAGGACAAATGCTTCTAACCACTTCTATTTAGAGACTAATTACTAGTTCTTCTCTAGAGGAGAACCAGCTCCCTATATAATCCTTTTAAGACGCTAGTAAAACCCTTTACCCCTTATCTGTCTAACCATGTCTTCTAGGATATAGATGGAATATAGATAAGACCTCCTTTTGTCTTATCTAATATGTACCTTCTAGGGAATTCTGTTATAAATAAGCTAAACCTACTGCAACCTAACTAACTAGTATACTAACTACCTCTACTTTTATATTAACTGCTACACTTTAACCTATAAATACCTTTACCTTTATACTATTTACACTATCTGTTACGCCTTAACCTCCTATAATAATATAGTAACTTTACGTATAACCTACGGACGAGGAGAATCGCTTTATTACTGCGACTGGCTATAGTAAGGAAATTGCGAATGTAGCTAAGATATATATAGAGGAGTAGAAGTACGGTGGCATAAACTGTCGGAATATATGGACAGAAGTTATATGGTTACGTGTTGTCGACGTGTCGTCGTCGTGTCTTTAATTTACCTCAGAAGCTCAGACCAAGAAATCGATTGCGGATACCGTGCTGAATCAGCTGACGCTCGGGCCCACCTAACGCTCGATTTTTGGATGTCTACACCCACAACTTTTGAAGTTGTACAGCTCTATATATATGACATATTGATGCGATTTTTCGTTGTAGCACTTAGGGAGGCCTAGGAATTTAATTGGTAATAATAAATTAATTACAATAGCGCTTTAGGAGCGTAATTTGCCTAATACGCCGCGACTTAGCCGGTGTAGGGGCAGCATCTACAATTAATAATAAATCTATATCTACATCCTCACTATCCTCAGGATTAATTTAAGGAGGCGTAATAGCCTTCTACTTGCCCTTCTTGGCCTATTTGAGGCCGTTTTTCAGTTATTGCTCTGCTTAACGAGCGATCTTTGCCTCCTCTTTCTAAGCTGCCTTGGCCCGCTGCTCCTGCAGTCGCAATTCCTTTGCCACCACCCTTATACGCTTCCTCTCCTTAAGCATGCGAGCCTTTTTAGCCTTCTGGGCTTCCTTGCGCTTCGTCTCCTTATCTTTTTAGAGTTATAGAGCCTTCTCTTCCTCCTCTTTTTGTGCTTAATGCTCTCGTGCTTACTAAACTTTAGATAGTGACCAGAAAGTGGCTCCTCTATTATACTCAGTAGGTGTTTTAAGCAGCAGAGGCTTGCCGCGCTGTCGGCGCTTCTTCTTATTAATTAGAGCTTCTTTTAGGCGCTCGTTTTTATGCTAGAGAAGATTAATACGCACTAAAGAGGAGTGGAGCGATTGGCTAAGCTGCTGTGCTTGCGTATTATAAATATTAGTTACTGCCTTACGCAGAAGCCTCTCAATCTTACGCCAATCTGAAGCACTTAGCACTGAGGTAGTGCTCTCGCTTAAAGAAGGCCTCTCTTGCTCCTCTATGTTAAAGCGCTTAAGCACCTTCTAAGGATTAAATAGTGATAAACCAGTTGCTTTAAAGGCCTTAAGGATTATTTTTAACTTAAAGGAGGTCTTATAGGCCTTATAGAACATACGGAAGAAGTCTCTTTTTATAATTAAGGAGAGCCCCTAGCATCTATCCATGAAATCTATAAGCTCTGCTAAGTAGGCTAATAAGAGAGGCTTAAACATGCAAACGTCGAGAGGCTAAAGCGTATAAGTTAAATAAGGTGGATAGATAGCTAGGAGTATCTTATTATCGTTACAGTATTTAATAAACTCCATCGAAACGTGTGATCCATGCCCATTTAGAATAAGAAGTCGATACGGTCGTCTTGCCTTTACTTTTATTTCGCGATTAAATACCTATTTAAGCCATGCCAGGCCTAGCTTATTATTCGTCCATCTACTAGGTAATAAGGTAAAGAAGGCCTTGTGCTTTATAGGATTAAAATCTTATAGCCACATGTCTTAAATATTTCCAGAGACTACCTAATAAATTAACGCAGGAGTAAGAGCAGTCCCGTCGGCGCAAATATAAGTAATTGTCATAATCCACTCGCAATTGCCGTCCTATATAATCTACTTAATTCCGCCCTCTTTATATTAACGCCATAAGAACACCCACTTTATCTTTAACAGTACCCTAATTAGGAAGCCCTTCTTATCCATATTATATATATACTAAAACTCTACGCCGTATTACTCTATTTTTATGCGCAAGAGCTTAAAGTATAGAGAGTATTTAAAGGCTAAGTTGGCTCGTTTTCGTGAGGCGTTAATGCTAGCTATCCATCGCGATACAAGGTCGATATTATGTCGGTTAATAAAGCGCGACACCTAGGCCTTACCTGCTTCTCTGCCAGCTATTTCTAATGCGAAATTTCGTATTATTTACCTTAAAGGAGGTAGTCCTCTTGCGTAAAGCCTATTAATATATAATACTAGCTCTTTTTCTTGTAATGTAGTAAGCAATCGTTTATTTTGGCATTTCTCGGCGCGGGTACCCTATACCCCTTAGTAACGGCGCGATAGCGTATTACGCTCAACACCATACTTTTTAGCAGTTTGCGTGTAATTAGGCTTTTCTCCAAGCTTTAGCGATTTTAATGACTCCAGGGCAAGCTCCATCGGGTCCATATTGGGTGTTTTATGCGTTGTTAAAGTGTTGAGCAAAAAAATGGAAATCGAGCGTTAGGTGGGCCCGGGCGTCAGCTGATTCAGCACGGTATAGGAATATCCGCACCGTCCGCTAAGCTGATTTAGGACGGTAATCGTTTTCTTGGTCTGAGGCACTTTGGCGAGCTTTGTAGAAAACCTAAACACGGTTTATATGAGAAGACCTCATTAACTTTAACGAAATTGATTTACCCTCCCACAAAACCTGTTAATATAAAAATTACACTAAATTATAGAGAAAAGCCTACTCTATAAGTTATGAGATCTTTAGCTCCTTATACACGCGCGACGTTAAGAGGAATTCGTCGCCGTAGAGGCCCTAATTCCACCTCTGCACCGCCAAGCCGCGCAGTAAACACCAACGCCCACGCCGCCAGCCCTCTGCGTAGAGCTGTGGAGCTTTGCGAGAGCTCTGCAGAACGAAGCTCAGGGGGAGACCTGCACGGAGCTCTGCACGGAGCTCTGCACGGAGCTCTACCAGAGCTCTGCAAAAGCTCTGCATGAAGCTCCGCACGAAGCCCTGCTCGAAGCTCCGCACGAAGCCCTGCTCGAAGCTCCGCACGAAGCCCTGCTTGAGGCTCCGCACGAAGCTCTGCTCGAAGCTCTGCTCAAAGCTCTGCTCAAAGCTCTGCTCAAAGCTCTGCTCGAAGCTCTGCTCAAAGCTCTGCTCGAAGCTCTGCTCAAAGCTCTGCTCGAAGCTCTGCTCAAAGCCCTGCTCGAAGCTCTGCTCGAAGCCCTGCTCGAAGCTCTGCTCAAAGCTCTGCTCGAAGCTCTGCTCAAAGCCCTGCTCGAAGCTCTGCTCGAAGCCCTGCTCGAAGCTCTGCTCGAAGCTCTGCTCGAAGCTCTGCTCGAAGCTCTGCTCGAAGCCCTACTCGAAGCTCTACTCAAAGCCCTATCGTCAATTCCCATTACAAAATACTGACTTAGTGGCGTTGTCGACAGTGGCAATTACAAATCGTAGTCGTCAGCTCTATTGCTATCAGCGTTTCGCCACCTACCTCATGCATATATAGTCTCTTTTCTTCACCTATATAGAGCTCTAAAGCTCTACTAACACGCAGCACTAATATACTAGGAAGGTTCTACAATCGCCCGTACAAACGCCCATACAATTAATTGATCAATTGCCCATACAATCACCTCTACAAACGTCTCTGCAATTGATCGCCCGTACAAACGTCTGCACGTCTGCACAGCTACACGTCTGCACGCCTGCACGTGGCTCTGCACGAATNTCTGTACGGAGCTCTGCTAAGGCTCTGCTAAGGCTCTNCACGAAGCTCTGCACGAAGCTCTGCACGAAGCTTTGCACGAAGCTCTACTGGCTCTGCATGAGGCTTTACTAAGGCTCTGCACGAGGTTCTGCCCCCTAGTAGTAGTGGAGGCACTCCGGGCCAAGGGAGGNTATTTTTAAGGAAGGACCTAACTATAGCACCTACTAAGTGTTGCAATGGCTTTGAGTAGTAGATGTCTATATATCTGTATAGTTTTATCTATATTAGCAGACTACTTAATAAGATACAATATGTGCTTATGCTTTTAATAACGCGTTTTTTAACTTTAACAAAATTAATATTAGGACTAAGCAATAGCCGTATTATAAAATTCATACCATTTAGAAGCCCTAGGTCTTAAAAATATTATATTAACTTTTAATAATAATAATGCGTTGTGTAAATAAATGAATTAGATATCCGTAATATCCGTTTTGTGGATTTTGCTTATGCTTTTAACAAAACTCGCCAAACCCTCTTAGACGTGATTTTGCAATTCGGAAGACGGCTTAGGTTATTCCGATGCTAGCTAAAAAATCGCGTCTGAGCTCGCTGAGGTAAGTCTTTAATTAGTCATCCTTATGGTGACTAATTAACCCCCTACTTAGGCACCGTGATCCTTACGATCCTCTGCTTTCTCTACCTATTAAACACCAGATAAATCCATCGATTAATAGGCCATATAAGTGCACTTAGGTGATACCGACATTAATTAATAGTCAACCTTACTGGTTGGCTATAGAGCAATAAGGTTCACTGCCGCCCTAGTAGCTTCGATTGAAAGTAGTAACCTAGTACCTAGCAGCAAAACCACACTAGTAGCTCCGGCAGCATCTAACCTAGCTAGCTTAGAATATAATAAATATACAACGTATAAGACATTCTATAGCACATAAATTAACCCCTAGTATGGCCTCTTTACTAAGTGCTAGTACCCCTAGCTTTTAACAGCACCTAATATCTAACAGCCCTCGGGCAGTACCCCAGCAGCAGCTACCTTAGTAGTACTACGGCAGCGCTCTAGCCGTACACAGTATACTAGCTTTTATAGCACCCAATATCCAACTACCCAACTACTTTACGCAGTACCCTAGCGTAGCTACGCAACTTAGCAGCAAACCACCCCCTAGTACGCGTCTTAGTATATAAATTAACATCTAACAGCCTTGTATAGTCTCCAGCGTCACAGTAACTTAACAGCCTTACGCAGTACCCAATACCTAATAACCCAGCAGACCCCCAAACCACTCTTAGTAGAGCAGTTATGGATCCGTAAACCATCCCCTACCTACTAATAACCCCAATACCGTCTGCTACCTTCCTTGCAGATCCGCTACGTTGGAAATTACGTCAACAGCGTGCCTATAACGCCAGCGCGCTCCCTATCCTCTGCCCTCTTAAGTCTGCCGGCGTCTACAGCAGCTATAAACCTTTAATAATGGCACTACTTTAACTTCCTAAAGGATACAAAAGCGGGAGCTATACGGCCACTAGGCGGCCTTGCTATATTAATATCTACAATAACAAAGCCCAATAGGAGTTTCCAACTACAACCGCTTATTAAACCTAGATTTAGGATATATAAAATATAGTTTAACAATAAGAACAGACTTTTAAAATAAAACTACGCTAATAGCAAGATATTCTAGACCTACGTCAACGATAGTACAAAAGAGTTTAGAAGGTATATTAAGAACAAAAGGAAGAGATTAAGGAGTTATAAAGCGTAGTTTAGCAATTACGGCAATAACAAGCTATACTAGCGCAAGCTCCGTCCGCGCAAGCTCCGTCCGCATAGGCTCCGTCCGCACAAGCTCCGTCCGCACAGGCTCCGTCCGCGTAAGCTTTACTAGCTTTACCCTTATTAACTAAAGCCAAGGAGCCACGGCAGCCAAGCTCGTATAAACCCCCGCAACCTTAAACCTGCGAGAAGTACTCTACTACGTTCCCTTTAGGTTAAGCACTCTTTAAACACTTACTAGACTGTTAACCATTTTAATATACTAAGTGCGGATCTACATTCCCCTTAAATACTACTCTCTATAAGTATATTCGGGGATGTCGTCGTCCAAAAGATATAAATAGGAATTTGGATATGGACTAAGCTTTACTAAAATAGCTATTTCACGCACAAAGAAAAGAACTGCCAGTGTTAGAACATATAGACAAAGACAAGAATTTATACTAATACGCCTACGAATACGACCCCGTTACTAGCATTATACTGCCACCCGAACGACCCTATCGCTAGTACCGTACTACCACCTACACAGACAACCGATTGTGCTGATATGCATGCGATCCATTAACCAACTAATCGTGCCTATACGCCTGCGATCTACCGACCGACCGATAGACGAGCTCTACGTTTAACCACTATCACCACCTAATGCTCGCACCGTACCGCTACCTAAATCTAATAACCGTCGCGCCGATACGCCTGCGACCTAAACACAACTAAGTAGAGCTTTATTCCCTAAAATACAACCCCATTGCTAGCACTGTACTGCTAGTGTTGGAATATATGGACAAAGGTTACGTGGTCACATATCTTAGAATAGCTGTTTTACGCATAAAGAAAGAACTGCCAGTGTCGGAATATATGGACAGAAGTTATGTGGTTACGTGTCGTCGACGTGTCGTCGTCGTGTCTTTAATTAGTCATCCTTATGGTGACTAATCAACCCCCTACTTAGGCACCGTGATCCTTACGATCCTCTGCTTTCTTTACCTATTAAACACCAGACAAATCCATCGATTAATAGGCCATACAAGTGCACTTAGGTGATACCGACATAAACAAAAGCCTCGACTATAAATTAATAATATTCTACAATATCTATAATTAAGCGGATGTACCCTAAGAAGCTTACCATAAAGTATTCCCTACTATGTTAAAAGGACTAGCTTTAGACCACTTCTATATAAACTAACTATCCCGCCTACTATTTGCTAAAGCTTATAAGAACTTTGAGAATTTCTTTAAAGGGTTAGGATTTTAACGCAAGAACCTAAACAAGTGGAATACTATTATACTTATAATAGTAATAGTAGGGAATATAGACAAGTCTATAAGCAAATGCCTCTAATTACTAATCTATAGACTTTGTTAACTATAGTATGGCCTTAGACCTACCTTATAAACTATGGACTTCCTTTATAATAAAATTGTTACTTTTTGCTAGGGAATACCAGTATGTAAATATACAGTCTCTAACCTATTAGATAACCTTAAAGCCCTTATTAATAAACTTTAATTGCCTATTATAGCATATAAGAAAGAGTATATAGAGAAGATGTAAGCTTCCTTTATAGACCGATAATTCTATAAAAGAGATAATAACTATAACTGCAATAGCCGTAGTAACCGCAGTAACCCCCTATATAATCGCAACCAATAAAAACTATATTGCTTTATACGTAATAAAGAAGGATGCTACTTATAGAAACATACTAAGGAGGAGTAAGAAGAGTCTAAAACTAAGTTTAGGACTGCTAATAGAGATAAGTTTAGTAAATTTAATAACCAATTTAAGAAATGACTTAATTAATATATTATAGACCATAAGGATAATAATATCGACTTAGAAGAAGAGCTTAAGGAAGCTTTTTAAGCATTAACTATTAATGTAAGTTATAAGGCAACCGATAAGAACTTATAACTAGATATTGGTTACTTTTATACCTCCTTTAGCTAAGTAGAATAGCATAAAGCAATTTCTATAGCTACTACCCTAGCTAATAAAGCCTTTAGCTATTTAGTTATAACTATAGATAATATAGCACCAATTATAACTGACTAGGACCCCTTTACCTACAATGCAACTATATCTACGTCCCGCTATACTATAAATAACTTTATAGGCATAATAATTGATATAGGAGTATCTAAACAATCCATAGTAGGATATAGCCAATTCTTAGTATTTTAGAGACTTAATACTAATATATAGCTTGATACCACTATATAAGGCATAGTTAATATATAGTTTGGTATTAGATTAACCTTATTAATTAGATTAGCCAAAGTAACTACCCTAATTAGTATAATCGAGTTTTATATCGTTAAAGTTAACACCCTGTTATTACTCTGCTTAGTAGATATAGATTACCTATAAGTGTACTTTAATAACCTAAAAAATATGCTGATTACCCCTTAGAGCGAAGTACTGGTTATACGCCGCTTTAGCTACCCTTTTCTGCTTTAGAATATATCCCTATATAATTACTTAACCAAGTTATTTAATTAAGACCCTTGCTACTTAACTAATATTAAATTAAGACGATTATATCGTTGCTTTAGCTACCTTTTAGTTAAACGTCTTGTACAAATACTTAAACGCTTAAGGTATAATATTAATAGTAAGACCTTAGGTTATCTTATACGCTACTACCACTATTATTAAAAATATAGAAAGTTGCCTGGCAGATTTAGATTTAACTTATATAATAATATTAATTTTAACTATTTAATTGTGGTTAATATTATGTATATTAATGGCGCACCCCTTTTATATATTATTAATAAAGGAACACGATTTTAAGCTGGTAGATAGCTGTAAAATATTAGCGCTAAGTATATATGGGATGTATTACGAATATACTGGATTAATATATACCTAGGACCCCCTAATATTATTATATTTAATATAGGCAAGAACTTTATAAGTAAGGAATTTAAACAATACGCTATAATACTTGGAACAGCTATAAGAAGCGTGCCTATTAAAGCCTATAATTTAGTTAGAATAGTAGAACGCTATTACAGCCC
Source organism: Cenococcum geophilum 1.58 (assembly GCF_001692895.1). Classification (NCBI taxonomy): domain Eukaryota; kingdom Fungi; phylum Ascomycota; class Dothideomycetes; order Gloniales; family Gloniaceae; genus Cenococcum; species Cenococcum geophilum. The sequence continues at coordinate 403,270 of NW_027137596.1, forward strand.
CCTCCGTTGTATATACTATATTATTATTATAGAATTACCGGATATTAGTAAGGATACGGCTCTATAAATAGCTTTCAAAGCAATTAGCGATTCTATAGGCCCTAACGGTCTTATACCTACCTTACTAGTATTTAGAGCTTACCTATATATAGTGGAATCCGACGTACCTAATCCTGCGGTTATATAACGAGTAGTAGCTCTTAAAAAGGCTATAGAAGAAGTTAAGAAACTTAGAGCTAAGCGCTAAGTGGTAAATGCTTTAAATATGCGTAACGGACCTAACATAACTGCGATTTATAACCTACTACTTAACTTACCTATATTAGTATGGAGAGAAGGACCTATAGGCTAACCTAGTTACTGGTCTTGTCCGTATAACCTACTTAGTATTAAAAATAAGACCTATACTATATAACTTCCCTATAGACCCACTAACTTCTATAGTACGGTTGTAAAACTATATTTAGTAAACCCTAAGATTATAAAGAATATGCAGCCAGAAAATAATAAGAGTAAACTACCTTAAACTAAGCCTAGATCTCTACCTTAAACTAAGCTTAGACCCCTACCTTAAACTAGGCCTAGACCTCAACCTATTAAGCGTAGAAGAGATAGACTATATAAGTATCCTAGTAAAGCTAATACCGCGAACATTTTAATATATCTATAAGATGAGGATAATAATTAACTTACAAATTCTAGTTAGTTTATAGTATTACGCTAGAAGGAGATTAAGGGATTACTTAAGAAAGGAGTTTTTAAACTAGTTAACCCTAAAGATATACCACAAAGTAATAGAGTATTTAACTTTAGATTCGTTAATAAGATTAAGAACTATAGTATTAATAAGGCCTTTAAGAAGTTAAGACTAGTTATATAGGCCTATAACGACCTAGAGAAAGACCTTATATTAACCTAATTACCTACAATCTAACGAGTTAGCTAATGCCTTATTTTCTGCATTATAGCTATAACTTAAAATAATAGTACATATCTCTACCTGCGAGATATTTCATAGGCCTATATATAATTAGCCACGAAACTAAATTAAGACTTCTATATTAGAGCACCTCTTAAACTTAGTACGGCGCTTAGAGTCTTATAAGGCACAATTTTAAAGGTTATTAGACCTTTATACGGCATTTCTAAGAAGGCAATTATTAGTTTAAGACTTACTATAACCACTATATTAAAGAACTAAATATAAGCCAATCCACTTATAACCCCTGCTTACTTTACCTTAATAACCTAATAAACTTTGAAATAGTTAGTTTACAGACTAATAATACCCTCCTACTTACTAACTTAGCCTTTGCAGCTTTAGAATAGGAGAAAATTAAAAAAGCTAAATTTCTAACTAAAGAACACGAGTAACTTATACCGGAATACCTAATTAAGTTTAATGGAGGCACTATCTAATAACAGGTTTATATGATTACGCTTATATAGGAGCGCCAATACTAGAACTTAACACTTATTAATATTAAGGAAGTTGTTATAATAACTAGTTCTAGAGGCACTATTTATATAGCATTTATACCTAAGGACTAATATATCGCCTAATGAGCAAGAGGAGCTTATATTACGTTTATATGCCAACCTAAAGCTTTTTTTAATTTATTCTACGCTACCTAGGTAATTAACCCTAATAAGAAAGACGCAAAACTATTTAATAAGAGAATTTAGTAGCAAATTAAGAACTTAATAAAAGGCTTAAGCGTTACTAAACTTAATATAAAGATACTTTGGCTGCTTGTATTTACTAATTCCTTATTTATAAATAATAAGGACCTTTTATTATAGATTGGATATATCCTAGTACTAGCAGACTTATTAAATAAGGCGAATATTATTTACTGGTTCTTAGTTAAGTGTAAGAGAGTTACTAGAAGCGTACTAGCCTCTAAATTATATGCTATAGCCTATAGTTTTAATATTAGCTTACTGCTTATCCTTTATACTAATTTTGAGTTAGTTTATAAATACCTTATTAAACTAGGAACTATATAGGAGAAGAGACTTATAATTAATGTTATATGCCTACGCTAGTTATATAAAAGACGCGAAATAGCTAAAGTTAAGTGGATTAACGGAGATAATAACTCTATAGACGCTATAACTAAAAGCAAACCATTATTAGCCCTTAAGCGACTTATTAACACAAACGGAATTAAGTTAAAGATAGTAGAATGGGTAGAATGTACTATGTTAGCGACTTAGTTAATTAAGACGTAAGTACGGTAAAGAGGATATATATAAGCTTAAGAGGATAAGTAGTACCGCTTAAAGTTATATACAGTCTCCGCGTTATATAACTGCAATCTATAGCAATCTATAGCAATCTGCCTGTACCTATAACACTACCTAGTACTATTACGACCTATGCCGTAATGGCAAGGAAGAAAGGAAAGAGAAGTACATATATAGATTTTAAACTGCATAGTTATAGGATACTAATTCTTTGCATTTTCTAAAGTACTCCTAGTGTAGCTAGAATATATTATATTGCAATAGTGGATATATTATAAGGGAGGCCAAGACGCTAGTGGCAAGCGAGCTAATGGCGATTTTCTATCCCAGGGATAGAAAATCCTAATTGGTCGGCAGAAGCTACGGGAGGACACGCAATAAGCTTTATCCTTTGCAACGCGTAGATCTTAAAGAATTAACATCTATTTACAATACCGCATAGTATATATTATTGTAATATATTCTATAAGTTGTTAAAACATACCAACACCCACATACAGCAGCAATTAAGGACCTTAATTAGGTGCTTAGAAAGGCCTTAAAAGGCTTTTAAAAAGGGTTTTAAAGCTCTAAAAATAATATTCCTAGTATAGATTAATTAATAGGAATGCAATTCTAGTAAAATACCCTATTAATTCTATACTATATATATAAAAAGGCTAAGGACCTATCCTACCTTAGGCCATAGCCCTATCCCTATAGTTTTTAGAGCCTATTTATTCTATATCTAATTTAACCTATTTACTCTTTAGGGCCTCTTGCGGTTTACTATAAGCTTTCTTTATAGGTCGCAATAATACTATAGTATTAAAGCGCTTTCAATAATTTATAGATTGTGGACCTTAGTCCTAATATTCTTTTAGAATATCTTTATAATAATTAAGGTAATCCTTTAGTTCTTATATAGAGTCCTTAGCGGGCTAGCCTAGCTATTTAACTTTATATTAAAGCTTATTTTTAATAGACTTATAGTATAGTATAGCTTTAACCTTATACCGCTTGCCTACTACCTTAGGGTGTTTAATTAGGCCTAGACGGAAGTTCTTTTCCGGTAGTAGTCTATACTATAGCTCTAGTAGATTTATATAAAATACTAGATATATATAGGCTATAAATAGGAGTAGCTAGAGACGGTAGGCTAGCTTACTAATTTATTTTTTAACTTAGAAAGGACCTAGGTATCTTATATTAAGCTTTTTTAATAGTTAACGGGTCTTAATATTTGTTAAATATAATAGAACCTTATCACCTACTCCGAAATGCTTATCCTAGTATTTATAATTATACTAAAGTCTCTACTACTTTTAAGCATCTTATAGGCTCTACTTATATACTTTTATTACTCCTCCTATTTTTAAAGGTATCCTTATACTCTTTAGTAAATATCCTTAAACTTCCCAGTAAGATCCTATAATTAATTATACGGTCTTAGCTAGTAATTACTAGGTATACTATTAAATCTAAATAGTTAGACACTATAAGTAATCTAGATTAGTACATACTTATATTATATATATTACTTTAAATTATAAGCGTACTTTATATACAGAAGTAGCTTATACTAGTTATCTTACTAATAGTTTAAATATATTTATAAGTAAGACTCTAGTTCCGAGTTCTAGCGTTCTATTTACCCATCCGTTTATAGATAGAAAGCTATACTATAATAGTAGTCTATTTTTAAATAAAAGCATAAATCTAACTAGTACTGGCTTATAAAAACGCTGCCCCTATTAGTAATAATAGAGTACGGCTAATCTACTTTAAGAAAGCATTTCTCCTTAATTAGGTTAGTAAGCGTTTATATATTATTTGTCTTATTAATAGGAAGGTATTAGACGTACTTTAAAAACCTATTAATAAGTATAAGAACCAAATTGTATGTTTATCCTTAGCTATCTTTAGATAGCGGGAGATCTGTAATTAGCTTAACTATAATAGCTGCCTAGAGAATTATTGTAATTCTTTATAAGAATCTTCTATTATAGATTTACTTCTTATAGCACCTAAACCTTACTACCTCTATGTAGTAGGCCTATTAGGTCTAGTTCCCAATAGTAGCACCTAATAGCTTCCTTTTTATTATATTTTCGATCTACTTTTACATTAAAGGTAGTATAGAAGGCGTCCCTCTATTATACCTTATAGATAAAATCCGTTAGCCTTTTAGATAGTTCCTAAGTAAAAGCTATTTTATTCTATACTACTCTAAGTATAAGATTAGATAGTACTATAGATCTTATAACTTCTTAATATATATATATTAGGAAGGCCGCTATAAGGTTAAAGTCCTTTAATTATTATAGGGCTCCGAGTTCCAATTACTCTATAGCTTCGCTATTAGTTTAAGGGAATAGCTTAGTAATTAGAGGTAATATATTACTAGGTTCTAAGAATATATTAGGGACGTCCTATTTAGGTATATTTGGACCCTTATTAGTAATGGACTAGGTACTAGCTAAAATGTTAATAGAAACTAATAGGGCTTATACTACTTAAGACTTAGTATATAAAGCTATAGGTACTTAAGTATCCTATACCTAAAGCTTATTCTATAATATAGGGAGCAAAATATCTATTATTTATTTTCCTTCTTCTATTTTAAAGCCTTTAGCATAATCTAGCCGTTATAACGGTCTATTAGTAGGGTTATTTCCCCCTAGCTTATATTTAATCTTAAAATTAAATCGCGCAAGTTCCTCTACCTATTTAGCCTATTAAGGTATAAGCTTCTTTATAGTTATAAAGTAGTATAGATTATAATAATCTAAGAGTATATAAGTAGTATAACTTACGTGCTTAAGGTAGTGTCGCTATTATTTAAAGTAGTTAACTATAGTAAGCAGTTCCTTATTATGGGTATAATACCTAACTTTAGGCCCCTAAAATTTTCTACTATAAAATATTACTAGCCTTCAGTAGAGGTAGGTAGCGTCTAGATACCTATTAGGTTATAGTAGGATACTAATAAAAGCAAAATTTAATATATTAGTAACTATTATTAGTAGCTAATCTAAGTTAAAATGCCGCAGTAATAAAGCTTTATAAACTTTATATATAGTTCCTAAAAGGCCTCCTAAACCTTTCTAGGCTATAACTATAGTTTATACTACTTAGTTAGTCCATTTTTAGTTTTCTTTCTTTCCGCCTTTAAGCTTTTTACTCCTTAGGCTGGGTTTTAGGAAGCTTTTATAATATAGTTAAATAGGTATTAGGTGATGTCTAAGTAGTTATAGATAAAGCGCCTATAGAAATTAGTAAAGCCTAGGAATACTTAAATATCCTAGTAGCTCTCTAGCTCTAGCTACTCTTAAATTATCTATACCCGTACTAGGTCTATAACTATACCTATAAGCGTTATAATATAACCTAAAAACTTAACCTGTTTAGTATTAAAAATATACTTTAATGCCTTAGTATAAAGGCCCTAATTATCTAAACGTTTTAGTACTTCGCTAATATATTACTTATACTAATCCTTATCTTTTAAGTAGATTAGGATATTATTTAAATAGATAATATATATACGGTTAACTAGTTTCCCTAAGGCTCTATAAATATATAATTAAAATATTATAGGCGTATTGGCTGGCCTGAAAGGTATTACTAGATACTTAAAGTAGCTATATTAGGTCTTAAAAGCGGTCTTTTACTTATCTCCTTTTTTAATACGGGTGTAAGGGATATTATTGCGGACACCTCGGGTTGCCCTCAGGACAACCCCCGGACGCCCCTTAGATGGTCGCCGGTTATGTGCCGGAGGCACGTGCCCGTAGTATATAGTCTCCATAATCCTAGAGGCCTTACCTCCTTAAGGATTCGTCTCTTTTACCAATCTATCCTGTTTCACAATCGTGTCCTTATAGCCCCCTGTCTATAAAATCCCCTTATATTTAAATCCTTCCTACTCTTTTTAAAAGGGTAGTTGGCTTTAAGGACCAGATTGTTTATTTACATCTTTTATTTACAACTACTATCCTCCCTTAAAATCTCGTGACGACCTAAATGGAAACTCCACGGATACCTTATGGAAAGCCGTTGCGTAAAGGTAGGAAGGTCCCTCTAATAGCGAGAGATTACAATAATATAACCCTCTAGGTAAGACGGCTAAATAAGCCCTAATACCTAGATGCTCTAGGAGCTTAAAGACTCTTGTATACCTACGGTCACTGGCAACGCTAAGGAAAACGCAGATACCCTTTATAACGGTTATAACGCTATTAGAAAGTAACTGGAACCCCTCCGGCCCTACCTAGGCTAATTAGAAGATTAAGCGCTAGAGGCGACCCTAAGATCTTCCCCTAAGCTAGAAATGCCAAAGGAATACACTAACGCGTCTAACTAGGGACCCAACCAAAACCCTCCTAGAAGACCACCAGCCTATAATTAGTATAGTAGTAGTATATAGACTGCTTACGAGCTAAGTGGGCCTACCCCTTTAGGAAACTAAACCTAAACACTAACTTAAGACCCGAGGCTTATTGGGAAACCTGTACTAGCCACTAGTGCTAATACTACCTCTATAGCAGGAGCTTCTCTAGGCCTAAGTTTAGAAGGTTAAGAGCTCTATACTAATCTCCTTTAAGACGGATATTGGGAAGCTATCGCAAGGCTCTTAGAAGCTATGCGGGAGGAAGCTACTAATAAATATATTAGAACCCTTTAAGGGCAAATCTATATTTAGTAGGGTTTAATCTAAGCTAGGTAAATTTTTTTATAACCTAGTTAAGGCTAAGGGCTTCCTAGGGGCTACCTAGTACCTACCTAAGGAGGTGTGGAAGACTTAGAGAGGCACCTACGTAATAAACGGAAAAAGGACATAGACCGACTAGCTAAGGCCTTTGGTAGTCTAGAACTTCGTTATAGACCTAACGCCTAATAGCTGGACGATTGGGTTTGCGAGGTAGATAACTTCTTTAAGATACTAATAATACGAGATGATACTAAAGAGCGTACACGCTGGATTATTAGTAAGATTAAAAACTGATTGCTAAACTAGATCGCGCTTAATTAACTTAATAAAGAGTAAATTATAATATGGCTATAGCTATAGACTTTTCTAAAGGGTTAGACCTAAGATCCGTATGTTATATAATATAACAATATAAAATAATTCTAAAATGGTACGTAGCTGGACCGTTAAGACTTCCGCCAGTTTATAAACTTTATAGAAACTTATGCTTAATAGATGGATCTAGAGCCCTTTAAAAATAAGGACGGTAGCGTCCGTAAAAAGGAGAAGATCGGATTTATCTAGGCTAGAATTAAGCTAGTAATTCGTAATAAAATAAAGCGTGTAGGAGCCCTACCGCGGATTACCGTATATATGGATTTTAAACGAGCGGTTCTAAACGCCGAGGATATAGTAAGGAACTAGACCTCTTCCGGTAGGAAGTTAAGGGGTTACTAAAAGCGTGGGCACTCTAGTAGTAATATAGGGCAGACCCAACCTTTAAAGAAGCCGTTCTTAAAGAGAACTTTAAAAGGGTTAAAGTTAGGAACCTTAAATAACGGGAAAGACTTTTAGGGTTAACCTAATACCTATCCGGCGCCTTTATGGGAATACTCTAAGAAGTTAAGAGAAAACTCCGGAGGTAGATCCTATTGGAAAAATAAGTAGGGTAATAACCGCACTAATAATCTAAAAAAAGAAAAGCCCTAGTTACGGACCTCTCCTAACTATAACTAGGGCAAGATATAGAAGGAAAGACTCTCTGTATTACTATTAAGCTAGAAATAACACTCCTTATAGGTAAGGTATAATAGTTCTAAGCACTATATAATAGCGGCGCTGAAATCAATCTTATATAATATAATTTAGTAAAAGAGTATAAACTTATCCTATTGTAAAGGTGGCGGAAACCTATTATAGGCTTTCTAGATAAGCATTGGATTAAGCTATATAGTGCCTATAAGCTTATAATGTTAGTAGCCGACATATATAACCGCACTAAGGTAGTTGGCCCGTAACCCTTTTAGGCGGCTAACTTCGTAGGTTATAACCTTATCCTTAGATACCCTTAGCTTATAGAAGTAGATCCTAAGATACGCTTTAAGACTGGAGCCTTTAAATAGTGGAACGATAAAGATTTAGAAGGGCGTATATTACTAATAAGCCTAAAGGACATCCTAAAGAATATAGCCCTAGGCGAAATAGTATACGCTCTATACCTAAAGGAGTATTAGATTTAACCCCTGTTTAATAGCAAGATAGGTATAGAGCCTAGTAAGGTAATAACCTCTCTATAACGGAAACCCTATGGGGAACTACTAGATAGGTCACGGAGATATTATAGGGAGGCGGCGATCTTAAGGATCTTATAAGATACTTTAACCGCTACGGGTTACTCTGGCTTAAGTAATATACAGAGAGTATACTATGGTACCTCGAACGCTACGTTAAGGAGTTCCCTATCCTTTACTAGCTACTATATAAAACAGTTTAATATATGGTGGCAACTATATATAAGCAACTACTATAGCGTATAATACTGCCCGTGAGTATCTTAAGGGAGCTTTAGGACCTACCTAATAATAATACGGAGGATAAACGTGACCCTAATTTGTTAAATATTCCAGTAGGCCTAAGGGACTTATTAAGGGTATTTTTAGGTAGGAGAGCTAAAGTCCTACTATAGAACTCGGAGTACGATTATATAATTAATCTGGAAGAAAGTAAGTAACCGCTAAACCTTCCTATTTATAACCTCTTGCGTAAAGAGCTTAAGATTCTATGGGAGTGCCTTAATGGCTTACTAGAAAAGGGATAGATCCGGCTTATTAAGTCGCTATTAGGCGCGCCGATCCTCTTTATTCTAAAACTAAATAGAACTATAAGGCTATATATAGACTATTACGGTCTTAATAAGATTATAATTAAAAACCGTTACCTACTACTACTAGTTAGTGAAATACTAGATTAACTATTTAGGGCGAAGATCTTTATAAAGTTAAATCTATAAGACGCCTATTATAGGCTCCGTATTAAAGAAGGGGATAAGTAGAAGACCGCTTTTAAGACCTAATATAGCCACTTTAAGTATCTAGTGATGCCTTTTAGGCTAGCTAATGCGCCTATAATATTCCAATTGTATATTTATAAAGCCTTAGGGGGACTAGTTGACCGTATATACGTCGTCTATTTAGATAATATCTTAATTTACTTAGAAGATAAGGATTAATATAAGTAATACGTCCGCGAAGTGCTGGAACGTTTAGATAATTAGGGCCTTTACGCTAAGGCGTTAAAGTATATCTTTAATACTAAGTAGGTTAAGTTCCTAGGGTATATTATAACGCCTATAGGTGTAGTTATAGACCTAGTAAGGGTGTAAATAATCCAGAAGTGGCCGGAGCTAGAGAGCTATTAGGATATTTAAGTATTTCTAGGCTTTACTAATTTCTATAGGCGCTTTATCTATAACTACTTAGATATCGCCTAATACCTATTTAACTATATTATGGAAGCTTCCTAAGACCTAACCTAAGGAGCAAAAAGCTTAAAGGCGGTAAGGAAGAAAACTAAGAAGGAACTAACTAAATAGTATAAGCTATAGTTATAGCCTAGAAAGGTTTAGGAGGCCTTTTAAAAACTTCGCGTAAAGTTTATAAAAGCTCTATTACTACGGCATTTTGACCTAGATTAGCTATTAATAATAATTACTAATGTATTAAATTTTGCCCTTATTAGTATCCTACTATAACCTAATAGGCATCCGGACGCTACCTAGCTCTATTAAAGACCAGTAGCATTTTATAGTAGAAAATTCTAGGGACCTAAAGTTAGGTATTATACCTATAATAAAGAACTGCTGGCTATAGTTAACTGCTTTAAATAGTGGCGATACTACCTTAAGCACGTAAGCTATACCACTTATATACTCTTAGATTACTATAATCTACGCTACTTTATAACTATAAAGGAGCTTATACCTTAATAAGCTAGATAGGTAGAGGAGCTTATATAATTTAATTTTAAGATTAAATATAAGCTAGGGGAAAATAACCCTGCTAATAAACCGTTATGACGGCTAGACTATACTAAAGGCTTTAAAACAAGAGAAGGAAAATAGATAATAGATATCTTACTCCCTATATTATAGAATAAGCTTTAGGTATAGGATGCTTAAATACCCACAGCTTTATACACTAAGTCTTAGGCGGTGTAAGCCCTATTGGTTTTTATTAATGTTCCGGCTAGTACCTGGTCTGTTGCTAATAAGGGTCCAAATATACCTAGATAGGATGTCCCTAATATATTCTTGGAACCTAGTAATACACTATCTCTAATTGCTAAGCTATTTCCTTAAATAAATAGCGAAGCTATAGAGTAATCGGAACTTGGAGCCCTGTAATAATTAAAGGACTTTAACCTTGTAGCGGCCTTTCTAATACACGTATATTAAAGAGTTGTAAGATCTATAGTACTATCTAGTCTTATACTTAGAGCAGTATGGGATAAAATAGCTTTTACCTGGGAACTATCTAAAAGTTTAATAGATTTTATCTATAAGGTGTAATAAAGGGACGCTTTTTATGCTATCCTTAATACGGAAGTAGACCGGAAACGTAATAGAAAGAAAGCTGCTAGGTGCTACTATTAGGAACTAGACCTAATGGGCCTACTATGTAGAGGTGGTAAGGTTTGGGTGCTATAAGAAGTAAATTTACAACAGAAGATTCTTATAAAGAATTACGATAATCCCCTAGGTGGCCACTATGGTCAAGTAAAGATAGTAAAATTACTTTAGCGTAAATACTATTGGCTAAGGCTTAATTAGGAAGCAAAGGAGTATATTAGCTATTGCGAGAAGTATTAAGTATATAAGATCTGTAGGCATAAGCTATAGGGTCTACTTAAATTAGTTCCCCCCGCTAGTAAGCTATAGCGATATTACGCTATAGACTTTATTACGGATCTCCCGCTATCTAAAGATGGCTAAGGATAAATATATAATTTGGTTCTTGTACTTATTAATAGGTTTTTAAAGTATATCTAATACCTTCCTATTAATAAGATAATTAACGTATAAGAGCTCGCTAACCTAATTAAGGAGAAATGCTTTCTTAAAGTAGATTAGCTATTGTTAGATAATCTGTATTCTCTGGAGGCGTAGACCGTGCACGAGTCACGTGCATGAGTCACGTGCAGTGTAAACCTCTTTATCTGAGCCCGAGGGCCCTAGGTCTAAGGTTAATTAACCTTAAAACAAGATTATTAATTAATCAACCCATTTCATTAATGAACAGCTTAATACGAGCTTTATAATAGTTATAAGCCCAGTCCGCCAAGATAAGAAGCTATTTAGCTATTATTTAATTATTTAAAGAAATTCTACCTTATCGTTAGACTCTGATACCTTATTGTTAAGACGCAGACTCTGATAGAAATCCTACCTTAATTGTTACAGGACAAGATTCCACGAGATTCTATAAGATTCGACCTTATTGTCACAGGACGATCCTAATGAGAGATTCGACCTTATTATCAAAGGACGATCCTAATGAGAGATTTAACCTTATCGTTAAAGGATGATCCTGACATGAGATTCCACGAGATTCCACGAGATTCCATCTTAATCGTCATAGGACGATCCTGACGATAAGGACGATTCTGATGATAAGGATGATCCTGACGATAAGGACGATCCTAACGACAAAATACCATCTCAATTCCTCCTTTACCTATTAGTCAAATGACTCTACCGACGTTGAGTTCGTTGACCATGATTATCCTTAATAAGCTAGAAGACTGGGAGTAATAGATTTAGCAACTACAAGCCCTTGTAGATTAGCAAATTTGGGCCCACGTTAACCCAGCCACAGAAGTACCTTAAGAAGGTCTACTTGAAAAACTACCTCTTTTAAAGGTTATAGACTTTAATAAGAATGCGACCTTATATATATAGTTCTTAACGAATTAACAGAGAGCGTATGAGAATAGTAGATAATACTATAACCAAGATATAAAGTACTTCCTGAAATAGGAAGAGTATCTGCAATAGATACGCACCTAGATCACGTCTATAGTATTAATTTAGAAGAAGCTACTGCTTGACCCTTTCTTAACCATTAAAGAATGGCTATCTCGGTTAAAGGAGAATACAGAACCTACCTTGTTGTTTGTTAGGAAGAAGGTACAATACCAGTATACAGAAGCCCTTAAGGGGTTTAAATAGTTGTTAAAATTAAACTAATGGCTAGATTAATGGGAACATATAATGGTACTAGGAGAGAAGTATAAGATCCCTTAAATATTAGAAGGAATCTAGCTTTAAGATTTGGCAGACGTTATTCGACCTTTTAGCGACGCCTACTATGTGAAGTACACTACTAAGTTAAATAACCCTTAGAAGTTGAGATCTTCTAAATACCGTAAAGTAGTAAAGGAGCTGCAAGAAGGACTTATAAGACCCTTAAAGAAAGCTAATGCTATTATAAGGGGGAGTACCTTTAATGTAGACTTCGTAGAGTAAGCTATTAAGAATTACTTTAATACTATTAAAGGCTTATAAAGAAAGACCTTAGTATGCACTAGTTGCTTAAAGAGAGCCAGGTTACTGGTTAAAAAGACATTCTAAAAGAAACCTATACCCGAGTGCTTAGCGTGCAAAAGACGAGGATATTCACTTTAGGACTATTAGTGTTTATTTAAAGAGAAGAAACCTGTAGGAGTTACAATTAGAGAGAATCGCATTAATAGGGTACTAAAGAAGGTATAAGGGAATAAGGATCTCGCTAACTAAGTTGCGAAGATTAGACTTAAAGAATAAGAAGATAAGGCTTAATAATAATAGGACGAGAAGAGTTACGAAATAGTTAAGATTAAGGGAGAAGCTAATGCGATATTCCTAGAATCGTATTATACCGGTTAACCCCATCCACTAAAGCTATTAACTATCCTTAACTTAGGAACCACTCTCTATATCTTTAATAACCTCTCTTATTTCTATAACTTAAGGAAAGCTTTAAGATATAAATACGTAATCGCCGGCAGCTTATAAGTACCTATACTAGGCTACGGCAATATTACTGTCTAAGTTATAAAACTAGATAAGAGTAAGGGAACCCTATGTTTTAAGGACGTTGCCTTTTATATAGACTTTAATATAAATCTAGTGTCGTTCCGTCTACTTTAAAAATAAGGGTACTACTAGGACAATAAAGGAGATAATAATCTTCTTGTTTAAAAGGATAATATAATCCTATATTAAATAGAAGAACGTTATAGATAACAGACTATTAAATACGTTTAATTAGGAAACTTAAAATCCGCATTTAATATTAGCCGTTTAATGCGCCGTTAACGGAAGCGGATATTATTAAGAGACGCTTGTCTAGATTTAAAAGGTAATATATATCTATAGTATCTGCGTCTAGGACATCTAGGACCTATAAGCCTTTATTATTTAGGTATTAACGCCCTAGGAGTTAAGCTTTAAGGCCCTAAGATAACGGAATATTAATATTACAGTCTCGCTAAAATTAAGCGTTAGGTCTTAAGAAGGTTCTTAAAATAGAATATTAATAAACCTTATTTTAACCTCTATATTGACTGGACTAACCTTAAGGAAGCGTATACTGGATTTGTACGAGTTATACTTATCTATAATACCTTCTTAAGAAGAACCTTTCCGTATTTTATAATAACGCATAGTAAGGAGAAGGAGACACTATAAGTACTTAAAGACTTTATCTAATAGATTTGTCTGAGGTATAACCTTAAAGTTAATACTATTAGATTAGACAACGAGCTAGGGAGAAGGAGAACCCTTAAATAGCTACGGACCTAAGGGATTATATTTAAGCCTTCGGCGCCATATACCTAAGCATAGAATAATACCACTAAACGCTTAGGGGGTGTAATTATTAAGAGAGCACGAGCAATAAGAATTGCTGCTAATCTACTATACGACCTATGGAATGAGATAGTTAACTATATAGTCTACCTTCGAGATCGAACGCTACGGGAAAGCAACGGTTGGAAATCGCTATATGAGAGGTTCTATACCTTTCTAGCTAATAGGAGATTAAGAAAGCCGCAACTGGCGTACCTAAAAGCCTACGGCTGTAGGGCGTATGCGATGACGTTGGACGCCTAGCTGAAGAAGAAAAGGCTGAGCAAGCTAGATCCGCGAGCCTATATTAACTACCTCGTTGGCTATAACTCTACTAATATCTATAGGATCTGGATCCCCTATAAAGGTATCGTCATCTCTATTAGGGACGTTATCTTTAATGAAAAGACGTTCTTTAATGGTAAGCGAACGGACATCTTAAAGGATCTATACGCCGAATTAGAAACGCTAATTAAGAAGATTTAACTTTCTAATAGCCTAACTAAGAATAAGGTTCTTCTGGAAGATAATAAAGAAGTATTTAAACCGTTAATTTAAGAGGAAGACGATGACGTTGATAAGCTAGTTTAAATCTTTAATGAGTTAGTAGATCTTGAGCTTATAAGAGCTCTTAAAGATATATATTATACGCCACCTCTAATAGAAGAAGATAAAGAATCTCTATGTGCCTTTTACGTTAAGTATCCTATAAAGTTAGATATATAAGATACTGATTAAGATGTCGCTTATTAAGTAGGAGATACGTTTAATACTTAGGGGGTGCTTAATAACTCGGTTAAAGACTTGTTTAAGGAAGCTGGTGATTATAGGTTTGAAGACTTTATTACTAAAAGGATTACTTTAGCCTATTATGGCGCCTTCTTAGCAGGAAGGAAGTTTAACCTTAATAGTTAACTTAATAATAATAAGCTAAAATTAGGTAGAATACGTAATGTTAGATTACACAGGAAGAACTTACCTCTGCTACCTTAGTTGATCCGCGACCTTAATACGTATCCTTTTTAAGATTAGTTCTAAGAAGCTTAGCGAGCTTATCTCCAATTTTATTATTAAATGAGGTCGTTTTAAGAAATAGATAAGAAGTATGTAAAGGGATAGCAGGTCCTTAGCTTAATGTGGGTGTTCGTTTATAAGACGGATAAGTATAGATTTCTCTAAAAATATAAGGCACGCTTAGTAGTCTGCGGAAATTAATAGGCCCCAGGAGACCTACCTACGAGAGCTACTACATTAGCTAGTACGACCTTCTGAACCCTTATGGCGATTACCGCAAAATTCAACCTAGAGACGATATAGATAGATGTAGTTAATGCGTTTGTCTATTGCGATCTTAACGAGGTCGTCTATATAAAGCTACCGCTAGGGTTTAATAAAGGAAAAATAGACAAAGTACTGCGCTTAAGAAAAGCCCTGTACGGACTATGACGATTACCACTGTTATAGCAGAAGAATCTCACGAGCTTGTTAAATGAATTGGGTTTTAAAGAGGTACCTTAGGAGCCGTGTGTTATGCTAAAAGGTAGAATAGTCGTCTTCTTTTATATTAACGATATTGTCTTCTGCTACTAAAAGATAGATAAGAAGAAAGCTTAAGAAGCAATTAAGGAGCTAAGTAAGGAATACTAGATAAGTACCCTTAGCGAGCTAAAATGGTTCCTAGGAATCTACGTGCTACGCGATTGTAGCTAAAGGCTCCTATGGCTATCCTAGGAAGCCTATATAGAGAAGATAGCTAATTAGTACGAGATAGATCTTAAAGGGCGTCTTCTAGATACTCCTATAGTAGAATTAGAACTCCTCCCTACTAATTACCAATTAATCCGTCTAACGCGTCTGTCCCCTAATATAGACCTATTAGTCTGTCCTATATCCCTACCAGCCTCTATAATGCTATTTTAGAGAAAATTGGGTTTAGTACTCTATGTAGCCACTATAACGCGTCCGGATATTACCTTTATAGTATTACGGCTGGTAAGGTTTAATTAGAACCTAAGCTAAGAGTATTATTAAGCGGCAGATAGAGTTATCTAGTACTTATATGGTATGAGAAGCAGAGCAATCTGCTATAGAGGAGATGAGGAAGGAATAAACGGTAGAGGGAGAGATAAAGAAATACGCGACAAAGGACGAGATGACGGAAGAGATGGTGCGCAATTATTTATCTGTGCTAGCGACGTATTATTTACAGACAACTCCATTAACAGAAAGAGCTTATAAGGATATATTATAAAGTTATTTAGGGGGCCGATCGCCTAAAGAGTAAATAAGTAGGGTATGGTTACGACGTTGAGCACAGAAGCCGAGTTGTTAGCCCTATTATAGACAATAAAGGAAGCTATCTTTATTAGTAGGCTGTTTAAAGTAATAACGCTACGCCTAAACGAGCCCTTAATTATTAAATGCGATAATACCTAGACGCTTTAACTAATTATAGAAGATACGGTAAAGCTAATTATAAAGCTCTAACACGTTAACATTTATTAATACTGGCTACGTTAGGAATACGTAATAAGACGAGTACGATTTTAATAGACAGCAATAAAGGAGATAATCGCCAATGGACTTATAAAGGCCCTGCCTAAGTAGAGGTTTTAAAGCTTCGTTAATATAATCGGAATAGTAGATATTAAGGAGCGGTTAAATAAAGAAAAGTAACTAGAGGACCTAAGGGACAGTATTAAAGTAAGACGGAAGGATTTAGATAAGATTACGGTTTAATTAACGCATTAATAAGCATAAAAAGGGTCGCTAAGGCGCTAGCCGTAAGCGAGCCAATAGCGATTTTCCATCCCAGGGATAGAAAATCCTGATTGGTTGGCAGAAGTTGGCAGAATTTGGCAGGAAGATGGTTAGCTTTAACCTCAAAGAGCTTGAAGCTAAGGGGGTGTGTTAGATAATCTGTATTCTCTGGAGGCGTAGACCGTGCACGAGTTACGTGCACGAGTTACGTGCAGTGTAAACCTCTTTATCTGAGCCCGAGGGCCCTAGGTCTAAGGTCAATCAACCTTAAGACAAGATCATCAATCAATTAACCCATTTTATCAATGAATAGCTTAATACGAGCTTCGTGACAGCTATACTCTATTATTACTAATAGGGGCAGCGTCTTTATAAGCTAATACTAGTTGGACCTATGCTTCTATTTAAAGATAGACTATTAGTATAGTACGGCTTTCTACCTATAGATGGATGGGCAAACGGAACGCCAGAACTAGGAACTGGAGTCTTACCTGTGGATGTATTTAAACTACTAGTAAGATAACTAGTGCGAGCTACTTCCGTATACGGAGTACGCTTATAATTTAAAGTAATATGCATTGTATAAGTATATACTAATCTAGATTACCTATAGCGTTCGACTATTTGGGTTTAATGGTATACCCAATAATTACTAGCTAAGGCTGTATGATTAGTTATAGGATCTTACTAGGAAGTTAAAGGACATCTACTAGAGAGTATAAGGATACCTTTAGGAATAGGAGGAGTAATAGAAGTATATAAAGTAGAGCCTATAAGATGCCTAAAAGTAGTAGAGACTTTAGTATAACCGCAAGCACCAAAACAAGCATTTTGGAGTAGGCGATGAGGTTTTATTACGTTTAACGAATATTAAGACCTATTAACTATTAAAGAAGCTCGATGTAAGATACCTAGGTCCCTTTTAAGTCAAGGAACGAATTAGTAAGCTAGCCTATCGTCTCTAGCTACCCCTATCTATAGCCTATATATATCTAGTGTTTTATATAAACCTACTAGAGCTATAGTATAGACTACCGCTAGAAAAGAACTTCCGTTTAGGCCCAATTAAACACCCTAAGGTAGTGGGCGAGCAGTATGAGGTTAAAGCTATACTACGCTATAAGTCTGTTAAGAATAAGCTTTAATTTGAAGTTAAATAGCTAGGCTGGCTTGCTAAGGACTCTATATAGGAACTAGAGGATTACCTTAATTATTATGAAGATATTCTAAAAGAATATTGGGACTAAGGTCTACAATCTATAAGTCGCAGAAAGCGCTCTAATACTATAATATTATCGCGACCTATAAAGAAAGCTCGCGAAAAGAGTAAATAGGTTAAATCGGATATGGAATAGATAGGCTCCGGAAACTATAGGGATAGGGCTACGGCCTAAGGCAGGATAGGTCCTCAGCCTTTTCACGTATATAGTATAGAGTTGATAGGGCATTTTACTAAAATTGCATTCTCATTTATTAATCTATACTAGGAATATTGTTTCTAGGGCTTCTAAGGCCTTTCTGAGCACCTAATCGAGGTCCTTAATTGCTACTATATATAAGAACGAATCCTAAAAGTCTAAACCATAAATGCCCAATCTAAAAAGCCACTACGCCTTATTATCAGGAGTAGGATTAGTGTTTATTAGGCTACTAAGTAATAGCTAACGAGAATGGGATCTAGATGCCTTAATAGGCGTATAAGTAGGTATAAAAATAGGGGTAGGATGATAAGGTGTAGCTAGAGCAGAGACTCTTAAACGCTTAATACTAATATTAAGTCCAAACTAATACTAACGAAGCTCTTACGGCGTAAGCTTATAGTTAATAAAGATACGCTTAAGCCCAGAATAAATAGAGATATTGGCTGGCTAGTATAGTCTAGAACCACTAAGACCTTACTACGGCAACTATTAGTTACCTATCCGGTAGGTATCTAAAGGGTAACCTACCTAATAACGCATTATATTATGCTCTTTCGAAACTTAACACGTATGCGCGAACTCTTTCCTATAGTAGACAGCAACCTTCTTCTTATTACCCCTATTCCTTACCCTATCCTTATTATACTAACCTTACTCTTATATTAGGTGTTGCTGGCTAGCTTACTAGGAATTATAGGTAGTATAAATGGCCGTGGCATAGTCTTAAATTTGGCTAAGTTGTTTAGCATTTATATTAGAATAAGAGAGAGCTCGGGCGATATAATAGTTAAGGATATTAAAGGAACGTCGCTACTTAGGCCTAGGCTATTAAAGCTTAAAGTTAGCAATAGAAATCTATTAAGAATAGGAAAGCTTACCTTAACGTAATTACCGCTCTTAGTATGTATGTATTAATTATAAGAACTAAAGGTATTAGATTTAACGCAGTGCGTCTTATTATAAGCCTCCAGAATCCTATTATTAGATTTTTGGTCTTTTAAAGACATATAGGCAAAATTATTTAGGTAGGACTAGCACTAGTTGCGAGTTAGCGAAGGTTAGGGTTCTATATGCAAAGGTAGGGCTAGGATACGCTATAGAATTTGCTTAAAAGAGCAGTTAGTAGAAGAACGAAGAGGTATATTGAATTAATAATAAAAAAGAAGAAAATCTTAATGATATATTAAAGATACGTCTAAATTGGATAAAGGTTAATAATAGGAAGTAAGGTGTTAAGAAAAAGGATTAAGCTCAATAAGCAAAGTGTCTTTATACTTTACCGTCTAATATCCTTCTAGTAAATAGCCGCAACCTTACCGATATAACTCCGTTACAATAGCGTTATTTAAAAGGAAGGAAATACGTGTATAAGTTATTTAACTATTACTTCCTTATAAAAACTAACCACGCGGCCGGGGGAAGGTAATTAAGATGTTAAATTAAAGACGTATATGGGTTAAATTAGACCTAAAACGATACTATAGTATTAAAGAATAACGTTATAAACGTTTTTAATAATCGTATAATAGCTATAATTACTATCGCGAAATGTCCCTAATTACTAGGTAGTAGAGCTACGCTAAATATATAGTATAAAACTACCAGATTTAAAAGTATATACACTAAATCTTAAGAGATAAGTCTCTTTAACTAACTAATTAATACCTTAACCGNATNTAATANCCTAAGGGCAAATNNGGGAGCAATNNNTTAGTAACGNAGNGGATTATAAGAAAAGGATTATAAGAAAGAATTATAGACTATATCTTAGCAGTTAAAGACAACGGCAAGCTAAGGCTCTATACGTTAAATCCTATACTAAAAGGTTCTACGGAACTATACTAAAACACCAAATTGCTTATAATACTCGTGATTAATTATAGACCGGCATAAAGGCTTAGAAGCAGAGTTGTATAAAAATCCCTATATCAGCCTAGGTAGTTACTAGTATGCTTTTAGTAGGTTTTTAATAGGTCTCCTAGTAATCCTTACGTCTTTTCTCTAGTTATATTTTTTCCTTATTAAGGTTTTTTAGGAGTTTAAAGCAGGGGTTAGATAGATAGATGATATATAGCGGCATGCCAACACCTTTCCAATATCTCTCCAAACCTCTTCTGGGACGAGCCCTTATAATCTCCCTACCGTAAGGTAATGGCGATTGGGGGCCGACCGTAGGAAGGGGGGGGGTAATATAAGGGATATTATTGCGGACACCTTGGGTTGCCCTTAGGACAACCCCTAGACGCCCCTTAGATGGTCGCCGGTTATATGCTAGAGATACGTACCTGTAGTATATAGTCTCCATAATCCCAGAGGCCTTACCTCCTTAAGGATTCATCTCTCTTACCAATCTATCCTATTCTATAATTGTATCCTTATAGCCCCCTATCTATAAGATCCCCTTATAACGGGGCCTATAATAGGCGTCTTATAAATCTAGCTTTATAAAGATCTTCGCCTTAAATAGTTAATTTAATATTTTATTAACTAGCAGTAGCAGGTAACAGTTCTTAATTATAATCTTATTAAAACCGCGATAGTTTATATATAGCCTTATAGTTTTATCTAGTTTTAGGATAAAGAGGATTAGCGCGCCTGCTAGTAACTTATTAGGCTAAATCTACCCCTTTTCTAGTAACCTATTAAGGTATTTCTATAGGATCTTAAGCTCTTTATAAGAGAGGTTATAGATAAAAAGGTTTAGTAGTTACTTACCTTCTTTTAAATTAATTATATAGTTATATTTTAAGTTCTATAGTAAGACTTTAGCTTATCTGCCTAAAAGTATCCTTAGTAAGTGCCTTAGGCCTAATAGAATATTTAATATATTAGGATTGCGTTTATCCTCTATATTATTATTAGGTAGATACTAAAGCTCCCTTAAAATACTTATAGGCAGAGTTACGCGCTATAGTGGTTATTTATATATAGTTACTACTATATATTAAACCGTTTTATACAGTAGCTAGTAAAGGGTAGGGAAATCCTTAACGCAGCGTTTAAGGTGCTATAGTATACTTTTTGTATTATTACGGCACTGTTATAGACCTTAGTTGGGGGCTCGGCCGAGCTAAGCCTTAGCGCTATGTATATAGATATGTCCTTTCCTTGACCTTCTTCCAGTCCTCGTCTTGGAATTCTCGTTCACTAGCTACTAATAGATTCTGTTCTTTTAACTAAGCCTTTATATATATATTACTTAAGCCAAAGTAACCTATAGCGGTTAAAGTATTTTATAAAATCTTTAAGATCGCCGCCTCTATATAATATCTCTATAACCTATCTAGTAGTTCCCTATAGGGTCTCTATTATAAAGGGGTTATTACCTATATTAGGCTTTATACCCATCTTATTATAAAATAGGGGTAAAATTTAATACTCTTTTAGGTATAGAGTGTATACTATTTTACCTAGGGCTATATCTTCTAGGATATTCTCTAGGCTTATTAGTATTATACACCCTTCTAATTTTTTATTATTCCATTATTTAAAGGCTCCTGTCTTAAAGTATATTTTAGAATTTACTTTTACGAGCCAAGGGTGTCTAAGAATAAGGTTATAGCCTATAAAGTTAGCCGCCTAAAAGGGTTATAGGCCGACTACCTTAGTGCGGTTATATATATCGGCCACTAATTCTATAAGCTTATAGGTACTATATAGTTTAATCTAATACTTATCTAAAAAGTCTATAATAGGTTTCTGTTACCTTAGCAATAGAATAAGTTTATACTCTTTTACTAAATTATATTATATAAGATTAATTTCGACGCTGCTATTATATAGTACTTAGAACTATTATGCCTTACCTATAAAGAGTACCGTTTTTAGCTTAATAGTAATACAGAGAGTTTTTCCTTTTATATCTTGCCCTAGTTATAGCTAAAAGAGGTCCGCAACTAAGGCTTTTCTTTTTTAGATTATTAATACAGTTATCGCCCTGTTTTTTTTAAATAGAATTTACCTTTAGAGAAGTTTTCTCTTAACTTTTTAAAGTATTCCCATAAAGGTACTAGATAAGTATTAGGTTAGCCTTAAAAGTCTTTTCTATTACTTAAGGTCCCTAACTTTAACCCTTCTAAAGTTCTCTTTCTAAACGGCTTTTTTAAAGGTTAGGTCTGCCCTATATTACTATTAAAGTACCTATACTTTTAGTAACCCCTTAGCTTTCTACTAGAAGAGGTCTAGTTTCTTACCGTATTTTTAGCGTTTAGAACCACTTGTTTAAAATCTATATATATAGTAATTCGCAATAGGGCTCCTACGCGCTTAATTTTATTATAAATTACTAGCTTAATTCTAGCCTAAATAAACCTAGTCTTCTCCTTTTTATAGATACTACTATCCTTATTTTTAAAAGGGCTTTAACCCACCCATTAAGTACAAGTTTCCATAAAGTTTATAAACTGGCGGAAATCTTAGCGGTCTAGCTATATACCATTCTAGAATTGCTCTATATTATTATATTATATAATATATAAATCTTAAGTCCATTTCTTTAGAAAGGGTTATAGCTATAGCTATATACTAATTTGCTCTTTATTAAGCAAATTAAGTATAATCTAGTTTAGGGATCGATCTTTAATCTTACTAATAATCTATTATATACACTCTTTGGTATTATCTTGTATTATTAGTATCTTAAAGAAGTTATTTCCCTTATAAACCTAATTGTCTAGCTGCTAGGTATTGGGTCTATAGCGGAGTTCTAAATTACTAAAGGCCTTAGCCAGTCGGTCTATATCCTTTTTTTATTTATAGCGTAGATACCTTTCTAGGTCTTCTATACCTCCTTAAATAGATATTAAGTAACTCCTAAAAAGCCCTTAGCCTTAGCCAGGTTATAAAAGATTTTATTTAGCCTAGATTAAGCTCTACTAGATTTAAGCTTACCTTTAGAGGTTTCTAATATATTTATTAGTAAATCCTTCCCGTATAGCTTCTAAGAGCCTTATAGTAGCTTCTTAATATCTATTTTAAAGATAATTAGTTTAGGGCTCTTAACTTTCTAACTTTAGCCTTAGGGAAGCTCTAGCTATAGAGGTAGTATTAGTACTAGTAACTAGTATAAATTACCTAAAGGGGTAGGCCTGCTTAGCTTATAAGCAGTTTATATACCACCACTATACTAATTATAAGCTGGTGGTCTTTTAGGAGGGTTTTAGTTAGTTCCCTAGTTAAACGCATTAGTATATTTCTCTAGCATTTTTAGCTTAAAGGAAGATCTTAAAGTTACCTCTAGCGCTTAATCTTCTAATTAGTCTAAGTAGGGCTAAAGGGGCTTTAATTACTTTCTAGTAGCGTTATAACCGTTATAGAGAGTATCTATATTTTCCTTAGCAGTAACTATAGGTATATAAGAGTCTTTAAGCTCCTAGCGCATTTAGGTATTAGGGCTTGTTTAGCTATCTTACCTAGAGGTTTATATTATCGCAATCTTTTACTATTAAAGGGACCTTTTTACCTTAGCGTAATGGTTTTCCATAAGGTGTCTATAGAGTTTTCATTTAGATTATTATAAGATTTTTAAGGAGGATAGTAGTTGTAAATAGAAGATATAAACAAATAATCTAGTCCTTAAAGTTAACTACCCTTCTAAAAAGGAGTAGGAAGGATTTAAATATAAGGGGACTTTATAGATAGGGGGCTATAAGAATATAATTATGGAATAGAATAGATTAATAAGAGAGATAAATCCTTAAGGAGGTAAGGCCTTTAGGGTTATAGAGACTATATACTATAGGTATATACCTTTAGTATATAACCGGCAACTATTTAAGGGGTATCTAGGGGTTGTTTTAAGGGCAACCTAAGGTAACTGTAATAATATCCCTTACCCCTCCTAAACTTCGGCTTTACCCTACTTTTAAAATAAGCCCTTAAGTCTCTACTTTATAACTTTCTTAATTATTAAGTCTTGCTCTTTAACGGAAATACCGTACTACTTACATAGATGCGTATAAATATTAGTAGTAATTACCTCTTACTAGAATATACACTTAGCATAATACTAATATTGCTTACTATTTTTATTCTTAACTGGCTTACCCTTATAAAACTCCTATATATAGGACCAAGTATTTATTACGCAAATCTTTTGTTTTTTTAAGTAAGAGAGAACTGGAGAATTGGTTAGAGGATAATACGTTATAGTCTTTATTAATGTCAGCGTTATTAAATTAGTTACTATTAAGCTTAGATAGTTTAGATTAAGTACTAGAACTACTACTATAACTATATATAATGGATCCTAACTATAGGGGAGCTATAGTATTACAATACTAATAGTGTTAGGAGGGGGGGAGGGTAAGTAAAACTCTAAAAATAATAGAGTATCTACGCAGGAAATTAAAATATTAAGTTCCTATATATTTCTAGGAACGGCCGGCGTAGTATTAATACTATATAATTTACCTTAATATTTATAAAATGAACAAAAGCTTTAAAAAAAGCTATATATATATTTATAAGGGAAGACGGATATTTAGTGCTTATTATTTATTATAAATAAATATATTTATAAAAATTAATAAATAAAAAATTCTTAAGACTAACGTAGGTAATAGGGTTATAATAGTCGGCTACTACCGCCTTCCTAGTTAGGCTTACTAGGAGAATGGTTTAGAATATTAAAACACTACCTCTTTTAATAAGCTCCGTACTCGTCTCCCCCTAAACTTTATTTAGTAAAGCTCTTATAATGCTCTATAGCTTTAGGTAGACAAAGAGCTTATAACTCTATTAGGGCCTCTATAACGGCTTATAGAGGCGTATAAAATAGATATATTATATAAGCGGAGGGTTATTTACAATTCTAAAAATTGATTTTTATAATTATATAATTATAGCATCTAGTATACCAAACGCGTATCTACGCGTTTGGTGCACTAACTACTTACTTATAACTAATTAGGGGGGAGGACGCGTTAGTATATAGACTACGTAGTCTACCTTAATAGAATTGACAGTCACTCCCATCCAAAAGAGCATACGATACTATACGTATTTCGTGCCCCTGGATATAGCTTACTTATATTATTAAATTAATATAAACACTAATTAGTAAGCGCGCATAGATTAGCAATCACTTAATACCTCCCCCGAGCGATACACGATAGCGACTACCTATTTAATCCTAGTACGACCTACTAAAAGGTTGGAAGTTGGGGATTACGGACTATATTACCATCTCTATATACTTATTTAAGTCTTAGTACGGTTTACTAAAAGTTTATAAACGCGAATATAGACCTTTACGGAACCTTTTACCCTCCTACGAACTATTACGGACCTATTAATCGCCTTTATAGACCATTATAAAACCTCTTAAACTATTATGGACCCGTTAATCGATTTTACGGACCGTTATAAGACCTCCTCCACTCGCTATAAGCTATTACTACCTATTATAGCTTATATAGACATACCACGCTATATAATATGGCAGATATAAGTAAGCAAATTAACAAAGGTTAAAAGAAGTAAAATTAGGGAGTTGACCTTACGTCTATAAACGGCGTTAATAACTATATTAATTTTAAAATCCTTAAATACGGACACTTTAAGCTTCTAAATAATAATCTATAGGAATAATATAAGGAAGACTTTATAAACTTTACGGAAGCTATCTTTAAGACTTGCAACCTTATAGCTACCTATAACCTATAAACCCTTTTACGTAACTAAGGCGTATGGGTTAAAAAGGATAGGCAAGTTACTATTATACGGTCTCTATATAACACACTATATAAAGAGAACTAAACAAAATAAACTAAAGAGCAAATCCTAGATTACATTAAAACTAGCGAACTCTTTACCTCTTTTAAACTTAATAGGATCTCCAGTCTTATAGACAACCTATTTAACTAAATTCGTTCTATAAACTAAAGAGATCTTAGAATTAATCTTACGGGCTAAAGTATACCTAGTACTTAAGTTACGGACTATAATACCCCCGCAAACTAAAATATAGACTAAAACCCTTCTATCGCTTAAGTTATAGATCCGCAAAATACCTAAGTAAAGACCTATAGTAAGGAGCTAGCTAACCTAGCTAAGCTCTATACTAACGAATCTAAGTATAGCGGTGAAAACAATAACTTTAACTTTAAACTAACTATCTTTACGGACCTCTGTTAGAAGGCTAATATTCCTAAATAAAAATTTAGCTAAGCCTATTCTACTATACTGCGTAGCCTAGCCCTTAATCACTACTACACTAACCTTAAGAGTAACCCCCTTAGTGTTTTCTTTAATAAGCTATATAAAGCTATACGTAACTACTTTAAAGGGCTAAAATATAAGCGTAATATCTTTACCTAATAGAATGCGA
Organism: Cenococcum geophilum 1.58; assembly: GCF_001692895.1. NCBI lineage: Eukaryota > Fungi > Ascomycota > Dothideomycetes > Gloniales > Gloniaceae > Cenococcum > Cenococcum geophilum. Next base: position 429,867 of record NW_027137596.1, read on the forward strand.
TTAAGTTACGGACTATAATTAATAAGAATACCGAAAAATCGACTATAGAGTGTCTGCAAATCCTTATTAAAGACCTTCAGCACCTATAGCACGGCCTTAATATTAAGTTTAAATAGACGACTTTCTATATAATAAACTTATTATAGCTTACTAAAAAGTAGAGCCCTATAAATATGCCTATTATAAGCCTATAGACACCTTAACTGGCCTTATTAATAATTTACGGTCCTCTATTATAATGTATGAAGTTTTAAACCTACTAGGTAGTACTTAAGCCTTTATTACGGACCTATAAAACCTATAAACTAACTTAAATACCTACTTTACGGACCACCGCTACCGCTAGTAGTACCCGCACCAACTAAGTCCTACCTGTAACTACTAAAGTAACTCCCATATAAAAGTATACCCCTATAGACAAACCAGCCAGAAGTGCTTTATATATAGTAAGGAAGGATATTAGTTTATAAGGCATACCTAGAAAGAACGTAATAAGTTTAAGAAGAGATTTAACAATTAGATTAACTAGTTTATTATAAACTATAAAGAAAAGGAAGCGGAGGAGTCTTTTAACAAGTTAATAGAAGCCCTTATAATTAATTTTAACTTAGATACTTAGGAATAGGAGACCTTAAAAATATTCCTAACTACTTTTAGACCTTTTACGGACGGCTAAGCCTTTAATATTATAACTATATTAGCCGATCGCTCCTTTATATACTTAATCGCACCTAAAAACCAACCTATAAATATACCTGTTGGACCTATTATAGATATTATAAACCATAAATAGAACCCATTTGTATATATTACCACAAAACGCTATACCCCTAAAGAATTCTATAGCGTTATAATCGATATAAGTGCCTCTAAAAAGTCTACTATAGGTTATAAATAATACCTTATATATAAGACCACTATAAATAATAATATGGATATTAATACTATATAAACTGGGGTTATAAATATCTAATTCGGCATTAGCTTAACCGTATTAATTAAATTAGTTACAGTTAAGACCCTAATTAGCCTAGTTAACTTCTATATAGTAAAAGCGGACACCCCTTTTCTACTCTATTTTACGGATATAGATAGGCTATAGGTTTACTATAACAATATTATAGACACCCTAATTGGCCCCGCAACTGCCCTAGGAAGCAAGTATATTACCCTACTAATTATATAACGATTTAGACACCTATTCCTTATATAGGGAGAGACTTTACGGACCTATATTTAAAAATCTTTTAACTATAACCTATGCTACCTTACTAGTACTAAAATCTACCGCCTATACCGCCGTTTCGGCCACTTATTAGCCGAAAAGCTGTATAGAGTCCTTAAACGCTTTAAATATAATAACGTTAATAGGAAGGCAATTAACCACCTAACTAAATACTACTCCTTCTGCTAGAAATACAGACGTTCCCTAAGCCGATTTAAGTTTACTCTTTATAAAGACCTTAATTTTAACTACTTAGTATACGTAGACATTATATATATTAACGGCAGCCTAGTATTATATATAATTAACAAGGCAACCCGTTATTAAGCCGCCTATTAGTTATAAAATATATCTATAAAATATACTTAGGATATTTTACGGACCTGCTAGATTAATATATACGTTAGACTCCCTAAGTATATTACCTATAATACTAGTAGGAACTTTATTAGTAAGGAATTCCAATAGTACGCTATGGCTATGGCTATTTTAATAAAAGCCGTTCTGGTTAAGGCGTACTAGTCTATTAAACTTATTAAGTAAGCTTACCTAGCTTTATAGAGAGCTTACTAGATTATCACGGACGAGTATAAGGATATTTAAAAGGAACTAGCTTTATAAATAGCCGTAAAAGCCGTTAATAATACCGCTAGCTGTAATGGCGCTATCGCACGTTACCTGCCAAATTCTGCTATATTCTGCCGACCTATAATTGGCCCGCCTAAAGCTAGCGCCTTAGCGGCTCACCCTATATATTTGTTTACATCGGTCCTAGCAACCCCTTTTCCTTCTCTTTAGCTTAGTATCTTTGTAAGATAGCATTCTATAAGCTTTAGTTTATGTTACGGAGTAAGCACAAGCGGTGATAATATATAGCGAAGTAGGTATTATTAAGCTATGTATATAAACTGCGTAATAAAGTCAAGACGTTGCGTAAGGAAAGAAGGTAGGAAAACGGGAAGAAAGGGCATATATCGTTAACTTAGTTGCTTGGTTAACACGTATATAGGCAGAATAGGGTTCAGGTTATAGTCCTAGCAGAACTTAGCAGAATTTAGTAGAACTTGGCAGAATATAGCAGAATGCCGTAGATTGCCGTTAGATTGCCATTAGATTGCCGTTAGATTGCTATTTTGCGGTTGGTCTCTAATTACTAAGTTAGTAGAAACAGGTAGACGTGTGCAAGGTGTTATGGGGGTATCCTATAACAGTACCCCCCCTTTAAACTTGAGCTTCTGTAAGATGGGGCTATAGTAGTTCTAGGTAGAGTTTATAAAAGTCTTCTGCGGCTTATATAAGTCCTATAGAGTTAATAGGTTCCTATAAGGACTTGGTAAAGCCTCTCCATTTTATAAAATATATATATTAGCGTTTCCGTTTATCGTACTTAATATCATTAATTCTTTTAATAAAGTACTCGTTCTTACCATCTACTTTAACTGGTAGGGGAGGGTCTTATATCTATCTAGGCAGGGCGTCTAATATAGGGGTAGTAGGGCGGAGGACTAACGTATGGAATATAGGGTGGATTTTAACCGTATCAGGGAGCTTTAGTTAGTAGGCATAAGGAGAGATAACCTTTTTAACCTTATAAGGGCCAGCGTTCTTCCAATTAAGTTTCTTAGTAGGTCGTTTTATGTTTAGATTTCTTATATCTAGCCAGACAAAATCGCTAATTTAGTAGGCCGGTGCTAGGGTTTATTTCTTATTCGCTGCGGCTTTATAGACAGATTAAGCCTATATCATCTTATTAGTAAGGAACTGTTATAGTTCATCTATCTTTTTTACAAATTTATTTGCTTCTGCGACTTATAAGGCGTAATAAGTAGGGTAAGGAACATTACTAAAGGGTTTAAAACCCATTTGTAGGTGCTAGCCGTAATTAGCTAGGAATGGGGAGACTTTTATAGTTTCCGAGATGGAATTATTTGTAGTAAACTCGGCGAATATAAGCTAGTTGATCTAGTTATCCTATAAATATAACGTGTATATCCGAATATACTATTCCATTATAGTATTTATGCGTTCTGTTTGGCCATCCGTTTCTAGGTAATACGCGGTAGATAATAGTGCTTTAATATAGAGTCGAGTAGTCAGTTTTTTCTGGAATGCTGAGATAAACTGGCTGCCTCTATTAGAGATAATTATTTCGGGGAGTCTGTAGAGTTTCTATATATAATCTAGGAATAGTTGGGCAACGGTAGGCGTTAATATATTGGGGCAGGCGATTAAGTGTCTTATTTTAAATAGTCGGTCTATAACTACTATAATGTTTGTACAGCCTCTACTATTAAGAAGGTTAATAATAAAGTTAATTAAGATATCCTTCTATCTTTGGTTTGGAACAGGCAGCGGCTTTAAAAGACCGTTATACGTCTTATGCGAGGCTTTAGCTCGTCGGCAGGTGTAGTAGCTAGAGACGTACCTTTATATTATATTATGCATGTTCGGCTAATAATACTCCCGTTAGAGTAGTTCTAGGGTTTTTTCTCGGCCCAGGTGGCCGGTAATAGGTAGATTGTATACATATTTAAGGAGTTTAAGCTTAAGCTTATTATAATTAGGGATAACTAGACGGTTCTAGTAATATAAGCAATTTCCACGGGCTTTATATTTACTTAGAGAAATCTTTTTAAAGCGTCTAATGCCATCTTATATTAGCTTAAGCGTCTCTTAGATAAACTCGTTATTTAGGTATTTATTAACTATAATCTATTTAATTAATTAATTAGTTATTTTAAGGACGTGTACTATAAGATCTTTAGTGGGAGGGTTAAATAGTTTAGGGTAAAGCAGGGTCTAATTTTGGTAAGAGCGCGCTTTTTTTAGGGCTGGCGCGTCTTATAAGCGTTAGGTTAGGGTATTAGGCTTCTAACCTTAGACGCCTAGGTGGTATATAATTAAGAATTGGAAATAAGACAGATATTCTAACTAGCGGGCCTAATAATGACTTAGCTGTTTTGTGGTTGTGAAGTACTGTAGGTTCTTATAGTCGCTAAAGACCTTAATTAGAAATCTAGTGCCTTCTAGTTTGGGTTGCTATTGTTTAAAACACCTAATAATAGCTAACAATTCCTTATTATAGATCTTGTAGTTATATTTGGCTAGGCTTAGTCGTTTTAAGAAGTATACTATGGGGTATAATACTCTATCCTCGTTATATTAAGATAGGATGCCTCTAGTGACGTAGTTAGATAAGTCGGCTTCTATAATACTTATTTAGTTTAAGTCGAAGTATTAGAGTATAGGCGCAGTAGTAAATATAACTTTTAGATAGGTAAAGGCCTTCTTATATTCCTTATTAAAGATAAAAACTTTATTCTTTTAGGTTAGAGCTATAAGGGGTAAAACTAGGGCGGAGAAGTTATTAATAAACTGTTGGTAAAAATTAGCAAATCCTATAAAGGCTCTTACGTCCTTAATGTTCTTAGGTTCTTGCCAGTTTATAATTACTTTAACTTTCTTTAGGTTTATTCGTATACCGTTTATAGAAATAAGGAGTCTAAGGTATAGGACTTCCATTTTATAGAACTTATATTTATCTATATCTAATTATAAACTAGCTCCGTACAGGGCTTATAGGATAAGGTTAACGTATTTCCGATGTTTGGTTAGGTTATTACTATATATTAGAATATCGTTAATATAAGCAGTATAAAAGATGTCCAGGTAGGGGCGTAGGGTATTATTTATATAATGTTAAAACGAGCTTAGGGCGTTTATAAGGCCAAAGGGTGTTACTAAGTACTTAAATAGTCTATATTGGGTACGAAATGCAGTAAACTATTTATCCCCTTTTATAATGCGGAGATGGTTAAATATAGAGATAATATTAAGCTTTGTATAGTAACGAGCCTTACTTAGTTAGTTTAGTGTCTCCTATATTAACGGGATCGGATATTAGTTCTTAATAGTAATGGTGTTAAGAGCTCGGTAGTCTATATAGAAGCGTAAACCGCCGCTAGGTTTCTTAACGAAGATTACTGGTGCGGCTATAGGCGATAAGCTTGCTCTAATAAATCCTTTGCTTAGGTTCTTATCTAAATACTTTTATAGTACTTAGAGTTCGTTTTAGGATATCCTGTATAAGGGTCTAAATCTAGGCTGCTTTCCTTCTTTAAGTACAATCTTATAGTTATACAATTGGTGTTCCGGTAGCTTATTAGCTTCCTTCTATAAGAATACCTCTAGGCGGTTATAGTACTCTACTGGTACCTTTATAGCAGGGTTAGTGTGCTTCTTTAGTGCTAAGGCCTTCTTAATATTAGCTATAGTAACAGTAAAGATTATATATTTAGGTTTTTTAGCAAGTTGCGCTAACGGAGTAGCTCTAATTATGCGGATATCTAGGGTACCGAGCTTATTTGGCTTGTCTGTAGTTTCTTATTTAGGTTTCGGTTTAGTATTAGGTACGGAGTTAATATTAGATTTAGGTTTGGGTTCTTTAAGTATTCTTTTTATTATAGGATACTAGTCCTTCTAGTAGTTTTATATGCTAAGCTTAAGTTTCTGTTTAGTTTAGGGCGGTGTAGTACTTAGTAATAACTTATGGAGCTTAGTGGAATTTTCGGATCCTTAGTGGGTGTCGGTGGAATTCTCATGTTAGTGGAATTTGGTGGAAATCTTACGTTAGTAGAATCTGGTGGATTCTTTAGATTTCGGTTTTAGGTCTAAGTAGTAAGTTATAAAGCACTTCTGCTTACAACGGGAGGTGGTAAATAGAAGCTTAAGGTTGTCCTAATTGATAGTTACCTTATATAGCTTTATCTAGGGTTGTTTAAGGATTACTAAATAACCTAGGGTGGTAACGAAAAGCTTAATTAGTTCTTTATGGTTTAGGTATTGGAGTCTTAGGGTTACTACGTAGGTAATACGGCCTAAGATGGTGCGTTTGCTATTAAATCTAAATATATTAATATGCCGGTCAAGGGGGGTTAGGGTAAAACTATTATCTTATATAAAGATCTTATTAATAAATCCTATACCGCTAGCTTCTGTGTTAATTAGGATTTAAGCGTTAGCCTATTAACTATTCTGCCAAAGATAATAGTTAATAGTTATACTACGGTTCTAAGAGTCGGAGTTTATAACGTTAAATGCGTTTAATAAGATCCTATAGCAGAGCCGTCTTAGAGAGCGACTTAGCTCTAGGACCTTCCTTTTAGAGGTAATTAGGGTGGGGTTCTTATAGGACGTTGGTTGGAGCTTTGTCCTCATAAACGGTGCTTACTAATTATTAAGCTGGAGCTAGATAAAGATTAGGGACAGTAGCTAGAGGATTGGGGCAGTAGGCTGCTAGCGTTAGCTGTTTATAGGTCTTTTTAAAAAGGGGCGGAGCAGTAATTAGAGAGGTGGGAGTTACTTCTATATTTAAAGTAGAGGCCTAGCTTAATGCGTTGTTCTTATTTAGAGGACCCTAGTAAGGCATATCCTAGGGTCCCAGTATTAATATCTATGGCATTAGGGTGCTTAGGTTAAGATAATAACTTAGTAGGCGTTTACGGGGTTATTATATTATACTAATAAACGGGCTTTAGTGTAAGGCGTAGTATATTATTATACCGTTTATTAAAAACATTTATATAGGCGTTAAGAGTTTCTAGAAGGTCTACGCCTATTAGGGAGGTTTTTAGTTTAGGGCTTAGGGATTTAACGAGGCTGTTAATTAGTGCGGAGTTATTCTAGCCTATTTCCTTTGCGTAGCGGTTAAATTTAGAGAAGTATACTGGGAAACTTTTCTTTTCTTAAGTTATTTGGTTTATCTTTCTTTAAGCGGTAGCTTAGTAGTTTAAGTTACTATATATAGCTTTAAGAAGTATAACTAGGCTTTATACTAAGTTTGGTTAAAGAGGTTTAATAAGGTTAGCTACATCTCCTTTTAGTTAACTTAGGGCGTAATAGAGTTGGTTAGCTTCGGTTGGGTAGCGGTTAGTATTACTAGTTAGCTTATTCTTAAGCCGGCTTAAAAATAACTAAAGCTTTTATTATTTACTAGTGAATACTAGGGGGTCTAGTAGTTTCTTAGATCGTTTTAGTACGGTAGTCGGCTCTATAGGGTAAGTAACTACTATTAATTTAGGGCTTGCGTTCCGCGTATTTATCTCTAGAGATAGCGTTCAGTCTTAGGGCCTTAATGTAGGCATCTTAAGGATACGGACTTCTTCTTAAAGTGCTTTAATTAATTATTGTTATCGTGCTTCTTATTCAGCTTGCTATTAAGTTAAAGTAGCTTAGTGTTATGCAAGGGCGTCTATAAAGGACTTCTGTATACCTACTAATTGTTTTTAGAGTGCGGCTATAATAGCGTCGGCCGTTACGGGGGCTTTAGGGTCGTTCTGTATTTTCGGAGGGTGGTATAAGTTTTTAACGCAACGTAGTGTCACGGAGTAAGCATAAGCGGTGATAATATATAGCGAAGTAGGTATTATTAAGCTATATATATAAACTACGTGATAAAGTTAAGACGTTATATAAGGAAAGAAGGTAGGAAAACGGAAAGAAAGGGCATATATTGTTAACTTAGTTGCTTAGTTAATACGTACATAGGTAGAATAGGGTTTAGGTTATAGTCCTAGTAGAACTTAGCAGAATTTGGTAGAACTTGGCAGAATATAGCAGAATGCCGTAGATTGCCGTTAGATTGCTATTAGATTGCCGTTAAATTGCTATTTCGCGGTTGGTCTCTAATTGCTAAGTCAGTAGAAATAGGTAGACGTGTGCAAGGTGTTATGGGGGTGTCCTATAACAGTTTAGAGGCATTTATATAAGCCGTTATATTATACTAAGCTCTCCTTACCTTGCCTAGGAAGGCCTTAATAATATCCTACTCTAAAGAAACTTTGTCTACAATAACGCATTAACGCGCTATACTTAGATATTAAAACAACTCTATATTACCTAGGAAGGCCTAGATAATATCTTACCTTATAAGCTAAATAGGACTGGACCTATACCCCTAGAATTAAAACTAAAGTATATAATACTAATAAACCTTAAAAAGCTAACGATAGTACCTAAAGTAAGCTTATTTAAGAGAGCTATCTTTACCTAAGAGGAACCTAAGATCTAATTAGGATTAGAAATTAAAGATAATAATAATATTATAGACGTACGCGAGCAGATTCGCGCCCTTATAGCTAGCTACGTCAGGAAAAATTTTACCAGCATTTTTGCAGCATTTAGCAGCATTTAGCGGCTAAATGCGCATTCCGCGCACTATAACGTGTAGTATATAGTATTGACTAAGGTGCGGCATACTGCTATATTTAATAATATAGTGCGGTATACTGCTGCGTACTGCTGTATTTAACAATATAGTGCGGTATACTGCTATATTTAATAATACAGTGCAGCTAATTATGCATTTTGCGCATTCTGTATATAATGCCCTCCTCGTATATTCTGTACATAATGCCCTTCTCGCGTATTCTATATATAATGCCCTTTTCGCATATTCTATATATCTTACTTACTTTAAGCAATAAATAAGTATTGCTCTTCCTATGCAGTTGGTGCAAAATAAATTATATTATTTTAGATAATTTAATATAATATAGCGATGGTTCTCCTCTACCCGCCTACCTACTAACCTACCTACCTGCCTGCCTGCCTACCTATCTACCTACCTACCTACCTACCTNCCTACCTGCCTGCCTACCTGTCTGTCTATCTATCTATCTGTCTATCTATCTATTTATACCTACCCGTCTATACCTACCTATCTATGCCTACCTGTCTATATTACCTTAATTCGATCGATTAATCGAATCGTTTATTATATTCGCTGGCTGGTCGTTTAAACGGTTGTTGTGTGGCTCTAGCGACGGTTATATAGCGATGACGACGGTCGTCTAGCTCTGGCGACGGTCATCTAGCTCCGGCGACGGTCGTCTAGCTCTAACGACGGTTGTCTAACTCTGACGACGGTCGTCTAACTCTAACAACAGTTGTCTAACTCTGACGACGGTTGTCTGGCTCTGACGGTCGTTTAGCTTTGGCGACGGTCGTTTACTAGCTGTCGTTCTGGTGTTTTCCTAGGTAGGGAGGATATAAAAAAGGGTAAAAAATGAGGTGGCTACCTAGGTGTATATAGGGGGTATACTTGGCAGAGGTATATATAGAGGCTATTGGGAATATAGCAGGGACCTAATAGTAGTATATCCCGCGTATATATAAAGGCTTTATATAGAGCTTCGTATAGAGCCTCCGTACGTAGAGCCTTTGTATATAGAGCTTTATATAAAGCCTTATATAGAGCCTTACACAGAGCTTTATATAAGAGCTTTATATAGAGCTTTATATAGAGCTTTGTGTAGAGCTTTATATAAAGCTTTATATAAAACTTCGTATAGAGCTTTATATAGAGCTTTATATAGAACTTCGTGCAGAGCTTTATATAGAGCTTTGTGTAAAGCCTTATATAGAACTTTATATAGAGCCTTATGTAGAACTTTATACAGAGCCTTATATAGAACTTTAGGAAAAAATTACTAGCATCTAATTTTACTTTTCTGCCATTTTAGCATTTTCTAGCATTTAGCAGCTAAATGCTAATACTTAATTATAAATGCNGCATTTNGCGGCTAAATGCTAGTACTTAGTAATAAATGCTNNATTTAGCTGCTAAATGCTAATACTTAATTATAAATGCGGCATTTGGCGGCTAAATGCTAGAAAATGCTGAAAATGCTAAAATGGCAGAAAAGTAAAATTAGATACTGGTAAATTTTTTCCTAACGTAGGAAGCTAATTATCTTAAAGTAAGAAATATATAAGAGACCCTATAAGAGATCCTAGAAAGCCTTACAGCCCTATAAAATAGCCTAGCTTCCCCTTTTTAAAGCCCTAGCTAACCTGTTTACTCTACTAAATATAATACCTTAGGGAGTACGGATATAATAATAAAGTAATTAAAGTCCGTTAAGCTCCCTACATCAGGAAATTTTTTTTTAGGCGCGTTATTGCAGCCGAAAATTGGGGTCTGCTTAAAATTGCGACTTAAGCGACTTAAGCAGACCCTAATTTTTGGCTGCAACAAAAATGTAATAAAAATGTAATAAAAATACTATAAAACTGTATAAAGCGCTGCACGAAGCTCTATATAAAGCTCTATACGAAGCTTTATACGAGGTTCTATACAAGGCTCTATATAAAGCTCTATATATAGAGGCTCTATACAAAGCTCTGTACGAAGCTCTGTACGAAGCTCTATATAAAGCTCTATATAAAGCTCTATACGAAGCTCTATACGAAGCTTTACACGAGGCTCTATACGAGGCTTTACACAAAGCTTTGCGTATAGAGGCTTTATATAAGGCTCTACACAAAGCTTTGTATAAGGCTCTACACAAAGCTTTGTATAAGGCTCTACACAAAGCTCTATATGAAGCTCTGCACGAAGTTCTATATAAGGCTCTGCACGAAGTTCTATATAAGGCTCTGCACGAAGTTTTATATAAGGCTTTATACGAAGCTCTATACGAAGCTCTGCACGAAGTTTTATACGAAGCTCTGCATAAAGCTCTGTATAAAGTTCTATATAAAGCTCTATACGAAGCTCTACACGAAGCTCTGCACAAAGCTCTGCACGAAGCTCTTATATAAAGCTCTACATGAGGCTTTACAGAAGGCTCTATATAAAGCTCTGCGTATAGAGGCTCTGCGTACGGAGGCTCTATACGAAGCTCTACACAAAGCCTTTATGTGTACGCGGGATATACTACTATCGGGTCCCCGCTATATTCCCAATAGCCTCTACACGTGCCTCTGCTAAGTATACCCCCTATATACACTTAGGTAGCCACCTTATTTTTTACCCTTCTTTATATCCTCCCTACCTAGGAAGACACCAGAACGATAGCTAGTAGACGACCGTCGCCGGAGCCAGACGACCATCGCCGGAGCTAGACGACCATCGCCGGAGCTAGACGACCGTCGCTAGTGCTAGACGACCGTCGTCAGAGCTAGACGAGCCAGATGACCGTCGCCAGAGCCAGGCGACCGTCGTCAGAGCTGGACGACCGTCGTCAGAGCTAGACGACCGTCGCCGTCGCTAGATGACCGTCGCCAGAGCTAGACGACCGTCAGAGCTAGACGACCGTCGTCAGAGCTAGACGACCGTCGCCGGAGCCAGATGACCGTCGCCAGAGCTAGACGACCGTCGCCGTCGCTAGATGACCGTCAGAGCCAGACGACCGTCGTCATCGCCAGACGACCGTCGCCAGAGCCACACGACCGCTGCTAGAGCCACACGACAACCGTTTAAACGACTAGCCAGCGAACATAATAAACGATTTGATTGATTAATCGAATTAAGGTAATATAGACAGGTAGGCACAGATAGGTAGGTATAGATGGGTAGGTATAGACAGATAGACAGACAGATAGATAGATAGATAGATAGATAAACAGATAGGTAGGTAGGTAAGTAGGCAGATAAGTAGGCAGGTAGGTAGGTAGGTAGGTAGGTAGGCAGATAGGTAGGCAGGTAGATAATTTGGAGCCTCTATAAGAGGCTTCCCCCTTAATGCCTAAAGTAGATAGCTCTATATTTTATATAGTTATAATATAAATATATTTAAAAGTATATTATAGAAATCTATGGGAATATATAATAATTTGGTTATTATATAATATAATAATAATTTATATAGTTACAATTTATACAGTTCGTACAGTTTATACAGTTTATATAGTTCGTACAGTTTGCGCGCTATTTATTTGTAGGGTAGCAAAAAGCTAGAATTAGTTTGGTAGTTGAGCGTTTTGCTACAATTTGCTAGCAGATGCTGCAATTTTGTTGCGAAATGCGCGGTTTACGCGAATCGCTAACGACCATATACGACCACGCAAATCGCACAGTTTGCAGCAAATTGCCGCAATCTGCAACAAAGCGCCCAAAAAAAAAATTCCTGATGTAACCCCCTACTACTATTTAATAGGATAAACCTTACCTTTAAGAATTAGAGGATTTAAGTATAAGGAAAGCTTTATATTAACTATAACCATTTCCTTTCTAAAGAAGCTAAAATGCTCTACCTCTTTAATTAAACCACTAGGGACGCCTAACGGCACCTTTAAGCTAAGTTTAAGGATAATTCCCCTATCTAATTTATATTTATTAATAAGATAATACGGTACCTAGCGGCTATTTACGTTAACCTAAATAAGGTATGGGATGCCTGTTATAACTATAATCGCCTAATAATAAAACTAAACTAACCCTTTACTAAATTCTAGACTTAATTCTTATACCTTATAGGAGAAGGCTAGGTTCCCCTTAAGAACTATTAATTAGACCTATATAATAAGCTAATAATCCGGCTATAAGAAAAGATCGCTATAACCTTAAATAACCTACTAACCCATAAAAGACTTGCAGCTTATTGCCTATTATTAAACTTAAAACTAAAGTGAATTAACGCCCGCCCTAATTAGTAGAAGCAACTCCGTAATAATTGGAACTTACTAGTTATACCTATAAGAGCTAGAGCAGGAAGATAAGTTACGACTGCTCTTATACTAAAGGCGGTTATAACTATACACTAGCGAGCCTCGCCCGACTAGTTATATACCACGCCATTAACTAATATTTACTATAATACTCTAATTAACCCTGCCTTAGCTACGTACTTTAATTATAATAAGTAGGGTTACTTTACCTTATCCTGCCCGGAGCTAAAGGATATAGGCGATATTAAGGANATNGAGGAAGNAGAAACGTCNAATAANTTNGGAAAAAAAGAACCCTAGGNAAAGACTNCCCCNTAGGGTANCCTATTAATCTTAAAGAGATTAATCTTAGTTAGTTAATAGGTAGAAATCATTTTACGGTTCTATATATAGTATCTTAAAATAGATATAGAGTTAATATAACTACCCTTATTAATACTAGAGCAAATAGCTTCGCCTTTATAAATACTGCTTATATAAATAATGTTGCTAAGTTTTTAAATGCAGAATCCATCTAACTAGAGAAGCCTATTTAGGTAAAAGGCTATAACAGCTGAGCCGGTTAGCCTATTACCCACGTCTTAAAGTTATATATCGCTCTTAATAGATGACGCTAATATAGTATCCCCTTTTGTATTCTAGACCTAGGGTCCTATAATATAATCCTTAGACGAAAATAGATATCCTATTTTAATATTTAGTTAAACGTGTAATAAAGACGGTTTGTTTAGCCGGAGGATAGACTAAAGTTACCCTCTTTTATTAGGGAGATCCGAACTAACTATAAGACACTAGCCGTAAGGGCTAACCCTATTTACTAGTAGGATATCTAGGCCTATAACCTAGCCTTTACCTAAAAAGACGCCCGCCGTAAAGCTGGAAAGAACTCTATACTAATAAAGATACTTTCCTAAAGCGCTATATTTAAAGAGGACTCTATATACGGAAGCGGGATAAATAGTAATATAAATAATGTCTAAATTATATAGATCTAACTAGTATGGAAAAGAACGTATTAATAGGATATAAGGAATAACCTCTAAAAGATATAATAGGAGCTAAAAGGAGTAATAATGACGCTAGTACCCTAGAAGTCCCTAAAGTTATATACGCCCCTATTATTAGGCAAACCCCCTACTATAGATATTACTGCAATTAGCGCTATAGCGTTCTACTTTAATATATACCGAAAGGACAATAAGGTCTTTATAACGAGCCTATATAAGATTAACCAAATTATTAATAATAGAGAGGAAAGGCTAGCTAAGGAAACTAACGAGGAACTAGTTAAACGCCTCCTCTTTACCATTTATATAGACTATAAGGATGTATTCTTAAAGGCGGCCTTAGATAAGTTATTTCCCTATTAAACGTATAATTATAAGATTCAATTAAAAGCCAATAACTCGCTAGGCTATAGCCCCCTCTACTATTAATTAATAGATAAGCTAAAAGCAATAAAGTAGTACTTAATTAATAACCTAGATAAAGGGTTTATTAAGCTAAGTTAAGCCCTTTTACTTCCCCTATTCTGTTTATAAAAAAGCCTAATAAAGGCCTTTATTTTTATATTAACTATTAAAAGCTAAACGCTATTACTTAAAAGAACCGGTATCCTATTCCTTTAATAAACGAGACCCTTATATATTTAAGCTAGGCAAAGATCTTTACTAAACTTAATATCCGTTAAGCTTTTTACTAAATTAAAATAAACCTTATATCTGAAGATTTAATAATATTCCGTACCCGTTATAGTTCCTATAAATATAAAGTTCTTCCTTTTAAACTAATAAACGGACTGGCTACGTATTAAAGGTATATAAATAACGTTCTTTTTAATTACCTTAACGAATTCTATATGGTATACCTAGACGACATTTTTATATACTTAGATAACGAACTTAAGTATTAAGTTTATATTAAAAAGGTCCTAGAGAGACTATAGAACGCGGGCTTATAAGTTAATATTAAGAAATGCGAGTTTGGGGTGAGATGTATGAAATACCTTAGGTTTATCGTAACTATAGAAGAAATTAAGGTTAACCCTAAAAAGGTAGAGGCAATCTATAACTAGAAGCCCCTTTATATAGTAAAGGAATCTAATCCTTCCTTAGCTTTTATAACTTTTACCGCTAGTTTATCCGTAACTATAGAATTATAGTAAAATATCTTATATGACTAACTAGGAAGGACACGCCTTTTATTTTTAATAATAGCTATATAAAAGCCTTTAAAGAGATAAAGGATCGGCTTATCTCTTCCCTAATTCTTTATTACTATAACCTAGACCTTAAATTAATGCTAGAAACGGACGCCTCTAATAGGGTTATAGTAGGAATCCTATTACAGTTACATCTAAACGGCGAATAGTACCCTATAGCTTTCTTCTTAAAGATAATAAACCCGGCTAAGTATAACTATAAAGTATATAATAAAGAAATGCTAGCTATTATTTAATTACTCTCCTAATAGTGCGCAGAGCTTAAAGGTATAAACTTCTAAATTAAGATATATATAGATTATAAAGCCCTAAAGTACTTTATAACTATAAAGCCCTAAAGTACTTTATAACTATAAAGCAGCTTACTAAATAAGAAGCCTAGTAGGCCGAAATACTCTCCTAATTCTTCTTTATAATTATATATTATTTTAGTAAGTAAAACTCTAAGGCTAATACCTTAACTTAAAAAGAATAAGATATAGGACCCTAAAATAAGCTAAAGACCCAATATTAGACGCGCGCCTTTTTTTATCTAGAATAGCTTAACCTACGGATCCTTAAGGAGCTAGACTTTTAGTAAAACGAGCTAGCACTAATAAAGGAGTCCTTAAATAAGCTAATAGGGCTAATTAACCGCCTCCTAACTATAAACCGCACGGCTAATACTTTAAGGGCCCTCCGTAAATAAGCCGTAAAAGGAAACCCCGATTTTAAGACGGAGGAAGGATTACTCCTATACTAGGAGCGGCTTATAGTCCCTAATATTAATAATCTACGGACTAAACTAATCCGCGAAGCTTATTGCTAAGTCTTTACGGCACACCTTAGCAAGAATAAGACCCGTAAAATTATTAACTGCTACTACTACTGGCTAAGAATAATTATAGATATTGATTGATATATACGGAACTGCAAAGACTGCTAAAAAGCTATAATTCCATGGGATAAGACCCTAGGACTACTTAAGCCACTCTTAATACTAGAGCGCCTTTAGTAGTATATCTCTATAAACTTCTATAAACTACCTAGAGACTGTAACGGATATAATATAGTTATAGTTATAGTTATAGTTAACCGCTTTAATAAACGCCCGTTTTTAATTCCCTATTATAAGAATATTAATGCTAAAGAGGTAGCCCGGCTATATGTCTATTACGTTTACCAAATCTATAGACTATTAGATACTATTATGTCTAATTATAGGCTATAGTTTATATTAGTCTTCTGGAATAAGTTTACCTAAATCCTAGGCATTAAGCTAAAGCTTTTTACGGCTTATTACCCCCAGATAGACGGTTAGATAGAGATTATAAATTAGTACCTGGACTAGAGGCTTAGGCCTTTTATTAACTATTTCTAGAATAACTAGTCTAAACTACTACCCTTAATAGACTACGCGTAAGCAACCCTACCCTATAACTTTATAGGGTTTGCCCCGATTTAGCTAGAAATGGGATACTTACCCTATATAAGCTTTAACTAAAAAAGGCTAGAAGAACCCTAGACTATATAAGAGAAGCTATCCTATACTAAGGCTTAACAGTACGCTAAATAATTGGAGGAAGCCTGGATAGTAGCCCACGAGAACCTAGAAAAAGCTTAGAGGTTAATAAAATAGTAGGCGAATAAATACCGTTAAGAGCCTAATTTTGCCCCTGGCGATATGGTCTAGGTTATAATAAGAAATTAGAAGACTAAACAACCTAGCCGTAAGCTGGACCACTAGATAGTAGGACTATATAAGGTTTTTAAAAAAATAGGTAACTTGTATAAGATAAAGCTCTTAGATTTAATTAGGGTTTACCTTATTTTCTTACTAAATAAGTTACGGAAAGTTATAAACGACTTATTGCCCAGATAAAAGAACGAGCCTCCCCTACTAGTTTAAGTAAACGGTGATAATAAATAGGAGGTTAATAAAATACTGGCCTGTAAGATAGTACGGGAAGTGCTAAAATACTATATTTAATAGAAGGGTTATAATCCTAACCCAACCTAGTACCCTACGTGGAACTTTATAGGCTGCCCCTAGAAGCTTAAAGAATTCTATAACTAATACCCTAATACGCCTAGACCCCTAAAGTACCTAAACGAATAGATGGAATGCTGGTATAATAAAGACGATAAATTACTAGAAGAATATAGGGATAAAAACGCCCTAAAGCCCTAATATAGCTATCTGCCAAATTCTGCTATATTTTACCGTTTTCTACCAGTACTGTAAAATTTTAAATGTTTAGGAACTTCGACTGCCGGTTAAAGTTGTCTAATTAGTCAGATCTATGCTAAGACTTTTAGCGGCTACTTTTTCTAGCTTAGTGCTTCCACTTAGCTTATAATCGCCCTTTATACTTAGTTTAGACGTACTTATATCCCCTTTGTCTCCTTATCTTATATTTTATAATCCTACGTTTATAAGCCTAGTACTACCCTATTTCTAACTAAGCCTAAGGGCAGGCTTTCTTTTAAAGAGGGGGGTGATGTAATAGCGCTATCGCACGTTACCTGCCAAATTCTACTATATTCTGCCGACCTATAATTAGCCCGCCCAAAGCTAGCGCCTTAGCGGCTTACCCTATATATTTGTTTACATCTATCCTAGCGACCCCTTTTCCTTCTCTTTAGCTTAGTATCTTTATAAAATAGTATTCTACAAGCTTTGGTTTAGACGCATTTATATAAGCCGTCACACTAGCCCTAACAAACTAGTACCTACCCTTTTAGTTTATGGAGCTTACTTAAGGATAAGTAACCTAGGCCCTCCTACCCCATCTATTATAGAATAAGCAGCTGTAATACAGAAGGTAATAGCTAAAATAGTTAAATTATGGGCTAAATAAGCTATTAATAGCGCCCTATATTACTGCAACCGACCTAATATAACCTTAGTTTATAACCTCCCGCTTAATTCTAAAGTCTTTATATAGTATAAAAGCGGCAACTAGACTAGACCTTATCGTCTACTAGCTGTAGAAGACGAAATGTGCTATATATAACTTCCTAGCAGACTAATTAACTTTAAAAGCACGTTTATAAAACCCTACTTTTGGTCTAAAAATACCTATGCCGTTAAACTAGATAAACTAGAAGCACCTACTAAACCAAACAAACTAAAAGCACCCCTACCTACTTTAGAAGTCCCCTAGAAACCTATTAAACCTACTATAAAGCGCGGTTAAGGACGCCCCTAAAAGCACCCTATAACTAAGAACCCCGTAATAAAGAATTACCTAAACTTTACAGGTACATCCGTAAGGCAACTTCTACCTACAGATATATTAGTTCTAGTATAGAAAACACTTTTTACGGACTTATAACGCAAGAAAATTAATAGACTACTTAAAAAGGGTGTTTTTACGGCTATAATGGAAAGAGACGTTCCGCAAGGCGTCCGTATATTTAACTTACACTTTATTAATAAAATTAAGCACCCTAGTACTAATAAAGCCTTTAAAAAAATTAAGGCTTATTATATAAGCTTATAATAACTAGGGAAAGGACTTAGTTCTTATATAATCGCCTATAATTTAATGGGTTAGTTAACGGATTATACTTGCACTTATGCCTAGACTATAGTAAACTAAACCCGTAGCCCTCTACTTACAGAATATCTCGCAAGCCTATGTGCAGTCTAATACCTACCTAAGTAGAGATATCTTAATATAACTACCCCTTAAGCTTAATTCGTAATTAAGAATAATTTTATAGGTTATAAAACCCCTTTACGGAGTGCTAGAAGCTAGAAACCACTAGTTTAAAATGTATTACTAGTATTATATTAGTAAACTTAAAATGAAACAGTTAACCTACAACCCCTGCCTCCTATACACCCTATTAAACGGCCTTAGTATTATTGGACTAGAAATAGATAATACCCTCTTCTTAGTAAACCGGACTTTTGCGGACGCTAAAGAGACTAAACTATAAGAGGTAAAGTTCTTAGCAAAGCCACGAGAGTAGTTAACTGAGTAAACTCTAATTAAGTTTAATGGAGACTTAATTACATAAAAGGGCAACCTAATTTAGCTAACTTAAAAACGCCAAGCTTAAAACCTAAGGCTTATTATAGTAAAGCCTATAGACCTTACTAGTTCCTATAAAGAGACCTATAAGACCGTAAATATAAAGGATTAATACGTTGCATAGCGTGTAAGAGGCGCCTATATTGCTATAGTCTGTTAACCCAAATCTACCTTTAATTTATCCTTTATGGCCCAGGTAATAGATCCGCAAGAGGAAAATATTAAGCAGCTTAATAAGCGCATTTAGTGGCAAATTAATAATAAAGTAAGGGGATTTACTTTTGTACTACTAGGCCTAAATTCCCTTAACGTACTAGTATTTACGGACGCCTCCTTCGCCAATAATAGAGACCTATTATTATAAATTGGCTTTATAGTTATACTTACAGACCGTAATTAGAATGTAAATATACTATATTAGTCTTTAATTAAATGCAAATAAGTAACCCGCAGTATACTAGCTTCTAAACTATATATACTAGCTTATAGCTTTAATATAGCAGCTATAATTAAATTAACAATCTAGAAGATTCTATAATTGGAGCAGTTACCCCTAGTTTTATATACTGATTTAAAGTCCCTTTATAACTGCCTAGTTAAACTAGGTATAATATAAGAGAAGAGGCTTATAGTCGACCTAATATGCTTATATTAGGCCTATAAACGACATAAGATTATAGAGGTTAAATAGATTAGCGGCGAAGACAACCTAGTAGATGCTATAACTAAGGTAAAACTATGCTAAGCTCTTAAAACCCTAATTAATATAAATAAGCTTAATCTAAAGGTTATAGAATGGGTGGAATAAGACTAATGGAGCACTTACAGTTCATTTACGGCCCGTTAGAAGGCTGTATAGCTTATTTATAGTCCGTCAGAAGGCCGTACGGTTTATTTTACAGGCCGTAAGTAGGACTTACGGCCAGCTTAAAGCACCGTTTAGAAGGCAGCCTAGAAGGCACCTTAGGAGGGATTTCCTATATATTTCTTTTATATTTTATAGTTTTAATAAGGTAATTACGGAGGCTATATACAAGTGGGTCTATCTTTAAGTGCCGCTAGTATATAATTACAGCACCTGGTATACCAAACGCGTGTCTACGCGTTTAGTATACTAACTACTTACTTATAACTAATTAGGGGGGAGGACGCGTTAGTATATAGACTACGTAGTCTACCTTAATAGAATTGACAGTCACTACTATCTAAAAGAGTATACAATACTACACGTATTTCATACCCCTGGATATAGCCTACTTATATTATTAAATTAATATAAATAATAATAATGTAGGCAATAGGGTTATAACAGTCGGCATACTAATAAATTTCGTCTATACGCAGTTTTAATATTCTAAACTGTTATAACTATACCTACCATTATAACCCTATCACCTACGTTACTGCCTATTAGAGTTATAAAAAACTCTAGGGCTTTAAACCAATAAAGGCCTATATATCCTTAAAGCTATCCCTAATCTAAACATTAAATTTAGGGGACTGAGTTATACTACTATATTATAACGTCTAGTTTCTATAAAGCTATTAAGCCTTAATCGGTACTAGAAGGAAGTAGATTTTATATTAACCCCTTTTATATATTACTAAGATAGGTTCTTATACAGTTATAGCAGCTTAATTACTGCGTCCTGCCTATATATTGCCGCCGCCTATCTTTGTCTTTAAAGTTCGTATCTATTAGGAATAAGGTAAGCAGTTATTACATATTGCCGCAGCACTAGCGTGGCGAGGAGTCTTAAGCTCCTCGCCCTTTCTTATTCCAATTAATAAGAAATATATTAACCAATATCACTATAACCTACTCCAGTAGTTGTTATTAGTAAGTTACCCTATATAGCTAATACTAATTAGTGGTTAAATATATAGTTAACTATAGAGCAGCTAGGTTTTTAAATAGAAGAGATAGTCTCGTATAGGGGTGCTATATACGCTTATATGGAATAGATCCCGGCGATACTATACTACCTTAAACTTATAAAAAACTAGTAATAGAAGTATTACTAAGTACTAGGAGATACTAAGTTGCATATATTATATAGAATAACCACGTTTATAAAGATTTAGTTAAGTACTTTAGGTTAAAAGTGTTACTAAACCTAGGGTCCTAAGTTAACGTCTAAAACGCGTTAAAACAACTATCTTAATACCTTTAGCGTACCTTCGCAAACTATAGGATTATAATTACTACCTAACTACACATTAAATAATATAACCAACTACGGGTGCTGCCGAGACAGCCTCAACGCCACCCTATATATTGATTGCAGATCACTGTTCCTATTTCAGCTACTATTTCATGTATATATTCCACTTAATACCCATAGATTTACAATCAAGTTGCTCGTTTAATTCCCACACACTGCAAAGCTTACAAATAACCTTTATTTCCCTTAAAAAAAATGTATTAAACAACCTTTAATAATAGCTATTATGGCGTTAACCTACCCGAAGAAGTATAAGGATGATATTAACCTAGAGATATAGAAAACCAATATAATTAACCTTAAAGATATTAATTAAAAAGATTTAAATAGATTCTTATTATACTATATAGTATACTATAAAGACAGCAAATATAACGATATTATGCTATAATACTATATAAGGGAGGACTTTATTAAATGGATAAAGGGAATATAAACTCCTATAAAGAAGGATATTATATAAGACTTCTATAACTTTTTATATAAGTATAGAGTATTTATACCTATAGATGGGGGTACTATTAGAGATAATATTTAGGAGTAGGTTATTAGAGCAAAAAAAGAGCATAAATGGACTCTATAAGAGATTAAGCACCAACTACGCACTATAAGGAAGCTTAACTTATAATAGAATTTAAGTAATATACTTCTAAAGACAAATCTACCTCTACCTTTAACTCCTCTATATCTAATTTAACCTATAACTTTAATATTAGATACTATACCCTAATAAGAGCAGGTATAGGATCCTATTACTTTATAATTTAATAACCTTTAAACTCCACTAACTAGACCTACATCCCTACTACAGCCTATAATATAACTCCTACCTCCTTTATCTTAATCTTAAATTAAAGGCATTTTAAAATTACTTATAGAGCTTACGAAGCTCTATTTAGATTAGAAGAGGAAGTTTAGCGGGAAATTATATAAAATTTAAAATTTAAAATTGCGTATCTTTTATAATTATTGCTAAAAGGTAGAAATAAAGTCTAATTAATACTATAACGCCTATTCTATTATACTTAGGGGCCGAGCTAGTACCTTTTATTATAATTGTTTAGTAGAAAAAGGATATAACTTTAACCGTATAATATATAAGTTAAGATACTACTTTAAAATAGAAGAGAAGAAGTAGCAGTATATATTAGAATGGAGAGAAATTACCTTTTTAAGAATTATTACTATAAACTTAGGTATTCCTCGGCTCGATTATCTTTAAAAGCTCTTTAATTAACTTTAGATAATTTAGCGTGGTCTATTTAAATTATATTATCAGGATTTTAGCTTATATAATTAAGTTATTAGCGTATACTAAGGTGTTAAAGAATATAACCTTACTCTCTTTAATCCTGTAAATACTTATAAAGAAGTATATACCTAATTAAGATCTTCTATTAGCACCGCTCTACGCTCTTAAAAAGTATAGCAATTTAACGCCTAACTTTAACCTACTTTAACCGACCCGCCTAACTAATATAATTATAACTAAACTAATTAAATATATAGTGGCCGTAGTAGGTAATATAGTAGAGGGTATAATTAACGTTAATTATAAGGTAATCGTAAAGGTCCTTATAGAGGTTTATTTTAAAATAATTACTAAAAAAAGTGCTACATTTATAAGAAGCTAAATTACGAGTTAACTAGTTATTTTTTTAATAAGCGAAAGGAGGTATATAATAAGTTTTGCTAAAGTATAAGAAATGTTGGAAATTATAAGGTTACTATAGCTTACTTTTAAAGCTTTCTGGTTTAATATAAAGGTATAGAAAATCTTAAAGGTAAGGTTAATAAGGCTAAATAGCTCCTTATAGATATAGAAATTAAAAACTACTCCCCTAACTAATACTTTACTAAGTATAGTAAGGTAAATAGTATATAAACCGTCGCTATTCTTAATAACTAATCTACGCTCTATTCTATTATAAAGTTAAATATCTTTAATAAGCTAAAGGAGAGTTTTATATTCTCCTTTAATAATAAATACTCGGCGAATATCTTCTATAGTATTATACTAGATACTAGAGCCGTAGAAGTATCTATAGTAGGAGAACCTTAAATTTAAGCCCTTTAGCAGCTTAATAACTCTATTTAGATTAACTATTTAATAGCAGGCTAATATACAATTTATTTTAGTAAGGGTACTATAATTTCTTTTAGTATAATTAGAGTCTAAACCCCCTTAGGGTATATTACTTTCTATATTATTCCTATAAATACCCCATTTCTATTTTATATTAGAAATATAAATTAATTAGGCGTTAAGCTTAATAACCTTAAGAATATACTCGTTTAGGGAGATAGTTAGGTACCCGTTATATATAAGTAGGGTTACTCCTAATTACTCCTTTATTAACTAGAAAAGAGTATTACTTAAAGCTACTTAACTAAGTTAGAGTTACGCCAACTATACCGTTATTTTAGCTACCTATCTATTTATTAATTACTTAGGGTCCTTTAGTAAGTAGGCTATAAAGTTAAGGTTAGGGTAATTAAGCATCTTATAAGGTACTACTATTACTACTAAATAAACTAGAAGTCCCCTAGCCGATTTAAGTTTACCCTTAAAAATAGCTACAACTTTAACTTCTATATTATTGTTAACGTTATATATCTTAGCGGTAAGCTAGTACTCTAAGTTATTAACTTTTAACCTCCTTTTAAGCCGCACGTTTCTTAAAGGATATATTAGCTAAGAATATATAAAATACCCTTTAATTATACTAGATTAATATTTACCTAAGACCCCTTAATTAAATTATCTATAATATAGGAAAGAACTTCTTATCTATAGAGTTTTAATAATAGATAAAGGTAATAGCAATTAAGGTTAAGGAAGTCCCTATTAAGGCATATAATAGTATTAGAAAAGTAGAGTAATATTATACGCTATTACGCCGCATATATAATATTATCTCTTTAAAACTAGAGGATACTAGTAAAAAACTTACCTTATAAATAGCTATTAAAGCTATTAATAATTCCGCTAGCCCGGATAAACTTATACCTATCTTACTAGTCTTTAGCGCCTACCCTTAAATAACTAATAATTCTCTACTATCTATCTCTATTATATAATAAGCCAAGCCTATTTATAAGGTAATAAAGAAGGTACGACATCTCTATACTATACGCTAAGTTAATAATACACTAGGAATAAGAAATAGCCTAAATACCTTAACTACGCTTAATCTGCTACTTTAGTCTAAGGTATATATATAGCGTAAAAAGGGAGGGTAGTTAGGCCTATATTAACTTATTATAATTAATAGTTAAACTTATACTATTTAGATGCCTTATAGACCCACTTAATTCCGTTTAACTATTATTAAGCCTTACTATAAAGATAATAGTTTTAAGCCTTTGCAGAATACCCTAAAAAATACCCTAGAAGAGAACTACAGTTAACGTACTCTAGAAGGCGACTACAATTCTAATATAATTATAGTAGATATGCCGCAACTATAACGCGGTAGAGGTCGTCTAAAGGGATTATAAAATCGCTAATACCTTATTAATTTTAAAGAGCAATTTGTTACCGCCATTAAGAATAAAGTTAGCTAAGGAGAAGGCTAACTTTAAGCTTATAAAACAGCTCTAAAAGGAAGGTTATATTATAACCCCTAGAGCTCCTTTTTAAGTATTTAATAAGTAGGAGATTAATAGTCTTATTATGAGAGAAGTCTTTAAATTTAAGAAGTATAACCTTACTAAATTTAATAAAGTTCGTATCTTTAAGTTAAGAATAGTTAATAAGATTAAAGGTAAAGCTATTAATGCCCTATTTAAGAAATTAAGGCTTATTATCTAAGGTTATAACAATAATAGTAAGAAGGTAATTCTTATATAATCTCCTATAATTTAATAAGCTAGTTAGTAAGTTATTATTACGCTAGCCTCCTTCTTAATAAATAATAGAATAGCGGTTTATTTATAAGATATTACCTAGGCCTACACCCAATTAGAGACGTACCTTTAGCGCTTAATATTAGTATACCTTTTAGAGTAAATTCGCCACTAATATCCTAAAGATATAATTATAGTTATACTTAAGCTATTATATAGAATTACAGAGATAGGAACTTATTAGTAGGCTACTTATAGTAAGCACAATAAAAAGAAACTTTTAATAACTACTTCTATATTTAATTTATACTTCCTTATTATAACTATAGGAACCCTATTTAGAATTATTGGCATATAAACTAATAATATAATTATCTTAGAAGACGATTAATTCTTAGCTCTTAAAGAAAATAAGCTAGTAAAGGTAAATCTTATAGTAAAGCTAAAGGAAAAGCTTAATTTAATAATACTATTACTTTTTAATAAATGCATCCTCTCCCTAAATAAGGATTCTATTACTTTACGCTAGAAGGGTTAAGGCAAGAAGATTAATATTATTAACGTTAATTCTTTAAAGTAAAGATATATAGAGCAACGCGCTTATAGAGCTTATATTACTTTTATTTATTAACCTAAGGCTTTATTTAATTTCTCTATTACTACCTAACACTAAGAACTAACTAAAAATAACATCTTTGCCCTAAATAAATATCTTTTTTAGTAAATAAACCATCTTAATTAGGGACTACTCTATATACCTATTAATTTTCCTACCGCTAAGCTCTTTATATTTATTAATAGATTATTTATAAATAATAAAGATTTTAGCTCCTAGTTAGGATATAAGATTATTATTATAAATAAATCTACTAAAGAGAATAACTTTACAATCTACAGCAATCTTATCTATTAGAGCTTAACTAAGAGTAAGTATTATTACGGCTTATATAAATGCCTCTAAACCGAAGCTTATAGAATGCTATATTACGAAGATAGGTTTTCTCAAATAGAGTTTTCTCCCCACATGTACATAAGGAGTAGTCCGCGTGGGCCCAATAGGGATCCGAATCGGACGTTAAGCAATGAATTATTATTATATTACGAAGATACTAAGCTAAGAAGAAGAGGAGAGGTATATATAGGAGGTAGAGGCGTAACATATACGCGTTATAACGCCATGTCCTTAGCCAAACCCCTAACTAGGCTCCCTGTCTAGGTTACGCGTTACGGTGCCGTAATATTACCCCCCCCCCTTTTAAAAGAAAGCCTACCCTTAGGCTTTATTAAAAATAAAGTAAAACTAAAAAAAAAAAAAGGAGACGTAAGTATATTTAAACTAAGTATATAAGGCAACCGTAGATCATGTAGAAGCGCTAAAGTAGAAAGGGTAGCTACTAAAACTTTTAGCAAAGATCTAGCTAATTAGAGAACTTTAACCGGCGGTTAAAGTTCCTAGATATCTAAAGGCCTTATATAACGCGCAAATCTAGGTGGCCGTATATTATAGTAGGCTTCGTTCCTTAGGCCTTAGGGCGTTCTTATCTCTATACTCTTCCGGTAACTTATTATTTTTATTATATTAATATTCTATTTACTTATCTAGGTACTTTAGGGGTTTAGGTAAGTTAGGGTATTAATTATAAAACTCTTTAAGCTTCTAGGGGCAGCCTATAAAGTTCTAAGTAGGGTACTAGGTTAGGTCAGGGTTATAGCCCTTTTATTAAACACGGTATTTTAGCACTCCTTATACTAGCTTATATACTAGTATTTCCTTAACTTCCTATTTATTATTACCACTAAGTTAAATTGGTAGGAAAGGCTTGTTCTTCTACCTGGGTAATAGGTTACTTATAGCTTTTTATAACTTATCTAGTAAGAAAATAGGGTAAACTTATTAGGCTATAGAGACACACTAGCCGCAACCGGCTTAGCGTAGGCGAGGCGTAGGCGAGGCGCCTATAAAACGTAGTCGCCCTATATTAGAGAATAGTAGAATTCAGTTTTATAGTTCTACTTCATTAAGAACTAGATACTCTTTACATCCCGTTACTGTTATTATGTTACTATATGCCCTAAGGACCTTAGCGTCCTAATAGTACTAAATTCTTATTCCTTTTTAGGGGTAGTGGCCTAATAATACAGCGGTCTGCGAAGGCCACGACTATATAGCGGCAACCCTCTGTTAAGAAGACGACCTATATTTATTAACTATATCGTAGCCTATTAACCTAATGGCGAGACGCGGGCGTACTAGCGTAATGTGTACTACTAAGTCTAGGGATTAGCCCTAGAATAATATAGGCGAACCTATATCGTCCTAGATAGAACCGGAAGCTATAGATAAAGGGGATATATAGGAAGAAATATAACGGCTAGAGAACGAGAAGCTATAACTCTTAGAGTAAAGAAAACTATACTTGCTTAAGGAAGAGGTAAAAGTGCTAAGACGGCGTTAACGCGGCGAGGTAACGTCGACTTCCATTTCTAACCCATTTTTATAACCTTAAATAATCCTATTAGAGTACTTGGAGGGTAGCCTAATATATTTAAGTCTTAAGTGAAGGGCTACTAATATATTAGGCGCTCTATTAAAATGGGCCGTTAAAATAGAGAAGATTGCTTTATATTATGGCAAGTTTATTTAAGAGCACTAAGACTTCCGTAATAGCTTAAAGCTAGCATTCCGCCTAGAGCGTAATAGCTTTATAGATAAGGATATTAAAGTTGCGTTTACTATATAATATATAAAGAGGACTAACTAAACCCTTTAGCTACAGTATAAAGATAACTATTTAGACATATAGTTTACCTAGGAGGAGCTTATAGAATTCCTACTTAACCAGATTAAAAGTCTTATTAATTGAGAACTTTATATAGCCCTAACCTACGTAAAGACAATACAGCGAACCAATTAACTAGTAAACGAGTTTGCTGCTTACCTAACCTCCTTAAAAGCATAAATTAATTCTCCTTATAATGTAAAGTATCTAATAATATATCTATTCGCGAAGCTGCGGCTAGAGCTACGAGTTACTATTACTAACTATTAAAAATTCCCTTAAACTTAAGACTAGCTAGTTTCCCTAGCTGCCCTATTAGAGGAAAACTAGAAGAGCGTAAGCGCCCTATAGGGTAGAAGTAATAGGCGCGCCGTAAACTTAAATATAAAGACTACCTAATTAGGTAACTTAGGGAAAGCGGACTCTAAAACTACCGCTAGCGACTTAATGGCGGGGTAAAGTAATACCGCTGGGGGTTTAACTTAGCCTAAAGGAAATTGCTTAAAATGTAGGCAGCTAGAATATTAGTGGCGATAATGTAAAGAGCTGTAATAGAATTAACTACTACTAAGTAGCGTAAACGCTACCTCTATACTAGGAAAAGATAAGCGCCCTTAGACCTCCTTATAGCCGTAGGGTATAAGTTCCTACTAGATTATAAAGAAGCTATTACTATTTTAGGTAAAGTCCTTTCTAAGCAGATTTAAAAGGAGACCTTAGTAATACTTAATATCGGTACTAAAGTAAATATAATTAACCAGCGATTTGTAATAGAGTATAACTTTAAAACACTAAATATAGAATTACCTACCTACTTCTAGTTAAATAAAACTTAGGTATATTACTATAAAGCCTATAAGGTACTATTACAAATAAAGGACAGCTAGAGTAGGATTAGGGAAGTAACCCTTATCTACTATAAAATAGCTAACGCATCCTTCCCTGTTACCTTAGGTATACTAGGGTTAAAGAAGGCCCGACTTCTTATTAACTATAAGGTGAAGGCGTAGCGATAGAAGCTAGATAGCTTATCCCTATTGCTATAAACCCCTAAGGGTTTTATAGAGTCTCTCTAAAGGGAATCTAGGGTCTTCGCCCTAGTAATTACTAGATTAATACCTAGTAAATAAGACAACGACAGCTTACTAGTTCTTCCCCCATAGTTAAAAAAAGCTAGCGATATCTTCTTATATAAGGAAGCAGGAAAGCTACCCCAATACTATTAGGGCGACTATGCTATTAACCTAGAAGAGGGATAGGAAGTCCTATATAAACCGCTCTATAACCTCTTAATTAAGGAGCTAGAGGTACAAAGGAAGTACTTAGACAACGCCTTAGCTAAAGGCTAAATCTAACTAAGTACTAGTCCCGTAGGGGTACCTATTCTATTTATACCTAAAAAAGATAGGAAGCTATAGCTTTATATAAACTATAGAGGCCTTAATAAGGTAATAATTAAGAATCGTCTCGCACTACTATTAATTAGTAAGACCTTAGACCGCTTAGTAGGTTCTAAGATCTTTACTAAGTTAGACCTAATAAATGTGTACTACCGCCTTCGTATCTATCGGGGCGATAAGTAAAAGACGGCGTTCCGCACGCGTTATGGCCACTTTAAGTATTTAGTTTTGCCTTTTGGGTTAACTAACGGACCAGTGACCTTTTAGGGCTATATTAATCGAGCCTTATTAGGACTAGTAGACGTCTTCTATATAGTCTACCTTAATAATATTCTAATTTTCTTAGAAAATCTAGAGGAACACTAGCGCTATATACTAGAAGTGCTACGTAGGTTGTAGTAATATTAACTATATATAAACCTTAAGAAGTGTAGGTTTAGTATATAAGAGGTTAAGTTCCTAAGATATATTATTAGTCCTAAAGGCATAGCGATAAATCCTAGCCGGGTAGAAGCTATTACTAAGTAGGAGAGCCTTTAATCCTATAGGGATGTCCAGGTCTTTCTAGGGTTTACTAACTTCTATCGCCGGTTTATCTATAAGTACTCTACTATTGCAAAGCCTATTACTAATCTTCTTAAGGGAGTAAAGATCGGCCGTAAAGCTAGGCCTCTTAGTTAGTTAGAAGAGGCAAAGTAGGCAATATACCGGCTCTACGACGCCTTTATAACAGCGCCGCTCCTATAACACTATACGCTAGGCTTACTAACCCAGT
This sequence comes from Cenococcum geophilum 1.58, assembly GCF_001692895.1. Taxonomy (NCBI): domain Eukaryota; kingdom Fungi; phylum Ascomycota; class Dothideomycetes; order Gloniales; family Gloniaceae; genus Cenococcum; species Cenococcum geophilum. The sequence goes on from NW_027137596.1 coordinate 459,815, forward strand.
TAGAGACTAATGCCTCTATATAAGGCCTAGCAGCAATTATATTATAGCTATTTAAAGATGGCCTTTAGTATCTAATAGCCTTCTAGTTTAGGAAGCTTTTGCTAGTAAAGCGTAATTATAAAATCTATAATTAGGAGCTACTAGCTATTATAGAGGCTTTTAAGCACTGGAGATACTATATTAAGGGGCTATTAAGCCGCCTAGAAGTGCTTACAGATTATAATAATCTAAAGGGTTTTATAAAAGTAAAAGCCCTTAATAAACGGTAAGCTAGATAGGCTATAGCATTAGCTGCCTATAACTTTATAATTAAGTATAGGGCGGGAAAAATAAACCCTATAGACGCGCTGTTAAGGTAACCCCTAGGCGTAGGGGGTCCGCTAAAAGAAGACACTATGCTACCACTGCTCTAAAGGACTTTGGGAATATAGGGCCACCAACCTAAAGTAAAAGTCCTATTAGATGTATAAGAAAGCAAGCCTTCTATAAAGGTATTATTTCTATAGCTATAAGCTAGCAACCTAACAGCGGTACGCCTAGGCTATATAGTATTATAATTTAATTAGGCAACCTATATATATGCCGTTAAGCAGCGTATAATAAGGACCTAAGTTAGAGAAGCTAGTACTTAAGAGAGTGCTTATAAGTCTAGTACGGAAACCGTTATTAAGCTTATTAAAGGACTCTAAACTAAAGATAACTTTATACTATAAAGGCGCAGTAACAGCGTAGATACTACGAGACGCCGTTAACGCGCCTACTTAAAGCTAGTGTGGCAGTTTAATTCCGCTAGACTACTTTATTACTATAGGAGGTTATATATACCCCTGGACCTAGTAGTTTATATAGAGCTCCTATAGATCTACTATAATAATGCCCTAGCTGGCCACTTTGGTAAGAAAAAAACCCTAGATCTACTCTTGCGTAAGTACTACTAGCCTAGTATAACTGCGGACGTTGTAAACTATATCTCTACCTATAATCTATGCCAGTATATACATGCGCCTTAATATCGCCCTTATGGCGAGCTTTAAGCGCTACCTTGCCCAAACTAGCTGTGGTAAGAGATTATAATAGACTTTATTATAGGCCTACTACCTAATAAACAAGGTAATAAGGTATATAACGCAATATATATAATAGTTAACCGCTATACTAAAATAGCCTTATATCTACCTATAGTAAAAACTATTACTATAACCAAACTCGCGGATCTCTTTCTTAATAAAGTAGTACGCCGTTTTGGAGCCCCTAGGGGGATTATATCTAATTACGGCAGTATTTTCACTAGTAAGTTCTAGTTAGAACTATACTTTACTACGAAGATAAAATATAGGCTAAGTACGGCCTTTTACCTATAAACGGACGGGTAAATAAAACGCCAGAACTAAACCCTAGAGTACTACCTCTGTGTATTCTGTAATAAAAAGTAAAGCAACTAGGCAGGCCTTTTATTGCTAGCTAAATTCGCCTATAATAATGCTAAATATAGTATAATAGGTATAAGCCCGTTCTATACCTGCTATAGGTTTTACCTATATCTAGAATATAAGGTTTAGGTAGATGATAATAGTTCTATTCTAGCCGCCTTTAAGAGGATTAAAAGAATATCCTTTAAACGCGAAGCGCTGGCGAAACGCTAGGAGCACGCCGCTAAGGCGTAGGCGAAATACTATAATTGTTATTACTAATTATAGATATATAAAGTAGGGGATCTAGTCTTGCTATTAACTAAGAACCTTAAACTAAAAAGGCTAAGTAAGAAACTTATAGCACGCTTTATTGGACCTTTTAGTATAGCTAAACTAGTTAGAAGGTAAGTATACCAACTATATCTACCTAGTATTCTATATTAGCTTACTAGAGCTATATAAATAATATAAGGGCACTACTAGAGACCCTTTACTAGGGCCTATTAAGCTAGACAATTAAGCGGACTAAGAGGACCAATATAAGGTAAAAGAAGTATATAGGAGAAAGGGATATAACCAAACCCTATAGTACCTAGTTAAGTAAAAAGGCTAGCTAAAAGAATATAATAAATAGGTCCTAGTAGAGGACATTAATAAGGACGCAAAGGAGACGTATAATAGTTACTTTACCCTAAAGAGCAAACGGAAAAGAAAGTAGGTGGGAGAATAAAAAACTTTTAATTATAACTAAGATTACGCCCTACTAGCGGGGCGATGACAGAATAATAGTAAAGTAATAGCAGTATGCTAATAGAAATATAGATACTCTACAGCTCTATTAAATCCTCCCTTTCCTCCCCTTCTTCCTTATTCTCCTCCTCCTCTCCCTTCTTATCCTCCTCCTCTCCCTCCTCCTTATCTCTTATAATGGGAGGCATATTAGCTTATAGGTACTATTAGTATACGCTATAATGGTAAAACACCTGCGCTATAACACGTACTAAAGCGCGCATTATATTAAGAATTCCTTTAAGAGTATAATAGATAGTCTATAATTCCTGCACTTAGAGTAAAGAAAAGTCTTCGCCCTTTAGGCGCTAGCGGAAACCGTGCTTAGCGCTAGTGCGTACTAAGGCCTTAATATCCTTTATAAAGGACTTCTAGGCGGCAGCAATACGAGCGTTAAGGTTAGCCGTGTCTCCGCTAGTAACCCGCCGGCGTTTAGCCCTATTAATAAGGGTAAGCAGCTTATTTAGGCGGCTATAAAAGGCCTTAGGGACCTAGTCTATTAGCTATTAGAACCTAAACTAATATACTTAAACTTACTGCTTAGCATAACTTATTCAGTTATTAGTAGTACCCATAATTGCGGTTAGCCTGCTTGCTATAGGTAGCCCGCCTAGTAGCAGCTATACGCTTAATATAACGGAGGCAGATTAGTTCTAGTAAGGCTAGGGGAGCGGCTTATAAGTAGCGTAGGAGCTTTAACGGCGCCTAGTAGGGGTAGTAATAGCTATAAGCTAGTATAAAGAATACTTATAAAAGGGTTACTAGCAGGCGGACCGGCAGCTTAACGCTTGCAATTTATAGTTAATTAGAAATTGTAAAGAAGGCAAGTCGTGGGCTAAATAAATTGAAATAGAATTGGAAGGGAAATCTGATATCCTACCTAGGTAGGAACTTCTACCTTTATAGATCTCTATATGGTCCTAGTGTCTTATTATCCTATTATTCTATTATCCTATTATTTAATTTACATAAATTTTGTTAAACATTTTTTTATTTAGCGAAGGGTAATAATAGCGCTCCTATTGTACAATAGCGTTGGCTAAGGACAGCCGCTTAAGAAGGGGGGGGCAATTATTAGGCTATAGAGACGTACTAGCCGCAACTAGCTTGGCGCAGGCGAGGCGCAGGCGAGGCGCCTATAAAACGTAGTCGCCCCATATTAGAGAACAGCAGAATTCAATTCTATAGTTCTACTTCATTAAGAACTAGATACTCTTTGCATCCCATTACTATTATTACATTACTATATACCCTAAGGACCTTGGCGTCCTAATAAAACTCTAATTAAATTTGGGAGCTTTACCTTATATAAGTTGCCTACCTTCTTTAGGACCTTATACGGTCCTACTATTTAATAGTCTAGCTTACGACTAGGCCGCTTAGTCCTTTAATTCTTTATTATAACCTAGACCCTATTACTAGGGGCAAAGTTAGGTTCCTAGCGGTGTTTATTTACCTGCTATTCTATTAACCTTTAGGCTTTTTCTAAGTTTTTACGGGCTACTATCTAGGCCTCTTCTAAGCGTTTAGCGTACTACTGGGCCTTACCTATAGGATAGTTTCTCGTATATAGTCCAAGGTTCTTCTAGTCTTTTTTAGTTAAAGCTTATATGGGGCAAGTAGCCCATTTTTAGCTAAATAGGGGCAAACCCTATAAAGTTATAGGGTAAGGTTGCTTGGGTATAGTCTATTAGGGGGAGTAGTTTAAACTAGTTATCCTAAAAGTAGTTAATAAAGGGCCGGAGTCTCTAGTCTAAATACTAATTTATAATCTCTATCTAACTGTCTATTTAAGGGTAATACACTATAAAGAGCTTTAGCTTAATACCTAGGATCTAGGTAAACTTGCTTTAGAAAGCTAATATAAACTATAGCCTATAATTAGATATAATAATATCTAGCGGTCCGTAAATTTAGTAGACGTAGTAAATATATAGCTAGGCCGCCTCTTTAGCATTAATATTCTTATAGTAGAGGATTAAAAATAGGCGCTTACTAAAGTAATTAACTAGAATTATAACTATATTATATCCGTTACGGTCTATAGGTAGTTTATAGAAGTCTATAGAGATATATTACTAAGGGCGCTCTAGTATTGGGAGCGGTTTTAGTAGTCCTAGGGTTTTATCTCGTAGGATTATAGCTCTTCAGTAGTTATCGCAGTTCTATATATATTAATTAATATCTATAGCCATCCTAGGCCAGTAGTAGCGGCCACTAATAATTTTACAGGTCTTATTCTTACTAGGGTATACCATAGAGACTTAGTAATAGGCTTTGCGAATTAGTTTAGTCTATAAATTATTAACGTTGGGGACTATAAGCCGCTCTTAATATAGGAGCAATCCTTCCTCCGTTTTAAAATTGGGGTCTCTTTTTATAGCTTAATCGCGGAGGGCCTTTAAAGCGTTAGCCGTACGGTTTATAGTTAGGAGGCGGTTAATTAGCCCTATTAGTTCGTCTAAGGACTCCTCTATTAGTACTAGCTCGTTTTACTAGGAGTTTAGCTCCTTAAGGATCTATAGGTTAAGCTATTTAGGATAGAGGAGTACACGCGTCTGGTATTAGGTCTTTAGCTTATTCTAAGGTCCTATATCTCATTCTCTTTAAGTTAAGGCATTAGCCTTAGAGTTTTACTTACTAAAACGATATATAATTATAAAGAAGAATTAGGAAAGTACTTTAGCCTACTAGGCTTACTATCTAGTAAGCTACTTTATAGTTATAAAGTACTCTAGGGCCTTATAATCTATATATATCTTAATCCGGGAGTTTATACCTTTAAGCTCCACGCGCTATTAGGATAGCAATTAAATAATAGCTAGCATTTCTTTATTATATATTTCGTAGTTACACTTAGCTAGGTTTATTATTTTAAAAAGAAGGTAATAGAGTACTATTCGCCGTCCTAATATAGCTGTAATAGGATTCCCGCTATAACTCCGTTAAAAGCGTCTATTTTTAACATTAATTTAAGGTCTAGGTTATAGTAATAAAGGATTAAAGAAGAGATAAGCCGCTCTTTTAACTCTTTAAAGGCTTCTATATAGTCACTATTAAAGGTAAAGGGCGTATCTTTCCAGGTAAGTTGTATAAAAGGCTTAGCTATAACTCTATAATTACGGATAAACTAATAGTAAAAGTTATAAAAACTAAGGAAGGACTAGATTCCTTTTACGGTATAAGGGGGTTTTTAGTTATAGATTGCTTTAACCTTTTTAGGATTAACTTTAATTCCTTTTATAATAATAATAAACCTAAGGTACTTTATACGTTTTACTCTAAATTTATATTTCTTAATATTAACTTATAAGCCTATATTCCGTAGTCTCTCTAGGACCTTCTTTATATAAACTTTATACTTAAGTTCATCGTTTAAGTATATAAGAATATCGTCTAGATATACTGTATAGAATTTATTAAGGTAGTTAAAAAGGACATCGCTTATATACCTTTGGTATATAGCTAGCCTATTTATTAGTCTAAAAGGAAGGACTTTATATTTATAGGACCTATAATGGGTATAGAACGTTATTAAATCTTTAGATATAGGGTCTATTTTAATTTAGTAGAAAGCTTAGCGGATATTAAGTTTAGTAAAGATCTTTACCTAGCTTAGATATATAAGGGTTTTATTAATTAAAGGAATAAGATACTAATCCTTTTAAGTAATAGCGTTTAGCTTTTAATAGTTAATATAGAAATAAAGGCTTTTATTAGCCTTTTTTATAAATAGAATAGGGGAAGTAAAAGGGGCTTAGCTTGGCTTAATAAAACCTTTATTAAGGTTCTTAATTAAGTACTACTTTATTACTTTTAGCTTATCTATTAATTATTAGTATAGAGGGCTATATCCTAGCAAGTTATTAGCTTCTAATTAAATCTTATAATTGTATATCTAGTAAGGAGGTAACTTACCTAAAGCCGCTTTTAAGAATGCATTCTTATATCCCGTATAAATAGTAGGGAGGAGGCGTTTAACTAGTTCCTTATTAGTTTCCTTAGCTGGCTTTTCTTCCCTCTCGTTAATAATCTAGTTAATTTTATATAAGCTAGTTATAAAGACCTCGTTATCCCTCCTATATATATTAAAGTAGAATACTATAGCGCTAATTGCCGCAATATCTACTATAGGGGGGTTGCGTAATAATAGGGGTATATAGGACCTTAGGGGCTTTTAGGGTAAAGGCGTTATTATCACTCCTTTTAGCTCCTATTATATCTTTTAGAGGTTATCTCTTATGTCCTATTAGTATATTCTCTTCTATATTAGTTAAATCTGCGTAATTTAGACGTTATCTACATTACTATCTATCCCGCTACTATACGTAGAGTTTTTATTAACTATAGCACTTTAGGGGAGTATCTTTATCGGTATAAAAGAGTTCCTTCCGGCCTTATAACGGGCATCTTCTTAGGTAAAGGCTAGGTTGCGGTCCCTAACATCCTACTAATAGGTAAGATTAGCCCTCGCGGCTAGTGTCTTATAGTTAGTTTAGATTTCCCTAATAAAGGAAGGTAATTTTAGTCTACTCTCTAGCCAGACAAATTATCTTTATTATATATTTAGCCAAATATTAAAATAGGACATCTATTTTTAGCTAAGGATTATATTATAGGACCCTAGGTCTAGGATGCAAAAGGGGATACTATACTGGCGTCGTCCGTTAAGAGCGATATATAACTTTAGGATATAGGTAACCAGCTTACTAGCCTAACCATTATATCCTCTTACTTAAACAGGCTTCTTTAGCCTAGTAGCTTTTACATTTAGAAACTTAGCAACGTTATTTAAATAAGCAGTATTTATAAAGGTAAAACTATTTACTTTAGTATTAATAAGGGCAGTTATATTAACACTATATCTATTTTAAAATACTATATATAGAACCGTAAAGTGTTTTCTACCTATTAACTAACTTAAATTAATCTCTTTAAGATTAATAGGGTACCCTAGGGGGGAAGTCTTTCCCTAGGGTTCTTTTTTTCCCAACTTGTTAGATGTCTCTCCTTCCTTTATCTCCTTAATATCGCCTATATCCTTTAGCTCTAGGTAAGATAAGGTAAAGTAACTATCCTTATCGCAGTTGTAATATATAACCATAGTAGGGTCGATTAGGGTATTACGGCGATTGCTAGTTAAGGGCGTAATACGTAGCGGGTTAGGCGAGGCTTATAGATATATAGTAGTAACTACTTTTAGAGCAGGGACCGCTATAACTTATCTTCCTACTCTAGCTCCTATAGGTGTAGTTAACGGGTTTTAGGGTCGCTTCTACTAATTAGGGTAGGCGTTAATTTACTTTAGTTCTATATCTAATAATAGGTAATAAGCCGTAAGTCTTTTATAGTTTGGTAGGTTGTTTAAGGTTACTATAATCTTTTCTTACAGCCTAATCGTTAGTTTATTATATAGGTCCAATCGGTAATTTTTAAGGGGGACTTAGCCTTCTCCTATAAGGTATAGGAATTAAGTTTAAAATCTGGCAAAGAGTTGGTTTAGCTTTATTATTAGGCGATTATAGTTATACTAGGCATCCCGTACTTTATTTGGGTTAATATAAATAGCAGCTAGGTACTATATTATCTCGTTAATAGATATAAATTAGATAGGGGAATTGTCCTTAAACTTGGCTTAAAGGTGCCGTTAAGCGTCCCCAGTAGTTCAACCAAAAAGGTAGAGTATTTTGACTTCTTTAAAAAGGAAATAGTTATAGTTAACGTAGAGCTTTCCTTATACTTAAATCCTCTAATTCTTAAAGGTAGGGTTTATCCTATTAGATAATAGTAGGGAGTTAGGGAGCTTAACGGACTTTAATTACTTCGTTATTATATCCGTACTCCCTAGTATATTATACTTAGTAGAGTAAATAAGTTAGCTAAGGCTTTAAGAAGGGGAAGCTAGGCTATTTTATAGGGCTATAAGGCTTTCTAAGATCTCTTATAGAGTCTCTTATATATTTCTTGCCTTTAGATAATTAGCTTCCTAGTTAGCTATAAAGGCGCGAATCTACTCGCGTACGTTTATAACGTTATTATTATCTTTAATTTCTAATCCTAATTAGATCTCAGGTTCCTCTTAGGTAGAGGCAGCTCTCTTAAATAAGCTAGCTTTAGGTGCCATTATTAGCTTCCTAAGGTTTGTTAGTATTATACACTTTGGTTTTAATTCTAAGGGTATAGGTCTAGTCCTATTTAGCTTATAAAGTAGGATATTATCTAGGCCTTCCCAGGCAATATAGAGTTGTTTTAGTGTCTAAGTATAGCGTATTAACGCGTCGTTACAGATAAAGTTTCTTTTAGGGTAGGATATTATTAAGGCCTTCCTAGGCAATATAGGGTAAGCTTAGTATAATATTACGGCTTGTATAAATGCCTCTAAACCGAAGCTTATAGAATGCTATATTATAAAGATACTAAGCTAAGGAGAAGAGGAGAGGTATATATAGGAGGTAAAGGCGTAATATATACGCGTTATAATGCTAAGTCCTTAGCCGAACCCTTAACTAGGCTCCCTGTCCAGGTTACGCGTTACAGTACTATAATAAGTATATTACTTAAAGCGTTTTAATATTAGAGATATATAGAATAGTTAGCGGAGTTAATATAGTAATTACAATTAGAACTACCCTAAAAATAATTATAGATTAACTTAAACTTCCTGTTATCCCTATAATTATATATACTAACTTATACTCCCTCTATAAGTGTTTAGTTAAGCTTAGTACTATAAAGAAGAAGCGCCTTACAATTAATATTATAGCACTTTAATAATCCTATAAACGGCAAAAACTCTTTAAATTTTAATAAATTAATAGTTAAGATAACCTAGTAAATATAATAACGAAGGTAAACCTAAATAAGGCTTTAGAAACATTTATTAATATAAATACTCTATATATATAAGTTAAAGGTTAAGTTAAAAGGGAGTAGGAGTATAATATTCTATAAACCTTAACTCTAACTAGCTAATTAGGATTTTCCATTCCTAAAATAGAAAATTACTATTAGCTTACTTATAACTAGCGCCTTAGCGGCCCTAATATAATATCTAACTCTAACTTTTAAGTAAGAAAAGCACTATATATTAAGAGGCAAATTTTAGAATAATAAGACTTATATTATAATAGCAATAGTAAGTAAAGAGGATTAGTATTTAGTATACTAGTTAAGCAGTATTTATATATATATAGCAACTATAAAAGAAGAGTTGCTAGTATTGGGAATAAGGTAAGCGGTTATTATATATTGCGGCGGCACTAGCGTAATAAGAAGTCTTAAGCTCCTCGCCCTTTCTTATTTTAATTAATAAGAAATATATTAACTAATATTACTATAATCTACTCGAGTAGTCGTTATTGGTGAGTTACGTTATATAACTAACAGTATCAGCCCCTTTCATAAGCAGAGTATAACTATCTCCTTATGCCTATTCTCTGCCGCCTATAATAGCGGTATCCAACTATATTTATCCTTAGGGTCCGTATTAACTCCTTCGGTAAGTAGCAGCTTAACTATCTCCCTATGCCCATTCTCTGCCGCCTATAATATCGGTATCCAACTATCTTTATTCTTAGAGTCTATATTAACGTCTTCAGCAAGTAGCAGCTTAATTATAGCCTCGTGCCTATTCCTTGCCGCCTATAATAGTGACGTTTAACTTTATATATTCTTTAAGTCAGCCTTAACACCACTCCGCTTAACTAGTAGCTTAATTATAGCCTTATGCCTTTTTTCTACCGCCAATAACAGTGGCGTTCGACCCTTATAATCCTTTAAGTCGGCCTTAATATCGCTCCGCTTAACTAGTAGCCTAACTACAGCCTTTATCGGGAAAATATTCGTAGGATAAGATTTAAGTAGACTTTGTTTAGCGCGTTTCGCGTAATTGACATGCAAATTGACCAGCTTGATACGTAATTGACTAACTTAACACGTAATTAACTAACTTAATATATTTAAAAGTTAAATAACACGCAGTTAACCTAATTGACAACTTTAAAAGCTAACTATATATTCCTTAACCCGCAGTTAACCTACTTAATATATTTAAAAGTTAAATAATATGCAGTTAACCTACTTGGCAACTTTAAAAGCTAACTATATATTCCTTAATATGCAATTAAGGTAAAGTTATATAGTAGTAGTAACTCTTTAATTAACGTCTAATACGGATCCTACTGGCCCACGCAGACTACTCCGTCACAGGGGGGGGACTTGTAATTTATATGAAGAAAACCCTGCAGTTAGGGGAAGGAAAAACCCTATGAGCCACCTTAGTCGGATAAAAAACCCCAAATTGCCATATTTGCACGTAGTGCGGCCCTACAGGCCTACAGCTACGTCCTCCTCCTTAGATGTTTTGAACTCCTTAGGAACCACTACTTCCTTCTCTAGCTTATCCTAGCTGGGGTTCACTATGTCCCAGCTAGGCCTTGCCAATTAATTACTATACTTATTATTTCCTATATCTTAGCTATCCCCTATATACTATCTCTTGTCTAACTATTACTATATACGCTATACCTCCCCCCCCCTAGGGCCTATTAAAGGCGTAAGGGGGATTTATCTATAAACTACTATTATACTAAAAGGCGAGTGGGACGTGTGTGTATATGCCTGGGTATTTTTTATACCTAGGCCCTAGTTGCTAGGCCCTTACTAAGGGTCACCACTCCTTAAGAGGAGATAGGAAAACCGTACGGTGTTATCCAGGCTGCTAGGTAGTATTTAATAGTTAATGGCGAGTAACCATATGCTCTGCGGGCGATCGCCCTAGGGGTTAGAAGGGGCCGTATATTTGCTTATTTTTATCTATTCGCGTTCGCTTGTACGTTAATATAAGAGGTTGTTAATGCTTTCCGTTGGGGGTTAGGGGATGCTATTAAATGCTATATATCCATGTTGGATCGTATAGGTGCCTTAATAGGAGGATAGTGTAGTAGCTGTTATCGTAAGGGGTACCAACGGTGGTGGTTTTTGAGATCTCACTATCCCATGTAAAAACTTTTCACCACCGCCCATAATACTCGCAACCACCTCCACCACGTCATATCGCACGCTATGCGACGTCTCTGCGTTGGCTCTAAGTCTAAACTTTAAAGACTTAGGTTTGTAGCCGTCACCACATACAGGTGCAGAGTCCGTTTTTGACGACTAGGTAAAGTTATATACTAATTATACAATCTTATATAATCTTATATAGTTTTATTACTTAAAGGCTTTATATAAGGCTCTGTATAAGGCTCTATATAAAGCTCTACATTAGGTCCCCGCTATATTCCTAATAGCCTCTATACGTATCTCTACCTATATAGCCGCCTTATTTTTTACCCTTCCTTCTTTCCTTATATCCTCCCTACCTAGGGAGGCACTAGAACGGCAGCTAGCAGAGGACCGTTACTAGAACTAGATAACTATCGCTAGAACCAGACAACCGTCGCCGTTACTAGACGACCGTCGCCGTCGCTAAATAACTGTCGCCAGAGACAGACGACCGTCGCTAGAGCTAGACAACCGTCGCCAAAATTAGACGACCATCGCTAGAACTAGACGATCGTCGCTAGAACTAAACAACTATTACTAGAACTAGACGACCGTCGCTAGAACTAAACGACTGTCGCTAAAGCCAGACGACCGTCGCCAGAGCTAGACGACTATTACTAAAGATAGACGACCATCGCTAGAACCAGACGACCGTCGCCAAAACTAGAGGACCGTTACTAGAACTAGACGACCGTCGCTAGAGCCAGACAACCGTCGCCAGAACTAGACGACAACGACTAGCTAGCGAACACTATAAACGATTTAATCGATCGATTAAATCAAGGTAGTATAGACAGGTAGGCATAAATAGGGAGATACTAATGGGTAGGCAGATGTAGACAGGTAAGTAGATATAGACCAGCGTAGTTGTTAATAATTTTATTATCAATCTTACTAATCAATATTGTTATCAATAAGTATTAATAAGATTAATATTAATTAACGCTATTACTAATAACCCGCAAAATTTTTCTATTATCTATAAATTCGTACAATAAATGGCTTCTAAGGCAGATTTATCTTTTCTTACGCCTTTATTAACTTAGGAATTAATTAAAACGAAGTCGAAAATAACTAGAAAGCGCTTAGCTATTAAAATATAGGAGCACGCTTGTCTACCCTAGGCTGGCTCAGAGCTAGAATTCTAGGGTAAAAACCGCATTTTTTACTGCAAATACTGTACGGATCTACCGTATAGTGCTTTAGCTAGTAATAATTTCCAATCTTATCTTAAGAGTAAGTATAGAATTAAGGTTAAGTTAACTCCAGGCTAAGTTTAGTTGGTAGTACTTAATTAACTAAAACAGCTCTTGTAAGGGATATTATTGCAAACACCTTAGGTTGCCCTTAGGACAACCCCTAGACGCCCCTTAAATAGTCGCTGGTTACGTGCTAGAGGTACATACCCGTAGTATATAGTCTCTACAATCCTAGAGGCCTTACCTCCTTAAGGATTCGTCTCTCTTACTAATCTATTTTATTTTACAATCGTGTTCTTATAGCCCCCTATTTACAAGATCCCCTTATATTTAAATCCTTCCTACTCTTTTTTAGAAGGGTAGTCGGCTTTAAGGACTAAATTATTTATTTATATCTTTTATTTATAGCCACTATTCTCCCTTAAAATCTTATAATAACTTAAATGGAAACTCCACGGATACCTTATAGAAAGCCGTCGCGTAAAGGTAAAAAAGTCCCTCTAATAGCGAGAGATTGCGATAATACAACCCTCTGGGTAAGATAGCTAAATAAGCCCTAATACCTAGATGCTCTAGGAGCTTAAAGACTCTTATATACCTACAGTCACCACTAAGGAAAACGCAGATACCCTCTATAATGGTTATAACGCTACTAGAAAGTAACCGGAACCCCTCTAGCCCCACCTAGGCTAATTAGAAGATTAAGCGCTAGAGGTAACCCTAAGATCTTCCCCTAAGCTAGAAATGCTAGAGAAATATACTAATATATTTAACTAGGGACCTAACCAGAACCCTCCCGGAAGACCACCAGCCTATAATTAGTATAGTGGCGGTATATAGACTGCTTATAAGCTAAGTAGGCCTACCCCTTTAGGAAATTAAACCTAAATACTAACTTAAGACCTAAGGCTTATTGGGAAACCTATACTAGCTACTAGTGCTAATACTACCTTTATAGTAGGAGCTTCCCTAGGCCCAAGTTTGGAAGGTTAAGAGCCCTATACCAATCTCCTTTAAGACGGATATTAGAAAGCTGTCGTAAGGCTCTTGGAAGCCATACGGGAGAAAGCCACTAATAAATATATTAGAACCCTTTAAGGGCAAATCTATATCTAGTAGGGTTTAATCTAAGCTAGGTAAATTCTTTTATAACCTAGTTAAGGCTAAGGGCTTTCTAGGGGCTATTTAGTATCTACCTAAAAAGGTATAGAAGACTTAGAGAGGCACCTATATAATAAATGGAAAAAGGATATAGACTAACTAGCTAAGGCCTTTAATAGTTTAGAACTTCGTTATAGACCCAACGCCTAATAGCTAGACGATTAGGTTTGTAAGGTAGACAACTTCTTTAAGATGCTAATAATACGAGATAATACTAAAGAGCGTATACGCTAGATTATTAGTAAGATTAAAAACCAATCACTAAACTAGATTGCGCTTAATTAACTTAATAAAGAGTAAATTATAATATGGCTATAGCTATAGACCTTCCTAAAGGGTTAGACCTAAAATCCATATATTATATAATACGATAATATAGAACAATTTTGGAATAGTACGCAGCTAGACCGTTAAGACTTCCGCTAGTTTATAAACTTTATAAAAACTTATACTTAATAGATAGATTTAGAGCCATTTAAAAATAAGGACGGCAGCGTTTATAAAAAGGAGAAGATCGGATTTATCTAGGCTAGAATTAAGCTAGCAATTTATAATAAAATAAAACGCGTAGAAGCCTTACTACGGATCACTGTATATACGGATTTTGAATAAGCGGTTCTAAACGCTAAGGATATAGTAAAGAACCAGACCTCTTTTAGTAGAAAGCTAAGGGGTAACTAAAAGCGTGGGTATTTTAATAGCAATATAGGGCAGACCTAAGCTTTAAAGAAGCCGTTCTTAAGGAGAACTTTAGAAGAATTAAAGTTAGGAGCCTTAAGTAATAGGAAAGATTTCTAAGGCCAACCTAATACCCGTCTAATACCCTTATAGGAATACTCTAAGAAGCTAAAAGGAAATTTCCCTAAAGGCAAATCTTATTAGGGGAATAAGTCGGGCGACAATTACACTAACAACCTAAAAAAAAAAAGCCCTAGTCGCGGACCTCTCCTAGCTATAACTAGGGCAAGATATAGAAGGAGAGACTCTCCATATTGCTATTAAATTAGAAATGATACTCCTTATAGGTAAGGTATAACAGTTCTAAGCACTATATAACAGCGGCGCCGAAATTAATTTTATATAATATAATTTGGTAAAAGAGTATAAACTTATCCTATTATAAAGGTGGCAGAAANCTATTATAGGCTTNCTAGATAAGTATTAGATTAAGCTATATAGTGCCTATAAACTTATAGTATTAGTAGCCGACATATATAACCGCACTAAGGTAGTTGGCCCGCAACCCTTCTAGGCGGCTAACTTTGTAGGTTATAACCTTATCCTTAGATACCCTTAGCTAGCAGAAGCAGATTTTAAGATACGCTTTAAAACTAGAGCCTTTAAATAGTAGAATAATAAAGATTTAAAAGGGCGTATATTACTAATAAGCCTAAAGGACATTCTAGAGAATATAGCCCTAGGTAAAATAGTGTACGCTCTATACCTAAAGGAGTATTAAATCTAACCCTTATTTAATAGCAAGATGGGTATAGAGCCTAGTATAGGTAATAACCCCTCTATAATAGAGACCCTATAGGGAACTACTAGATAGGTCGCAGAGACATTACAGAAAGGCGGCGATCTTAAGAATTTTATAAGATACTTTAACCGCTATAGGTTACTCTAGCTTAAGCAATATATAGAAAGTATACTACGGCACCTTAAACGCTGCGTTAAGGAGTTCCCTGCTCTCTACTGGCTACTATATAAAACGGTTTAATATACGGTAGTAACTATATATAAGTAACCGCTATAGCGTATAACACTGCCTATAAGTATCCTAAGGGAGCTCTAAGACTTATCTAATAATAACGCGGAGGATAAACGCGACCCTAATTTATTAAATATTCTAGTAGGCCTAAGGGACTTACTAAGGGTATTTTTAGGTAGGAGAGCAAAAGTCCTACCGCAGAACTCGGAGTATAATTATATAATTAATCTAGAAGAAGGCAAACAACTACTAAACCTTCCTATTTATAACCTCTCGCGTAAAGAGCTTAAGATTCTACAGGAGTACCTTAATAGGTCACTGGAAAAGGGGTAGATCCAGCCTAGTAAGTCGCCGTTAGGCGTACTAATCCTCTTTATCCTAAAACTAAATAGAACTATAAGGCTATATATAGACTATCGTGGTCTTAATAAGATTATAATTAAAAACCGTTACCCACTACTACTAGTTAGTAAAATACTAGATTAACTATCTAGGGCGAAGATCTTTATAAAGCTAGATTTACAAGACGCCTATTATAAGCTCCGTATTAAAGAAGGGGATAAATAAAAGACCGCTTTTAAGACCTAATACAGCCACTTTAAGTATCTAGTAATGCCTTTCGGGCTAGCTAATACGCCTACGACATTCCAATTATATATTTATAGAGCCTTGGGGGGACTAGTTAACCGTATATATATTATTTATTTAAATAACATCTTAATCTACTTAGAAGATAAGGATTAATACAAGTAACACGTCCGCGAAGTGCTGGAACGTTTAGATAATTAGGGCCTTTACGCTAAGGCGTTAAAGTATATCTTTAATACTAAGCAGGTCAAGTTCCTGGGTTACATTATAACGTCTATAGGTATAGTTATAGACCTAGTACGGGTGTAGATAATCTAAAAGTGGCCAGAGCTAGAGAGTTACTAGGATGTTTAAGTGTTTCTAAGCTTTACCAATTTCTATAGGCGCTTTATTTATAACTACTTAGATATTATCTAATATCTATCTAACTATATTACGAAAGCTTTTTAAGACCTAACCTAAGGAGCAAAAAGCTTAAAGGCGGTAAGGAAGAAAACTAAAAAGGGACTAACTAAATAGTATAAGCTATAGTTATAGCCTAGAAAGGTTTAAAAGGCCTTCTAAGAACTTTATGTAAAGTTTATAAAAGCTTTATTACTGCGGCATTTTAACCTAAATTAGCTATTAATAATAATTACTAATATATTAAATTTTGCCCTTATTAGTATCCTACTGTAACCTAATAGGCATCTAGACGCTACCTAGCTCTATTAGAGACTAGTAGCATTTTATAATAGAAAATTCTAGGGACCTAAAGTTAGGTATTATACCCACAATAAGGAACTGCTAGCTATAGTTAACTGCTTTAAATAGTAGCGATACTACCTTAAGCACGCGAGCTATACTACTCATATACTCTTAGATCACTATAATTTATACTACTTTATAACTATAAAGGAGCTTATACCTTAACAAGCTAAATAGGCAGAAGAGCTTATATAATTTAATTTTAAGATTAAATATAAACTAGGGGAAAACAACCCTGCCAATAGACCGTTACGATGGCTAAACTATACTAAAGGCTTTAAAACGGGAGAAGGAAAACAGATAATAGATATCTTACTCCCTATATTATAGAATAAGCTCTAAGTATAGGATACTTAAGTACCTATAGCTCTATATACTAAGTCTTAGGCAGTATAAGCCCCATTGGTTTCCACTAATATTCTGGCTAGTACCTAGTCCATTACTAATAAGGGTCTAAATATACCTAGACAGGACGTCCCTAATACATTCTTAGAACCTAGTAATACACTATCTCTAATTACTAAGCTATCCCCTTAAATAAATAGCAAAGCTATAGAGTAATCGGAACTCGGAGCCCTATAATAACTAAAGAACTTTAACCTTATAGCGGCCTTCCTAATATATACGTATTAAAGAGTTGCAAGATCTATAGTACTATCTAGTCTTATACTTAGAGTAGTATAGGATAAAACAGCTTTTACCTAAGAACTATCTAAAAGGTTAATAAATCTTATCCGTAAGGTGCAACGGAGGGACGCTTCCTATATTATCCTTAATGCGGAAGTAGACCGGAAAAGTAACGGAAAGGAAGCTGCTAGGCGCTATTATTAGGAACTAGACCCAATAGGCCTATTATATAGAGGTAGTAAGGTTTAGGTGCTATAAGAAGCAAATCTATAATAGAAGATTCTTATAAAGAATTACAATAATCCTCTAGGCGGCTACTATAGTTAAATAAAAACAGTAGAATTACTTTAGCGCAAATACTATTGGCTAAGGCTTAATTAGGAAGTAAAGGAGTATATTAGCTATTATAAGAAGTATTAAGTATATAAGATCCGTAGGCACAAGCCATAGGGTCTACTTAAATTAGTTCCCCCCGCTAGTAAGCTATAGCAATATTACGCTATAAACTTTATTACAGATCTTCCGCCATTTAAAGATAGCCAAGGACGAATATATAATTCGGTCCTCGTACTTATTAATAGGTTTTTAAAGTACGTCTAATACCTTCCTGTTAATAAGACAATTAATATATAAAAGCTCGCTAACCTAATTAAGGAGAAATGCTTTCTTAAAGTAGATTAGCCACACTCTATTATTACTAATAGGGGCAGCGTCTTTATAAGCCAATACTGGTCGGACCTATGCTTCCATTTAAAGATAGACTACTAGTATAGTATAGCTTTCCACCCGTAGATGGATAGGTAAACGGAACGCCAGAACTAGGAACTGGAGTCTTACCTACGGATGTATTTAAACTACTAGTAAAACAACTAGTGCGAGCTACTTCCGTACGCGGAGTACGCTTACAATTTAAAGCAATATATATTGTATAAGTATGCACCAATCCAGATCGCCTATAGCGTCCGACTATTTGGGTTTAATAGTATACCTAATAATTACTGGCTAAGGCCGTATAATTAGTTATAGGATCCTACTAGGAAGTTTAAGGACATCTACTAAAGAGTATAAGGATACCTCTAGGAATAGGAGGAGTAATAAAAGTATACGAAGTAGAGCCTATAAGATGCCTAAAAGCAGTAAAGACTTTAGTATAACTATAAGCACTAGGATAAGCATTTCGGAGTAGGCAATAAGGTTCTATTATATTTAACAAATATTAAGACCCGTTAACTATTAAAGAAGCTTAATATAAGATACCTAGGTCCCTTCTAAGTTAAGGAACAAATTAGTAAGCTAGCCTACCGTCTCTAGCTACCCCTATCTATAGCCTATATGCATCTAGTGTTTTATATAAACCTACTAAAACTACAGCATAGACTACCACTAGAAAAGAACTTCCGTCTAGGCCTAATTAAACACTCTAAGGTAGTAGGCGAGCGGTATAAGGTTAAAGCTATACTACGCTATAAGTCTATTAAGAACAAGCTTCAATTTAAAGTCAAATAGCTAGGTTAGCCCGCTAAGGACTCTATATAGGAACCAGAGGATTACCTTAATTATTACGAAGATATTCTAAAAGAATATTAGGACCAAGGTCCACAATCTATAAGTCGTAGAAAGCGCTCTAATACTATAGTATTATCGCGACCTATAAAGAAAGCTTGCGAAAAGAGTAAATAGGTTAAATTGGATATGGAATAGATAGGCTCCGGAAACTATAGGAATAGGGCTACGGCCCAAGGCAGGACAGGTCCTTAGCCTTTTCATATATATAGCATAGAGTTAATAGGGCATTTTGCTATAATTGCATTCCTATTTATTAATCTATACCAGGAATATTATTCCTAGGGCTTCTAAGCCCTTTCTAAAAGCCTTATAAGACCTTCCTAAGCACCTAATCGAGGTCCTTAATTGCTACTATGTATAAGAACGAATCCTAAAAGTCTAAACCACAAATACCTAATCTAAAAAGCCACTACGCCTTATTATTATTAGGAGTAGGATTAGTATCTATTAGGCTACTAAGTAATAGCTAACGAGAATAGGATCTAGATGCCTTAGTAGGCGTATAAGTAGGCATAAAAATAGGGGTAGGATAATAAGGTGTAGCTAGAGCAGAGACTCTTAAACGCTTAATACTAATATTAGGTCCAAACTAATACTAATAAAGCTCTTAGGGAGTAAGCTTATAGTTAATAAAGATACGCTTAAGCCTAGAATAAATAGAGACGTTAGCTGGCTAGTATAATCCAGAACCACTAAGACCTTACTATAGTAACTATTAGTTACCTATCCACTAGGTACCTAAAGGGTAACCTACCTAATACCACATCATATTATACTCTTTTAAAACTTAACGCGTATGCGCGAACTCCTTCCTATAGTAGACGGCAACCTTCTTCTCATTACCCCTATTCTGCACCCTATCCTTAGTATACTAACCTTACTCTTATATTAGGCGTTACTAACTAGCTTACTAAGAATTATAGGCGGTATAGATAGCTATAGTATAGTCTTAAATACGACTAAGATATTTAGCATTGGCGCTAGAATAAGACAAAGCCCAGGCAATATAGTAGTTAAGAATATTAAAGGATCGTCGCCACTTAGGCCTAGGCTATTAAAGCTTAAAGTTAGCAATAGAAATCTATTAAGAATAGAAAAACTTACCTTAATATAACTGCCGCTCTTAGTACGTATGCATCGATTATAAGGACTAAAGGTATTAGATCTAACGCA
Organism: Cenococcum geophilum 1.58; assembly: GCF_001692895.1. Taxonomy (NCBI): domain Eukaryota; kingdom Fungi; phylum Ascomycota; class Dothideomycetes; order Gloniales; family Gloniaceae; genus Cenococcum; species Cenococcum geophilum. Next base: position 479,833 of record NW_027137596.1, read on the forward strand.
GTGTGTCTTATTATAAGCCTCTAGAATCCTGTTATTAAATTTCTAGTCTTTTAAAGACGTACAGGCAAAATTATTTAGGTAGGACCAGCACTAATTGCGAGTTAGCGGAGGTTAGGGTTTTATATATAAAGGTAGGGCTAGGATACGCTGTAGAATCTATTTAGAAGAGCAGTTAGCAGGAAAATAAAGAGGTATATTAAATTAATAATGAAAAAGAAGAAAATCTTAATAATATATCAAAGATACGTCTAAAATTAGACGACGGTTAATAGCGAGAAGTAAGGTATTTAAGAAAAGGAGCAGCTTAATAAGCAAGGTGTCTTTATACTTCACCTTCTAATACCCTTTTAGTAAATAGCCGTAACCTTACTAATATAACTCCGTTATAATAGCGCTATTTAAAAGGAAGGAAATACGCGTATAAGTTATTTAACTATTACTTCCTTATAAAAACTAACTACGCGGCCAGAGGAAGGTAATTAAGACGTTAAATTAAAGACGCATATGGGTTAAATTAGACCTAAAATAATACTACAGTATTAAAGAATAACGTTATAGACGTTCTTAACAATTATATAATAGCTACAATTACTATTGCGAAATGTCCCTGTTTGCTAGGTAGTAGAGCTACACCAAATATATAGTATAAGACCACTAGATTTGAAAGTATATATACCAAATCTTAAGAGATAAGTCTCTTTAACTAACTAATTAATACCTTAACTGTATCTAATAGCCTAAGGGCAAATGCGGGAGTAATGCGTTAGTGATGTAGAGGATTATAAAAAAAGGATTATAAGAAAGAATTATAGACTATATCTTAGCAATTAAAGACAACGGCAAGCTAAGGCTCTATATATTAAATCTTATACCAAAAGGTTCTATAGAACTATACTAGAACACTAAATTGCCTATAATACTTATAATTAATTACAGACTAGTATAAAGGCTTAAAAGTAGAGTTGTATAAAAATCCCTATATTAGCCTAGGTAGTTACTAGTATACTTCTAAAAGGCTTCTAATAGGTCTCCTAGTAATCCTTACGTCTTTTCTCTAGTTATATTTTTTCCTTATTAAGGTTTTTTAGGAGTTTAAAGCAGGGGTTAGATAGATAGATAATATATAGCGGCATGCCAATACCTCTCTAATATCTCTCTGAACCTCTTCTAGGACGAGCCCTTATAATCTCCCTACCGTAAGGTAATAGCGATCGGGGGCCGACTATAAGAAGGGGGGGGGCAATATAAGGGATATTATTGCGGACACCTTGGGTTGCCCTTAGGACAACCCCTAAATACCCTTTAGATAGTCGCCAGTCACGTGCCGGAGGTACGTACCCGTAGTATATAGTCTCCACAATCCTAGAGGCCTTACCTCCTCAAGGATTTGTCTCTCTTACTAATCTATCCTATTCCACAATTGTGTCCTTATAGCCCCCTATCTACAAAATCCCCTCACAGCTCTATACTAGAGCGACATCTATAGGTTAAACGCAATAGCTTAATACCTAAGTTCTTTAAAAAGTCCTAAACTGTGACCTTATTAATAAGGCATTAGTCTTATTAATTGTTATATAAAACCTTCCGTTCTATGTTATTAAATAGCCTAAGTTTTACACCTTTTATTAAGTTCTAAATCTAGAAGTAGAAGGCTAGATTACTATGGCATACTCTAAGGTTGTAAAGAAGATTAAGAAATTATAGCGATTCTAAAAAAATATTATACGAAAGAAGCTTTAATTAGCATTATTAAGTATATACATTTCGCTTAATATCTAGACCTCTCTAAACCGGCTTCTTCTCCTTAGGATCTGCGCGTACTTTATTAACTAATACCAGAAGAAGCTTGTTAAAGCACTCCTTGCCCTTTACACGGTAGCAAACTATAGTAGAGAAAAGTAATTTACTACTCTTCTTTTAGTGCTTTAAGACTATGGAATTGTATAAAAGCTTGGTTTTATTATTTACGATAACACTACTTTAAATAATACGCTTTGCCGTATAGTAGCAAATTATCTCTAGGAGAAAGAGAAAGTTAAGTAGGATTCTATATTCCGACGGATCCGCTATACTAGTTATATTATTAACTTAGCCGTATAAGCTTTTCTTTTTTAGGGCCTAATAGAGACAGAGTAACTTAAGTCGTATAATGAATAAGAAGGAAAAGGGAAGGTGGAAGGCGAAGCTAAGTAAAGGGCAGCTTTTCGGGCTATAGGACCACTTGGAAAGCTTTATAATATTATTATATATATTTATAATTCGGCTAGTCGTATAAGGGAGTTTAAAGATCTAGCAGGAAGAATAATTCTACTTAATAACCAGACGAGATGGAATAGCTAGTATTAGATACTAGCTATAGCTAAATAACAGTTAAGCGCCATTAATACATATTTAAAGAGCCACTTTACTACGCTCTAGATGGAGTATCTCTATCTAAAGGACTAGGAATTTCTTTATACGACTAAGGTATTCCTTTAACCATTCTATTAAGCAACCTTAGAAACTTAAGGAGACTACGCAACAATTAACAGAGTGCTCTTTACTATAAATATTCTTATTAAACACTTTAAAAAGGCCCTTATAAGTAGAATTCTTAATTAGGTTAAACAAGGCTAATACTATATAGTAGTCTAAGCATGCTTCTAATAAGGAGTTTAGCTCCTAAATTAGGAAGGGGTGGGAGACCTTTAATAAGTACTATAGTAAAACTAATAACTCTCCTCTTTATATAGCTGCCCTTATTCTTTATCTAAACCGTTATATAAAGTATATTCACGTAAACTAGAAGGCTAAATGGTAAAAGCCAATACTATAAAAGGTAAAAAAGCTTTAGGAGTCTTATTAGGAAAAAGCACCTACTCCTCTTACTCCTTCCTTATACGAAAGGAAACCCTCTTAAAATTAGGATCTTAATGAATTTAATTGGATTACTTAAGATCTAGGAATATACGCTTAGCTAGTAAATTAGGATAAGTATAAAGACTATAGCAATAGAGAACCGTACGATATTAGGAAGCTATTTACTCTTAAATAGTAGTATTAAGATTAATAATGAAAACGTTGGCCAAGATTATTATATATAGCAATTAATATTCTATTAATTCTAGCAATAAGCGATAAGCTAGAGAGAGTCTTTTTAGGAGCTCGTCGTACAATCTTATAGAAAAGGGCGCAACTAGGAGCTAAAAATATTAAGAGAGTAGAGTGTTTAAAACATTGGAAATAGAGTAGTATTACAAATAATAAGCTTAGAGTAGCTTAGCTGTTATTTAATTATTGATAAGATTATTAATATTAATTAATATTGACCAATCAATATCAATATTAATTGAAGCGTTATTGACTTATTAACAACCACCCTAATATAGATAGGTAAGCAGATGCAGACAGGCAAGCAGATGCAGATAGGTAGGTAGATGTTAGTGGGTAGGCAGATATAAACAGGTAGCAGATATAAATAGGTAAATAGATACAGACAGGTAAGTAGATATAGATAGGTAGGTAGATGCTAACGGGTAGGCAGATATAAACAGGTAGGCGATGTAGACAGTAGGTAATGCAGATAGGTAGGCAATGCAGGCAGGTAGGTAGATAGGTAGGTAGATAAGTCAATAGGTAGATAGGTAGAAGAGAACCATTACTATACTATATTAAATTATCTAAAATATTATTATTTATTTTGCTAGCCTTATAAATAGCTTTAAAGTAGCTTTTATTTATTTAAAATATACTATTAGTATAAAAGAGGTAAATATAACTATGGTTACCAAATGCGCAGATTGCTAGTAAGTTGCGCGTAAGCTGCGGGTTAAAAAAACACGATATAGGCTAGTCGGTCGAGTTGCCAAATGCCCTCAACTGCGCGCCAATTGCGTTAACTACCAGCCATTAAGGCTATTAGTAGGGTACTATATTTTGCCAATATTGTGCCCTTTCTCTGCCGCCTATAATTAGACTTACTATTAAGTAAGCAAGCTAAGCTAGAAAGCCTTAGCTTATTAGCTTAAAACTTTTCACACCTAAAGCTGGCTTACTTGGCTTAATAGGTTAAACAGTTAGCTTACTTAGCTTACTTAAAGGCTTATTTAATTTTATATAGAAATTTTAGAGTAATATATAAAATTAAGCCTAAGCCACTAATTTGGCTAAAAAGCTCCTCTATAGCCCTAATTTGTAGTTATTGTAATATAAGATTATATAGAGATAACGTAATAAGGAAGCTTGTGTAGCTAAGGGTGTTTATTATAAGGCTTGGCATAGTGGTGAGAAAGGCTGTAGTAGGAAGGCTTTAGTAGGGAGGAAGATCCTACTAGTGACTTTAACGGTTAGCTACTAGTTATACTAATTATAGTAAACTTACTACCTTATCTACTAGATTTTTTAAAGCCTATTCTTAAATAGCTGCGATTATACTATAAGGCAGTAGTGATATTGTGGTGGTGTAGATTGGACGTCGCCTACTATCTTGGCATTTTCCTATATTTATACAGCCTTCGGCTTCCTTCCTTCTTCCCTCTAATAGATAGCACGACCCTACTAGTTACCGGAAATACACTCTTTTCTTTCTTACTAACTAATTATGACTGACTAGCCGACCGACTGATCGACAGACAGACAGACGGCACTGTGACTTTCCTATCTTAGAGAGGTCGTACCCTCCCACAATATTAGGGCGAAGCTTTAAGTAATATAACTTTAGTAGATTACTAGCTTTACTAAATGCCCGTTTATAGTTATTGCTTATAGCTAGTATAGTTAATATATTAAGAGCTATTTATATAAGCTTTAGCTGGGTTATTTATTCCTACCATTAATAAAGTATAGGGTTGTTTGCTAGTAGGTAATTATCTAGTAGTAGCGGTAGAGTTTTCTAAGCTTTGTATTTATCTAACGCGTTAATAGAGCTTTAAGCTACGTAGTTAGTGTTAGTATAAATATAATTGTCTCTAGCTAATAACGCGTGCGTATGTCTTAACGGTAGATAAGCTAATAGAGTATTTACGGAAGGACTTAGTTGCTCTATATATTAAAGCTAAAGCTTCTTAAAGGACGCGTTACCTTTAATTAACTACTCTAGGTGATCTGCCTATATATTTTAGCAGAAGAGCTTATATTAAGGATGTAGTAGAACAGCTATATAGTAGATGGGTGTATTATTAAGCTTTTTAAAATACATCTGTAGCTTTAGCTAGCTATAATTAAGGTTAATTATATAGTAATTCTTAATTGCGTCTTAATCTGGGTAGTTATCTAGAGTTATATTAACTACGCGATCCTTCTTTTCTTTAAAAAGCTTAAGTAGCTAATTAAGTGTAGGAATAACCTCCTAAATTGCTCTATATAGGCCTGACCTGCCTTTAGCTTTAAGTGTCTTTATAGCGTCTTAAATTGGTAATAGGATCTTAATATAGTTATTAATAATACCCTAGTTATAATCGTTTAAGGCGCCGGCTACTATAATAGGCGGTAGTAGAGGGACCTTTTTTTATTTGGCGTGTAAAGGAGCTGCTTCCTTTTTATATTTATTAATTATATATTATATAATTAAGTTAATTAGATCGTGGAGGACAACGGCTTATAGAAAGGTATTATAATAACTATTCCACCTAGTCTTAACTGGCTTTACTACTTCTAGTATTTTAAAATTAGGGATCGGTAAGGCCTTTTACTTAGCCTTTTAGTAGGATTTAAATAGTTAATAAAGCTGCGGTATATTAATGGAATTAAGGATATTAATAAGGACGCTAAGGGGGCCTTTTTCGCTATTCTTTAAGAAAACATTTTTTGTCCTATATAGTAGAAGTTAGTAAGTAAGTAAGAAGATAATATTAACTTACTAACTTACCGGTATGTTCTCTTAATTGTTTTTATACGCGTCTTTATCTTTTCTAAATATAACTAACTAAGTAACGAGATTAAGTATATAAGCCGCGCATTAAATATACCGATTGTCCTTTCTAAAATTAAAGACAGTAGCTAGATAATCTAAGCAGGTATTATTATTTTTAGTATTATTAGTAATAAAATCGCTTAGGCTTTCTTTAGTAACTTTAAAATAAGCTAAAACATCGCTAATTACTACAGCGTAGTTAATTCTAGTATAGCGACCGAGTTGCTCTAGTAGAGCGATTAAGTAGTTAATAACTCTGCCCTTATAATTAAGATAAAAAATATAGATGCTAGTAAGTAAGTACTTACTACTATATATAGTCTAGCTATTAAATAAAAAGTAAAGCTTTAAGCGGGTGTTTATAAGTTTATTATATACGGCTAGTTAGTAGGCTTTATAGTCGGCCATTATATAGACGCGAATTAATTAATAGTTCTTCTAAATATAGCTCTTAGCGTTAGGATTCGCGGCAGCTATTATACTATAGAAAGTAGGTATTTCAACCTCTTATGTTACGGACGCTTTAAGTACAATATTATAACTACTTAGGGAAGAGTCGGAAGAAGCTAGTTGGTTAATTTAGGCACGGTCTAGAATGGAGCCGGTAGAGCCATATAATAAGGAATAGTAACTAAGATTATATAACGTAATCTATATAATCTATAGGATCTACATAATCCGTAATAGAGTAGATAGAGTATACGTATATTACGTACAAGGAGGATTTTATAGGAGTACGGTTGTGTATTTAAGGACCCTTAGTCCCTACCTAGATAGTTCCTTCCTTATAGTAATTCTTAGAATATAATTAGAGTTAATATATTAGGCAACTACTCTACTAGTTATTATTTCTTATTAACTTTACCTTACGTTACCTACACACCTAGCCTATTAACGAGCCTATTATAGTACTTGCTACAAGGTTCCGTTATATAATTACTATCTAGTTACGGTACTAAGGATAGAAAGTTAAACAACATACTACTAAAAGCAGCCACCATAATGCCATCGACGGCGGCAACTACTTTAAGGTTAGGTAACACTAGTATAGCAAATACTAACTTATAGCAACCTATAACGGTTAGATAGTTACAAGAGATAGTTAACTAATTAATAGAAAATAATATAATATTGGAAAATAGGATTAATAGAATAGGCGCAGTAAAGGTTAAGTTACTATTAATTAAGAGATACTTAGGAGAAAGATTAAAGCTTAAAGGATTCCTTACGTAAATATACTTTAAAGTGGCGCAAGAGGGAGTTAAGCTGGTAATACCTATAGACTAAATAGCGTATGCAGGATTGTTCTTAATAGAAAGGGCACTTAAATAGTTTAAATCTTACCTTATAAAAATCTAGGCAAATAGAATAATAACTATAAACTAAGAGGTACGGTTTATGTTCTTAAGCTAGAACGGATTTATAGAGCGACTTATATAAATGTTTGGAGACCTAGAGGCGGTAACTATAGCGGAAAGAAAACTCCAAGACATTATATAACGAACCTTAGTAATTAAGTATACGACGCAGTTCCAAACGTTAGTAATATAAGTTAAGTGGAATAATAAGGCGCTTATGGCATAGTATAAGTAAGGACTTAAGGCTAAAGTCTAAGATATAATTATCCTAATGGAAGATGCGGAAACCCTATAGGACTTAATAGATTAAGTAATTAAAATTAACAATTAGATCTACTAAAGGGAATAGGCTAAGAGAGGTTAAGATAAAGTTTTATAGTTATATAAGGCGTAGAGCACGCAACAACTAAAGCTAAATTAGAAACTGTGGTATGGCGTAGAGCTAATAGACCTAAGTAGTATTAAAGAAGCCTATAAGAAATAGAGTAAGAAACTATAGAAACCTAGAGGTTAAGGATCTAGTAATTATAGGACTAAGAAGCAGAGGCTAAACTAGGGGTCTTAGTAGTAGAAGATGTTTAGGCGGACTCTATAGCAAAGTTAATAGTTTAAAAATAGAGCTTATATAAATTGCGGGAAATAGGGTTATTTTATAAGGGATTATAAAGATAGTTAGAGTTACTATATAATAAAGGGAACCTAACTAGTAGGAGATATATATATATAGAGTGATAATAGTGCACTATAAGGAACAAAGGAATATTTAATTAGAAGTTTCGCGTTTTGTTATAATAACGCATACTAAATTTATAAAGACGCTAAGTATAGTATAAGCTATTAGCTATAGAAGCCAAAATCTATAGAGTATAGAGGAACCAATAAACTAGTTTATAGATCGGATATTAAGGACAATAAATTTAATAAAGGCGAAATATTTTATAACAACAAGGCAATAAGAGCAGCTTACTAGGAGTATACGGACCTCCAAGATATTATATAAGAGGTAGAGGATAATTCCACTATAGAATAGGGAACATTAGTAGGGATTAAGACCCCACTAGATATAATATCTATCGCTTCGTAAGACGTAAGAGAAGTAGGATAGTAAACTACTTTGGCACTTAATAAAGGCAAAAGGCTAAAGGCTTAAGATTCTTAAGATGAGATAAGAGACGACTAAGATTCTTAAGATAAGATAAGGCAAGCTTAAGGACCTATAACGGACGAAAACCAATAGAGTAGAGTAGTAGCTTAGTTTAAAGATATACGAATAAGCTCGGGATAGAGTTTCCTATAGGTATAAGACTCTTAAGACGAGATAAGTAAGATTTAAGACTCTTAAAACGAGATAAGAATACCTAAGCCTAGTTAGACTAAGGTAGGAGTAAAGCTTAAGTTAGAAGCGAGCTTAGGATTAAAGAATTTAAGGGATTAAGAATTTGGAGTATAAATAAGGACACCTATAAGCAAGAGGTAAGTAGCTTCTTTATAGATTAGAGAATCTGCGGCATAAATAGCAACTAGACTAGGAGATAGATATATAGACCTAGAGGACTTACTAGGGGAATATAGTGTTCGGCCTAAAAATTAAAAAGTCAATACCGAGATTAAGAAGTAAGTAGACTTTAAGGATCTACTTATAAGACGCGACAGGAAAGAAACCATGGAGGAGTTTAGAGTAAGAATTACCTTATAGTAAGAACAGAAACTAGACAAGAGATCTAGCATATTAGGACGTATAAGGGATAGAGCGCCAGTATAAAGAATTACCAATAGGCCTAGGGCAGGCACACTAAAAGCTAAGTAGCTTACTAAACTGGAACAAGAAGAGGATCTAGGGATCTTAACTAGGTTTAAGGAACGACACATAAAGGGCTATTATAATATAGTAATAAGAAGATACTTCCTTATAAACAAGCCGTATACACTCTAGTAGCTATACTAAAAGTAGTATAGGTAAAGGCATAATAACAAATAGGAAGATTTCTATATATAGCTAGACGAGAAAGTTATCTAAGACTACCTAATTACGGAGAAGGCCATAAATTATATTAAAGGAGCCTTAATTATAATATTAAAAGATCTAGAGGAGCGTTTAGAGGACTAGAGAAGTAAGAGACGCATCTTAGTACCTATAAATAAAGTCGTAATGTTTAGATTAACACGAGAAAGGTTTAAACTTAAGGATAAAGATAAGCTAAGAGTTAACCTAAAACACTAAGCATATTATATATTAGCATAGATTATATATATAGATAATATATATAACATATATAAAGCACCTAAGGATAAGCACTAAAAATATCCTATAAGAATATATTGGTTAGTAAAAAAATAGAGATATAGAAATGCTAAATATATATATAGTTAGCATCTAGTAGAAGTTTAGGAGTTAGGAGACTTAATACTTTAGCTAAAAAGATTCCTTACGGAAGAATGCCTAAATAAATAATAGTAGTAGGAATACCTAAAGAATATATGTCTATAGTATATTAAGGATAAAAAGCAAACTAAGTATTGGCCTAAGTTAGACTAAGTATACATAGAATTAAGCAGCTAATAGTTAGGAAAAGTGGAGGCCTATAGAACTAGAGGAAACCAGTAGTAGAGCCTTAGACCCTTAAGGGAATTTAAGGATAATACCTAAATTTACGAGTTAAGTGGCAAGATTAACAGTTTAAGGTATTAATAGATAGTGGAGCAATAAGGAACCACATCTTGCTAATAGTAGTTAGAAGAATAGGTTTACTATATAGGAAAAAGGAGCACCCTTACCTATTAGTAACGATTTTAGGAGATCTAATAGCCTATAGAGGAGGCATTATTAATCTTAAAACAGGACCTATTTAGTTAACTATTAAAGGGAGATAAATTAAGATATCTTTTAATATATTACCATTAGGGAATAATAAGGCAGTATTAGGAATGCCTTAGTTATAAAAATATAATCTAAGGATCGATTAGGTTATAGGTTAAGTTAATATTAAAAATACTTAACGCCATAAAATGCGATAATAAGCTAAGATAGTATAGTACTAAGTTAGAGTAATATATAAAGAGACTAAGCGAGGCTTAAGTTATATACTAAAGAGATACCATAAGTATGGCAAAAAACTATAGTTACTAAAGAGTGAAAAGCTGTTAGAGTATATAGTATAGGACTATAAGATAGAATTAAAACCAGGAATAAGTCTAAGGTTCTTTCTAATCTATAAGCTTACTAAAAAAGAAGGTAGAGTATTAAAAGAGTTTATTTAAGAAAATCTATGAAAGGGATATATTAGACTATCGCAGTTATTAGCGGGTTATCCAGTACTATTTATACTAAAGAAAAATAGTAAACTAAGGCTGTATATTAATTATAGATAGTTAAATAGCATTACTAGAAAGGATAGGTATCCTTTACCCTTAATTAGCGAAATTTAAGATAAAATAGGTAATGCGTAAATCTTTATAAAGATAGATNTAANATNGGNNTACTATTAGATTAGAATTAAGGAAGGTAATAAATAAAAGGCAGCCTTTAGGTTAAAGAAAGGACTGTATAAACTATTAGTTATATAATTTAGGCTTATAAACGCACTAGTAACGTTTTAAAAGCGTATTAATAATATATTAGGAGAATACTTAGATAAATTTATTATAGTATATTTTAATATTATTATTATCTATTTAATAACTAAGGAAGAATACGGGGAATATATTAAATGGGTTTTAAAGAGACTATAAGAACAGATACTAGTAGCAATTAAAAAAATGCAAGTTCTTTACTAGGAAAACCGATTTTATTAGATTTATTATTAAATTAGGCTAACTTAGTATAGATCTAAAGAAGATTAAGGCTATAGTAAATTAGTAAAAACTAGAAAACGTTATATAGTTAAGATTATTCCTAGGGTTTTGCAATTACTATAAAAGGTTTATAGCGTAATAGTTAAAGGATATTAAACCATTTATACAATTAATAAAGAAAGAAGAACTATAGGTATAGGGAGAGGAATAAAAGAAACTCTTTAAAAAAGTTAAAGAGTTATTTACCTAGGAGCCAATTCTTAAGATCTATTAACTAGAACTAGAAATAGTTATAGAAATAGATATATTAGACTATATATTAGGGGCGTACTTTATATAAAGGTATTAAGATAGATAGCACCTAGTGGTATACTATAGTTAGAAGATAACACTACTAGAGTTAAACTATAATATCTATAATAAGGAGTTATTAGGTATAGTTATAGTATTAAAGAAATAGAGAGCATTCTTATAAGGTATAGAAAAACTATTTATAGTTAAGATAGATTATAAGAACCTAATAGGATTCTTAATAATAAAGGAGCTTAACTAAAGATAGGTTAAATAGGCAGAGATACTTATAGAATACTATTTTAAGATTTAGTATATTAAGGGTATAGATAATATATAAGTAGATGCTCTAAGTTAAAAGGCTAAACTATAAAATAATAAGAAGCTATTAGGGGCTTTACTATAAAAAGATATAGATAAACTGATTAGATATAATTATCCAAAAATTATAATAACTTAAGAAGAACTAGATAGAGTTTATAAGTTACTAGAAAGCTTTTAGGTATAAAGGATTCTAAAAGTATAATTAGAAGATCTATAAATAGATATATATAAAAGTTAAGAAGTAATATATATTCTAAAAAGTATAGCAGAATACTTTATAGAAGATTTCTATAAGGGAATAACTTAAGAATATAATAAAGCTATAGGCTTAGTGTTAAGACTTTAAGAGGAGTATATTATTAATGGAATTTAGGGCTTAGTATAAAAAGTTATAAAAGAGTACCTAGATTATTAAAGAAATAAACTAATAAGGTATAAGCTATATAGAGGGCTATAACCTATTAAAATACTAGAGAGACTATAGGAGGTTATATTATAGGACTTTATTATTAAGTTATTAAAGTTAAGAGACCCTATTACTAGATAAGATTATAATAAAATCTTAGTAATAGTAAATAAGCTTATAAAGTAGGGATACTTTATAGCATATATAGAAGAAATATTACTAGAAGATATTACTAGAATTTATATTAAAGAAGTATTTATAAGATATAGAGTATTAAGTAAAATTATATTAGATAGAGATCTAAGATTTATAGTAGTATTTTAGGAGGTATTCTTAGCGGAATAAGGAGTTAGAGTAGTAACTTCTACTGTATATTATTTGTAGATAGACGGTTAAATAAAGAGACTAAATTAGATACTAGAACAGTATCTAAAACATTATATTAATTATATATAAAATAATTAGGTATTATTATTACTAGTTATATAGTTTATATATAATATAATACCTTAAAAAGGAATAGGCATATTACTATTTAAGGTAAATTATAGATATAAGCTAAGGATATTATTATTGCTATATTAAGCAAAAAAGATAAGTAGTATAGCTAAATAGAGAATAAAGATATTAATAAATCTTTATATAGACCTTATGGAATTAGTAAAGATAGTATAATAAAAAATAAAAAGATACTATAATGCTAAGAGATCTAAGGAACTAGATCTTAAAGAGGGAGATAAAGTATGGCTACTATATAAAATTTTTAAGAGTTAATAATTAAGTAAGAAGTTAAACTACGTTAAACTAGGACCTTTTAAGATTAAGTAAAGGATTTTACCAGTTATATTTAAGTTAAACTTACTAGCTAAAATAAAGATCTACTCTATATAGTATATTATAATGCTAAAACTAGTATATAGAAATATTAAACCACTAGTCTATAAGGTAGATATATATAGAGGGTATAAAAAAGACAAATAGTAAGTTTTAAGGATTATTAGTTATAAAGATATTAATAATAAAATATAGTATAAAGTTAAGTGGATAGGCTACGCTAAGACTACCTAGGAGCTACTAGAGAATTTAAAAAATACTATAAAAAAGGTATAGGAGTATTAAAAGAAATTAGGTTAGGTAGCATTAATAAAAAAGGATTACTAAAAAATAAGTTACCTAAGGGGGACCTAAGAAAAGTAGTTGCCAAACTACTTAGATCTATTTCCTTCTTAGTTAGAGAAGAATCCGTTTTTTTATTACTAAGTTCTTATAAACCCTATTTTATAAGTTTCTACTCCTTAAAATAAATCTTCTTACGTACCTTCTTAAGATAAATTAACTAAGTAAATACCGCTAGATAAGACTTAAGGGCCCATTACTAAGCATTAGTAGCCTCCCGTTTAGCGTCTTAGGATTAGTATAACTCTACTAGAGTAATAAATAGTTTATTATCTAGCTATATAGCAGTAGATTAAATATAAAACCCTAAGATAAATTAATTAGGGAACTAGATAACTATTAAGAGTAATAGGTCGCGTATATTTAGTATTAGAAATAAAGCAAATGTTATAGGATAAATAAATATTTACTTTAGTATACTTTAAGTAAAAGGATAGTTATTATAAAGAAGGGTTTACTAACGCAATATAAACTAACCCCTTTTTTAAGTAGCGAGAATACGGAGATAGTATAATCTCACTAAGAGATAATATTGCAGTAATAGTGCGAATACGACGAGCAGTTAAAGAAGAAGAAATTGCTTTAGGTATAATAAGCAACAATATTAACTAAATTAATTAGATAGATATTACACCTTTAGTAAATAACTTAGAGATATTAGAAATCTTTAAGGATAAAAATTAAGAGGAGGGAGATAGTGTTACGGACGCTTTAAGTATAATATTATAACTACTTAAAAAAGAGTTAGAAGAAGCTAGTTAATTAATATAAATATAGTCTAAGATAGAGCTAATAAAACTATATAATAAGGAATAGTAACCGAGGTTATATAATATAATTTATATAATCTATAGGATCTATAGGATCTATAATAGAGTAAATAGAGTATACGTATATTACGTATAAGAAGGATTTTATAGGAGTATAGTTATATATTTAAGGACCCTTAGTCCTTACCTAGATAGTTCCTTCCTTATAGTAATTCTTAGAATATAATTAGAGTTAATCTATTAGGCAACCACTCCACTAGTTATTATTACGTTATTAACTTTAATTTGCATTACCTATATACCTAGCCTAATAATAAGCCTATTGTAGTATCTACTATAAGGTTCCGTTATAAGTAGTACTAAAGAAGCCTATAAAAGATAGAGTAAAAAACTATAAAAACCTAGAGGTTAAGGGTCTAGTAATTATAGGACTAAGGAATAGAGGCTAAATTAGGGATCTTAGCAGTAGAAGACGTTTAGGCGGACTCTATAATAAGAAAAATAGTTTAAAAAGGGAGCTTATATAAATTACGGAAAATAAGGTTATTACGTTAGAGACTATAAAAGTGGTTAGAGTTACTATATAGTAAAAGGAATAAGACTAATAGATAATATATATGTATAAAGGGACGATAATATACTACGAGGAATAAAAGAATATTTAATTAAAAGTTTTGCGTTCTGTTATAATAACGTATACTAAATTTATAAGGACGCTAAGTATAGCGCAAGCTATTAGCTATAGGAGCTATATTTAGCAAAATATAAAGGAACTAATAAACTAGTTTATAGATTGGATATTAAGGATAATAAATTTAACGTAGGCGAAACATTTTATAATAATAAGGTAATAAAGGCAGCTTATTAGAAGTATATAGACCTTAGAGATATTATATAAGAGGCAGAGGATAATTCCACTATAGAATAGGGAATATTAGTAGGGATTAAGACCCCACTAGATATAATGTCTATTGCTTTATAAGACGTAAAAGAAATAAAGTAGCGAACTACTTTAGCACTTAATAAAGGCAAAAGGCTAAAAGCTTAAGATTCTTAAGACGAGATATAAGACGACTAAGATTTTTAAGATAAGGTAAGGTAAGCTTAAGGACCTATAACGGATAAAAACTAATAGAGTAGAGTAGTAGCTTAGTTTAAAGATATATAAATAAGCTTGGGATAGAGTTTCCTATAGGTATAAGATTCTTAAGATAAGATAAGTAAGATTTAAGATTCTTAAGACAAAATAAGAATACTTAAGCCTAGTTAGACTAAGGTAGGAGCTAAGCTTAAGTTAGAAGTAGGCTTAGGATTAAAAAATCTAAGGAACTAAGAATTTGGAGTATAAATAAAGGCACCTATAAATAAGAGGTAAGAAATCTCTTTATAGAATAGAGAATCTGCAATTTAAATAGTAATTAGACTAGGAGACAGATATATAGACCTAAAAGACTTACTAAGAGAATATAGTATTTAACCTAAAGATTGGAGAACTAATAGCAAGATTAAGAAGTAAGAGAACTTTAAGGATCTACTTATAAGACGCAAAAAGAAAGAAACTATAGAGGAATTTAAAGTAAGAATTACCTTATAGCAAGAATAGAAACTAGATAAGAGATTTAGCATACTAGGACGTATAAGGGGTAAAGTACCTATACGCTAAATTACTAATAGGCCTAGGGTAGGCACACTAAGAGCTAAGTAGCTTACTAAACTGGAATAAGAAGAGGATCTAGAGATTCTAACTAGGTTTAAAGAACGATATATAAAGGGCTATTACAATATAGTAATGAGAAAATACTTCCTTATAGACGAGCTATATACACTTTAGCAGCTATACTAAAAGTAGTATAGGCAGAGGCATAACAATAAGTGGGAAGATTTTTATATATGGTTAGATGAAAAAGCTATTTAGGACCACCCGATTATAAAAAAGGCTATAAGTTATATTAAAGGAGCCTTAATTATGACGTTAAAAGATTTAGAGGAGTAATTAGAGGACTAGAGAAGTAAGAGGTAAATTATAGTACCTGCAAATAAAGTTATAACGCTTAGATTAATATAAAAAAGGTTTAAACTTAAGAATAAAGATAAGCTAAGAGTTAACCTAAAACACCTAGCATATTATATATTAGCATAAATTGTATATATAGATAATATATATAACATATATAGAACACTAAAGAATTAGAACTAAAAATATCCAGTAAGAATGCATTAGTTATTAGATAAGGCGAAATATAGAAACGCTAAGTATATATATAGTTAGCACCTAGTAGAAGTGCAAAGCTAAGGGGACTTAATACTTTAGCTAGGAAGATTCCTTATAGAAAAATGCCTAGATAGACGATAGTAGTAGGAATACCTAGAGAATACGTATCTATAGCATATTAAAGATAAAAAACGAACTAAATACTAGCTAAAGAGCGAGCTAAGTGTAATAAGATTAAGTAGCTAATAGTTAGGAAAAGTAGAGGCCTACGGGACCAAAGGGAACTAGTAGTAGAGCCTTAAACCCTTAAAGGAATTTAAGGATAACACCTAAATTTATAAGTTAAGTGGTAAGATTAGCAGTTCGAAGTACTAATAGATAGTAGAGTAATATAAAACCATATCTTATTAGCAGTAGTTAAGAGAATAGGATTACCGCATAGATAGAAGGAATAACCTTACCTATTAGTTACAATTTTAGGAAATCTAATAGCCTATAAAGGAGGGATTATTAATCTTAAAATAGGACCTATTTAATTAACCATTAAAGGAAGATAAATTAAGATGTCTTTTAATATCCTACTATTAGGACGGGATAAGGTAGTATTAGGCATGCCTTAGTTATAGGAATATAATTTAAGGATTAATTAGATTATAGGTTAGGTTAATATTAGGGATACTTAATACCATAAGATGCGATAATAAACTAAGTTAATATAGTACTAAGCTAAAGCAATATATAAAGAGACTAAGCGAGGCTTAAGTTATATACTAAAGAGATACTATAAGTACGGTAAAAAACTATAGTTACTAGAAAGTAAAAAGCTATTAAAGTATATAGCGTAGGACTATAAAATAGAATTAGAACTAAAAATAAGTTTAAGGTTCTTTCTAATTTATAACCTTACTAAAAAAGAAGGTAGAGCCCTAAAAGAGTTTATCTAAGAAAATCTATAAAAGGGATATATTAGACTATTATAGTCATTAGCGGGTTATCTAGTACTATTTATACTAAAGAAAAACGGTAAACTAAGGCTGTATATTAACTATAGACAGTTAAATAGTATTACTAGGAAGGATAGGTATCCTTTACCCTTAATTAGCGAAATCTAGAATTAGATAGGCAATATATAAATCTTTATAAAGATAGATCTAAGATAGGCGTACTATTAAATTAGGATTAAGGAAGGCAATAAATAAAAGGTAGCCTTTAGGTTAAAGGAAGGACTATATAAGCTATTAGTTATGCAATTCGGGCTTATAAACGCACTAGTAATATTCTAAAAGCGTATTAACAATATATTAGGAGAACACTTAGATAAATTTATTATGGTATACCTTAATAATATTATTATCTACTTAATAACTAAGGAAGAATACGGAGAATATATTAAATGGGTTTTAAAGAGATTATAGGAAGAATAGATGCTAGTAGCAATTAAAAAATACGAGTTCTTTACTAAGAAGACCAATTTTATTAGATTTATTATTAAACTAGGCTAACTTAGTATAGATCTAAAGAAAATTAAGGCTATAGTAAATTGGTAAGAACTAGAGAACGTTATATAATAATAATTCATTGCTTAACGTCCGATTTGGATCCCTATTAGGCCTACGCGGACTACTTCTTATTTATATATAGGGAGAAAACTCTATTTAAGAAAAATGAGAAAACCCCGTAATCCATCTCCCCGCCTTTTAGGACTCGCCTACTTAGCGCCTATAAGTCGCCTATGGTGCTCTACTACCTTACTATTTAACCTCCTTAGGAACCACTACTGCCGTAATAAGCCTACGGACGCGCTAGTATTATAAACTATTACTTTACTACTATAGAGTTACTAGGGGGCACCTGCTGCTCGCCCCCTTGCCTTTTATTACTATTTCCCTTACAACCCGGAACTAATTTAGCACATTTTAACTAATAAGCCACTGGGTAACCGCCTTAAGGCCTTTTTATGTTAAGAGTAGTATATTATAGTTCTCTATACTAGCTACTAAGAGCATTATTTCTTAATTGGTGCGTAGGGGGTATAGCAGTATTACGTGTTTTGGTATCTGTCTTAGCCAGCCACATTTATATCTTAGGCTACCTACTAGAATACCCACCTAGTAAAGCCAATCTTTTAGTCCTATTATTCCTGTTCTTAAAAGTGTTACTATTATATTTTCTGCCTTTATTAGGCCTTCTTAAAGCCCTTAGGTATTTACCCCCTATAGCGTTAACTATGCTATAGCTTAGATTCATCTTGCCTAAATTAGCCTCTATACCTTTGACTCCCATTTACCTCTCCAGCGTTAGTCCAACCAGTATTGTATTGCGGTAGATGGTTTCCTAGCGTTCTTACGTGTTCTACTTTAGCTCCTTTCTCTATCTTGCTGTCTTTACTAACCTCTTACGTGTCTCCCTTCCTCCTCTATATAGGCCTGGGCCCTAAAGCGGCCCTATTCTTCTTCTGCTTTCTTTACCTGTTTCTCTAATATCTCTTCCCTACTTTAGGGTTGTTGGTTTATTCTCCTACAGAACACCCTAGAATCCCTCCATAGTTTACTTAAGCGTGTCTTAATATACTTTATAATATTAGAGTTGTGTTTATTTTACGTCCTTTATATTACAGCGGCTTTAATATATAACTATAGGGGGGGAATATTAGATTCCTTCTTAAGCAGTGCTGTGGCCGTTCGCTTATACCCGCCTGTAATACTCTAAAGGTAGGCTATCTAGACCTTTTAAAGTGGTTTAAGGAGTAATTTAGGGGGGCCCTTTTTAGTTTCTCTAATAGCCCAAATACTAGATTTATATGTTATAGTTGGCCAGACGACTGCTATATATAGTAGGCGTAACCTCTAGAAGTATAGACCCTATATAGAATTAACAATCCTGGATAAAGCGATAAACTATACTTAGCCTTTATAGGCCGCTTACGCCGCATATACGCTCCACTAGAGCTTACTGTCTACCTATACTCCTAATACCCTTAGGCCCTAAACTGGTTAACCCCTAAAGCCTTAAATACGAATTATATGCTAGAGATCTGCAGATTAGTTACGTTTTCTTATAAAATAGATTAGCTGGTATTTCTCTGGTAAGAATTAGACTTTATAACGTTTTGCCTATTTTATATAAGTGTTATAGGCTTTCTCTAGTGTTCTGCAATTCTCTGCGGCTATTGGCCCGTATATAATTAGGTTTATATTGTTAATAAAGCCTATCCCCTAGGTTGCCCCTTTTTTAAAAGAGTTAAGTAGGTTGCTTATAAAGAAAAAGAAGAGTATAGGCGAGAGGGGTAATCCTTATAGTATTCCTATTGTAATTACAATAGGGGGGCTCTAGTATCCGCTAAAGACTAGTAATATTTCTTTCTGGCCTATAAACCCTTAGACAAATTATATAATCTATTTTAGGAAGCCCTTTGCCCTAAGGATATATAGGAGACGCTCGTGGGGTATATTATTATAGGCACTACTAATGTCTAGGCTAAGCATTAATACTATAAAGTCCTTTCACATCGCCTATACAGATTTAATAGTGGTAGTGAGTAGCGTAAGTACTAATAGTGTTAAGCGGTTCTTTCTTACCCCTATTTAGCTTTATAGTAGTAAGGTATATTCCTCTACCGTATCTGCTATATATTTCGCTATTACCCTTTCTAAGATCTTGCTAAAGGTGTTTTCTAAGGTAATAGGGCGGTAGCTTTCTAGGATTAAGTAATCTGCTTTACCTTCTTTTTATAGAACAACTATTATTATAGATCTTCTAAATTGCGGGTAGTAGCCTATAGCAAAGTATGCTCTGGCTATATCTATAAGCTAAGGTGCTATAAGTAGCCTATAGGTTTTTAGGGCCTTATTTAGAATCCCATCTAGTCCTAGTGCTATATTATTTAAAAGGCGGCTAATAGTTCTAGCCATTTCCTCTGTTATTATGTCGCTATTAACCTACAGGCAAGTCACCGGTGTTTTGCCCGTAATATTACTAAGGTCTACTAGAGCTAGTTAGGGGAAGAACCTTTCTGTAAGGATCTTTGCCTTCTTATTATTATTATTTATAGCCTATAATTCTCCTACTCTTTATAGGGGTAGTAGGTATAGGTCTTCTGCTAGGCGCCCTGCCTTTTTCTTTACCTATTTTGCTATAGCCTAAAGGCCCTTATTATGGGGGAGGCTTAGGTTAAAAGTATACTCGTTTATAAACCGTCTCCAGTTATTCCTTACTTCTTTTTTTAGGGTATTCTTTAGCTGGTTTCTTATATCTTTATATCGTCTCTTGTCTTTAGGGTTATAGCTACTTATATATTTCCTTCTTGCTTATTATTAGCTAGTAACTAGAACTACGTATTATATAGACTATACATATCGCGCGTAGGGGCCTAGTTTTAAGATTAGGCAGTACTTTTTTAGCCTATTTTTAATCGCTACCTAGATCCTTTCTAGTCTTCAGTTGATTTCCTTAGGGGTAGCCAATAAGCCTTACTCATTTGGTATTAGGTGGATTTCTTTTAGGTTTTAGAGTTATTGTTTAACTATATTAAGGAAACTATCTATCTTAAGCTTCCTTATTGCGTATCTTTTTCTATTTAATTACGCTTTAGTATTTAGGTCTAGCTATATCTAGATAGGGATATAGTCTAGGGTAAGTGCCCATTCTTCTTTGGGGTTATACCTTTTAAGTCTCTAGTATAGGCCTTCATCTATAAATATAAGGTCAATTATACTTCTAGCGGTGCCTCATTACCATATAATTACTCTTAGGGGGGTAGCTAGCTTAAGGTCCTAGATATCTATAGCTCTTAGTAGGCACTCTAACTGTTAATCTACAGTAATATAGATACCCCCCTACTGCGGGTAGTAGAGGTTTATGTCTCCTAGTAGAATAAACTCTATACCTTTAGTTTCTAGTAAGCTTATTACCGATATAATATTCTCTATTTATAGGACCCCTTTAACCCTAGGGTTATATACATTAATAATTTATACCGGTCCCCTATATGTTTAGATTATTATAACTATAATATTTAGGTTAACTACCTACTATAACTATAAGAACAGGCTAATAGCCTTACTAATTATAAAGCACACGCGTATAGCTGCTTTTAGTTTATATAGGAGCTAGAATCCTTAGGGGCAGTATATTAATTATATAAAGGTATTATAATACGGTTCTTATATAGCAAGGATATAATATTTCTCTAGGTCTAGACTGTCTAGTAGGGGCCTTATAAGGCGGTGGTTTATATTGCCGCAGTTATACTATATAATAGATAGGTGGCGGACCCCTAGTAAGGGTCCTTTAACTTTCTTTTATTCCTTACTTCTTCTATTTCTACTTTCTTTAGGATATTTAGAGCTTCTATCTCTTATATCTATACCCTAGTTACTACTTATTTTGTATAAAGCTTTCCATTTCCATATCTTATATTCCTATTAGCGCTTCTATATCTAAATCTATTATTATTACCGGTTCTTCCCCTATTCTTACTAATTGGCTATATACCCTTTATAGGTCGGCTATAAATATTATATTTGCCGCATTAAGTCTAATTCTTAATTATCCTAGTCTTAAGCCTACTATTACTGTCTATAGGGGTCTTCCTACGGGGCATTCTCTCCCTTATGTCCCCTATAACCCTTATGTCCCTAATCGGTTTAGTAATATCGCACAGCGTCGCTTCTAGCCCGTTAAGGCTTGGGATGGCTGGCCTAGCCCTCTAGTATTAAAGGTAGGAAACGCTAGGAAGGCGCCTATATCCCCCTAGCTTATCGCCTATTGTTTCCATTCGTATAACCTAGCGTATAGTTATTCCCGCAGCTGTTAAGCCCTTGCCTTCCGTCTCCTATATTTAATGCAGTCTTCTCTCTCCCACGCCTTATATGTGCTTTAGTAGCAGTTCGCGCATTTTGTTTAGTCTTAATTTAAGTAATATCTTATATTATGGGGGCCTGCATAGTGGCCGTAGTATACCTATACTGCGCATATAGATTAGGTGTGTCCCCATTATATATAGCGATAGCATTATTTTAGGCGTAGTCTATAATTATAGAGCCTTATGTTATATATAAGGCCATTTATAATTATTCCTTTTTAGATAAGAAGTTTTTGCATTCCTAGTGTATATATACTAATAATAAGGAAGCTATGCGTTCGTCTAGCGTCTCCCTAGCAAGTCTTTAGCGACCCTTATATCCTCTTATTATTCTTATTATATGCTTAGTTTATATTTTCCTATTAAAGCCATTAGATTTGGGTAATTTCGAGTCCTAGTATAAGGCGTTCCGTTTATCTTACTATCTCCTATATAATTGCTATATTATCTGCCTAGCGTCCCTTTTCTACCCTAAGGCTTATAGGAACCGCTAGGACTTTAACTGAGTAATCCTTACGGAGTACTTTTATGCTAATACGTTCTCCTAGCCTATCCCCTGCCTTTACAGCTCGTTCCTTTACCTATTAGTCCTTTAAGGTAACTCTAATGTCTCCGCTCTTAAGGTATTGGACTATAATAATATTATAGACCTCTTTACGTATCTCTATAAGAACTTCTATTTCTAATTATCCCCTAAGCCCCTCTACTTGTTCTATATTTGGTTATATTATAATTATATACCCGGTTATTAACTTAAGGGGGGTAAGTTCCCTATACTATAAAAGTATAGCTATAGCGGCCCAGGTGCGGTTCGCCGGTAAAGGGGGGTTATACTTATTTTTAATTTTGCTTAGCCGTTAAAGGATTTAATTAAGGGTTTACTAAAGGGGCGCCTAAGGTTCGCTAGACTGGCGGAGCTATTCTACTAGCTATATTAGTTCGTTATAGCTAACAGTTACTCCCCCACAATTTTAGATACTAGACGCGTCCAATAAGCTTTATATTTTGTTAGATGCCTTCTTAATAGAGGTATTTCCGCTTTATAGTGTAGTATTCGCCCGTCTTTGTTATGGAGGGCCATTACTAGGCGTAGTTCTAGCGGTCGCGCGCGAGTGCGAGCCACCGTCGTTAGACGTGTGCCTCCCCTGCAATGCATGTATCTCAGGGGGATTCTCTAGGTGTTTTTCAGGGTTCTTTTGGTTGGTTTTGGTCTTTTTGGGCCGGGTGCAGCAAGAGCTCCTTTTAAATAGATTCTTAATATATTATATAATTAGTATAAGAGTATATATATTAGATCCCGCTGCGCTTTCGTTAGTAGACAACGTTATATAGTTAAGATTATTTTTAGGGTTTTATAATTACTATAGAAGGTTTATAGCGCAATAGTTAAAGGATATTAAACCATTTACGCGATTAATAAAGAAAGAAGAACTATAGGCATAGGGAAAGGAATAGTAAAAGTTATTAAAAAAAGTTAAAGAGTTATTTACCCAGGAGCTAGTTCTTAAGATTTATTAACTAGGACTAGAAATAGTTATAGAAACGGATATATTAGACTTTATACTAGGGGTATACTTTATATAAAAATATTAAGATAGATAGCACCTAGTGGCATACTATAGTTAGAAGATAANACNACTNNAGTTAAACTANAANATNTATAANAAGGAGTTNTTANGTATANTTATAGTANTAAANNAATAGAGAGCATTCTTATAAGGTATAGAGAAACTATTTATAGTTAAGACGGATTATAAGAACCTAATAGGATTCTTAATAATAAAGAAACTTAACTAAAGATAGGTTAAATGGGCAGAGATACTTATAGAATACTATTTTAAAATTTAGTATACTAAAGGTATAGATAATATATAAGCAAATACTTTAAGCTAAAGGGCTAAACTGTAAAATAATAAAAGGCTATTAGGGGCTTTACTATAAAAAGATATAGACGGAGTAATTAGATATAATTATCTAAAGATTATAGCAACTTAAAAAGAACTAGAAAAAGTTTATAAGTTACTAGGGAGCTTTTAGGTATAAAGGATTCTAAAAGTATAGCTAAAAGATCTATAAATAGATATATATAAAAATTAAGAAGTAAAGTATATCTTAAAAAGCATAGCAGAATAATTTATGGAAGATTTCTATAAGGGATTAACTTAAGGATATAATAGAGCTATAAGCTTAGTGTTAAGACTCTAGGAGAAGTATATTATTAATAGAATCTAAGGCTTAGCGTAAAAAGTTATAAAAGAATATTTAAATTGCTAAAGAAATAAACTAATAAGGTATAAACTATATAGAGGGCTATAACTTATTAAGATACTAGAAAGACTATAAGAGGTTATATTATAAAACTTTATTATTAAGTTACTAAAGTTAAGAGATTTTATTACCAGATAAGATTATAATATAATCTTAGTAATAGTAGATAAGCTTATAAAGTAGGGATACTTTATAGNATANANAGAAGAAATATTAGNANAANATNTNNCTANAATNTATNTTAANGAAGTATTTATAANANATAGAGNANTAANNAAGATTATATTAGATAGAGATCTAAGATTTATAGTAGTATTTTAGGAGGTATTCTTAGCGGAATAAGGAGTAAGAGTAGTAACTTTTACTATATATTATCCGCAGATAGACGGTTAAACAGAAAGATTAAATTAGATACTAGAGTAGTACCTAAAATACTATATTAATTACGCGTAAAATAATTGGGTATTATTATTACTAGTTATATAGTTTGCATATAATATAATACCTTAAAAAGGGATAGGTATATTACTATTTAAGGCAAATTACGGATATAAGCCAAGAATATTATTATTACTATAGTAAGTAAAGAAGATAAGTAGTATAGCTAAGGAAAGAATAAAGACGTTAATAAATCTTTATATAGACCTTATAGAATTAATAAAAACAGTATAAGAGAAAATAAAAAGGTACTATAATGCTAAGAGATCTAAGGGATTAGATCTTAAGGAGGGAGATAAAGTATAGCTACTATATAAAAATTTTAAGAGTTAATAACTAAGTAAAAAGTTAGATTATGTTAGACTAGGACCTTTTAAAATTATATAGAAGATTTTATTAGTTATATTTAAGTTAAACCTACTAGCTAAAATAAAGATCTACCCTATATAGTATATTATAATGCTAAAGCTAGTATATAGAAATATTAAGCCATTAATCTATAAAGTAGACACGTAGAAAGGATAGGAAGAAGATAAATAGTAAGTTTTAAAGATTATTAGTTATAAAGATATTAATAATAAAATATAGTATAAGGTTAAGTAGATAGGCTATAATAAAACTACCTAGGAACTACTAGAGAATTTAAGGAATACTATAGGAAAGGTATAGGAGTATTAGAAGAGATTAGGTTAGGTAGTATTAATAAAAAAGGATTGCTAAAAAATAAGTTACCTAAGGGGGACCTAAGAAGAGTAGTTGCTAAACTACTTAGATCTATTTCCTTCTTAATAAGAAAAAAATTCGTTTTTTTATTATTAAGTTCCTATAAACCTTATTCTATAAGTTTCTACTCCTTAAAATAAACCTTCTTACAGACCTTTTTAAGACGGATTAACTAAGTGGATGTAGTAAGGCGAGAATTAAGGGCTCTTTACTAAGCTTTAGCAGCCTCTTATTTAGTATTATAAAAACGGCATAACTTCGCTAAAGTAATAGACAGTTTATTATCTAGCTGTGTAGCAGTAGATTAAATATAAAACCCTAAGATAAATTAATTAAGAAACTAGATAACTATTAAGAGTAATAGGTTATATATATTTAGTATTAAAGACGGAGCAAACATTATAGGATAAATAAATATTCGCTTTAGTACACTTTAAGTAAGAGGATAGTTATCGCGAAGACAGGTTTACTAATATAACGTAAACTAACCCCTCTTTTAAGTAACGAGAATATAGAGATAATATAATCTTATTAAGAGACAATATCGCAGTAATAGTATAGACACGACGAGTAGTTAAAAAAGAAATTGCTTTAGGTATAATAAGTAATAATAATAATAAATTTAATTTACCGTCCGACCTAGTCCCCCTAATAGGTCCACGTAGACTAATTCCTATAGTAAAAACTTAATATATATACTGAGAAAAACCCATTTTTTAGGTAAACAAAAAACCCCTAAGGGAAATGTAAGAGGTAATACTTCCAGATAGCATTCGTACTACATTAACGGGGGAAAAAACACCGTTAGGTTACTGCTTAGAGACCCCTAAAGAAGGTGTCTTAAATGCCTGTCTTGCCCTATCTACCTTTTAAACCACTTTCCCTATTTGTTGTTGCCTATATGGAATTATATACCTGCCCTTTCTCTACTCCGCCCTGTATGCATACATATATGCTACTTATAGCTTCCCTACTTATAGCATAATCCAATCTTATTATTATACCTTTTAGTATAATCTACTGCCCTCCTATATAATGCATTTATATCTAGTCCTATATAACCTTTTTTAAAACTAAAATAACGGGATAGTAATTAGTGCTAGGTGTCTTTTCCTAGGGCCCTAACCTAGGTCCTTTATAACACAAAGGAGGATATATACCGCGTGCGGCAGGTCTAAGCTATTAAGTAATAATAAAGGCGGGTAGATAAGAGGCCTTAAAAGGCAATGGACGAGAGGCTTTTAGAAGGTAGGTAGATAAAGAGGCTTATTACGGGCTTTAGCCTGCAAGGCGTACGTATATACTATATAGGGTCGTGTAGTATAGCGTACCATGCTATATAGAAGGAGGACGCCAATTTAGATGCCGTGATTCGAGTAGGTCGACCGTATGTAAAGACGAGTTGGTCGTGTTCCTAAGGCCTTATTAGGGCTCACCCTCCCAACAGAAACTTCTTTCTTCGCAATCACCCGTCGCAGCGCCAGCGGTGCGCAGCCGTACGGACGTCTCTGCGTTTGCTCTGGTAGTCTATTGACACGATCCTAACGGAACATCAATAGTACTGCCAGGTTCCCGGGCTCCACCGCGTGGAGGTGCAGAGGCCGATTTCATGAAGCCCTAATAAGTAATAATATTAACTAAATTAATTAAATAGACATTATACCTCTAGTAAATAACTTAGAGATATTAAGAATCTTTAAAGATAAAAATAGAGAGGAGGGAGATGGTATTATAAACGCTTTAAGTATAATATTATAACTACTTAGGGAAAAGTTAAAAGAAGCTAGTTAATTAATATAGGCATAGTCTAAAATAGAGCTAATAGAGCTATATAATAAGGAATAGTAACTAAGATTATATAACGTAATTTATATAATCTATATAATCTATATAATCTATAATAGAGTAAATAGAGTATATATATATTATGTATAAGAAGGATTTTATAGGAGTACGGTTATATATTTAAGGACCCTTAATCCCTACCTAGATAGTTCCTTCCTTATAGTAATTCTTAGAATATAATTAGAGTTAATCTATTGGGCAACCACTCCACCAATTATTATTACGTTATTGACTTTAATTTGTATCACCTACACACCTAGCCTAATAACGAGCCCATCGTAGTCCTTGCTATAAGGTTCCGTTACATCCGACCATATCTGTCCTTGGAGTCCGTGTCAACTCCTTCGGCAAGTAGTAGCTTAACTATGGCCTTATGCCCGTTCTCTGCCGCCAGTGACAGTGGCGTTTGACCCCAATTATCCTTCAAGTCAGCCTTGACATCGCTCCGCTCAACCAGTAGCTTAACTACGGCCTCATGCCCGTTCCTTGCCGCCCATGACAGTGGCGTTTGACTATATGTATTCTTTGAGTCGGCCTCGGCATCGCTCCGCTCAACCAGTAGCTTAACTACGGCCTCATGCCCTTTATCTGCAGCCCATGATAGCGGTGTTCGACCGTTATTATCCTTTGAGTCGGCCTCAACGTCACTCCGCTCGACTAGTAGCCTAACTACGGCCTCGTGCCCGTTCCTTGCTGCCCATGATAGTGGCGTTCGACCCATATTATCCTTTGAGTCGGCCTCGAAATCGCTCCGCTCAATCAGTAGCTTAACTACGGCCTCATGCCCGTTCCCTGCCGCCAGTGATAGTGGCGTTCGACCCATATTATCCTTTGAGTCGGCCTCGAAATCGCTCCGCTCAATCAGTAGCTTAACTACGGCCTCATGCCCGTTCCCTGCCGCCAGTGATAGTGGCGTTTGACTCCACGTATCCTTTGAGTCGGCCTCGACATCGCTCCGCTCAACCAGTAGCTTAACTACGGCCTCGTGCCCTCTCTCTGCCACCCATGACAGTGGCGTTCGACCCATATTATCCTTTGAGTCGGCCTCGACATCACTCTGCTCAACCAGTAGTTTAACTACGGCCTCATGCCCGTTTCCTGCCGCCAGTGACAGTGGCGTTTGACCCCACGCATCCTTTGAGTCGGCCCGGACATCGCTCCGCTCAACCAGTAGCCCAACCACGGCCCCATGCCCGTTCCCCGCCGCCTGTGACAGTGGCGTTCGACCCATATTATCCTTTGAGTCGGCCTCGACATCGCTCCGCTCAACCAGTAGCTTAACTACGGCCTCGTGCCCTCTCTCTGCCACCCATGACAGTGGCGTTTGACCCATATTATCCTTTGAGTCGGCCTCGATATCGCTCCGCTCAACCAGTAGCTTGACTATGGCCTCGAGTCCATTCCCTGCTGCCCATGATAGCGGCGTCCGTCCCTGTGTAGAATCCTTGAAGTTTATGTCGACGCCGTCCGCGAGCAGAAGCTTAACTATCACCTCATGCCCATTTTCTGCCGCCAACGACAGCAGTAACCGTCTTAAATAAGTTTGAGCGTTGGTGTTAACTTTCCTAGTTGCGAGCAGAACTTTTAAAAGTGCAAGGTCGCGCTCTACTGACTTTGGGAATATACGCCGGCCCTTCCCGGAACGGATATCGTGTCTTTTACTAATGAAGTATTCGACTACTTCCTCATGTTCTCTGGCGGTAGGACGGAGTGATTGCTCATGTAGTATGTCGTGGTCAGAGCTTGGGGCTAAAAGTGCTCTTACAGCATTTTCATTCGCGTGAGCTAGAGCCGCATGTAACGGATAGCTGTAGCGTTCCCCCTCGATATCCATGTGCGGAACACGTTTTAGTTCGATTGAAATGAGGTTTGGCAAGTTTTTCTCCGCAAGGATATATAAAAGACTCGCATCAGACGTATGGCGGCGTATCTGATACCTTTCAAAGAGATTGTCTAGGGTGATCCACTTTTGAAGAGGGAAAATTTCAACAAACCTATCTTGCGAGATTCTGTGCCCCTGTGCAGTATCGGCGTGATAGAGCACATTCCGTACTGCATATTCGAGAAAAGGAAACATTTTAGATGCCTGTCGGCGAAGAACCGCAGCATCCTCAGAAGATGCAATTGGAAGTGGTGTTACTAAATCCAGTTGCTCGGAAGTATCAATCGTCATGTAGTTTTGACAGCATTGCTTTAGCCGTTCGTGGCTTAGACCCGAGAAGTTACTTCTAAGGTCAGAACGAAGCCTGTCAAGGCCGTTTCCTTTAAGGAGAAAATCCCGCACCGACTCGTGAATGAATTGAACGGTTTGATTCTTAGACTTTGTTAACTCTGCGAGTCCCTTCGAGGAACTTAGAATAAATCTTTCCATGTCCTGTTCTGTAATCTCTTCGGAGGTCCATGCAGTCAGCGCCTCAGGTGCGACTCCTGCTAATACAGCGAAGTAGAGCTCTTCACGCTTGAAAGGCCGCTTTGCATACAGTATGCATTGGAGACAAAGAATTAGCTCCTCTATATTCTGGCCGTCTCTTGTTAAGATATCTTTAAACAACTCATCCAATCCGTTTGGGATCTCATCAAGCCGCTTCCTAAGTGCGTGTATGCGGCCACGGTCATATTCTTTACTAAGCATCTGTATAACGAGGACGACCCATAGAAAAATTCCAGATGCTCTCTCGAGTATCTCGGCCTTAATTTGCTCGGCCAACTTGCTACGTCCAATTTTTAGCTCGCTGCGCAAATAATTGGCTATATCCTGCTGATGACCCTCCTGCCCTTCCAAAATTAGTTGGATGCCTTTTTCGATAGTAATGTGTGGGTAGTGGCGACTCGAGAAGCAGACAAGCAATCGAAGTTGGGACGAAATTGCAAGTTGCCCTAGTTGTTCAAAGAATGACACCATCTCTCGCACTTGATCCTCGTCGCATTCATCTAGAGCATCAACAAAGCAGGTCACGCAGTGCTGCCCGATCCTTTTAATCGCATGCTCGAAAAGCCTCTGAATAATTTCGATATCCCATCTATAAGGGTCACTGTTGATTGGCCTTGATGGTCGTAAGGAGTCAAACACGTCCTGAAGGTCTGGAAGCTGCTCCAGAAGCTGGAACAAAAGGGAACGGTACATTCCTAAAGACGACTTCTCAAGTTCGTCGCCTCTTGCATTGAAAAAGAACGATATAACAACGGTGTCTGCCTTCTTTTTCTTGGCGTCTGTATAGGCGAACTTCATTATTGTCGATTTACCGGTAGCTGGCTTTCCTTTGATCCATAAGAAGCCATGATGATCGGAGAGCTTGCTAACGTCGAGCCAATCTTGATACTCAGATTTGCTAAGCAACCATCTACATGTCTTAGCGTGGGCGGTTCTGATTGTCGCGTGACGAGCATCAATTTGATCGAACCTCAAAGAATGTAGGTAGCTTTCGCGTTGAGCTGCTGTAAGGACTGATCTCACACATAGCGAAGCTATGTTTTCAGTAGGGATATTATCTGGTCCGTTGGATCGACTTAACTCTATGGGATTCATAGCAAGTTGCTGAGTAACTTCGGTGCCATAATTATTCGAATAAGAGCCTGTAGGGATAATTGACAGGATTTCTCTCGCACATGCTGCCGCCACTGCTGCGGCATATGGCTGCCACTTCTTGTTCTTGTGCGAGTCAGCATAGTCACAAATACCACGGACGATGAGACAGGGAAAGCTGTTCATCAGGCCTGCTGCCTCCATCTCGAAGCAAAGAACACCCCCAAGCTCGGCGCTCAACTTGTCTCTTGTGAGCCCGTCCTTTATAACTTGATTGCCAGAAGCTATTGTGCCATAGTGAATGACTACCTCTTCGCTTTCCCGCGGGATCCGTGCGACTACCATATCTTTACGGCACCGATCGCATGTCGGTCCTTCAATGTGACTATACGGGGACTGAAAGAGGGTATCTGGACCTGCGTTGCGGCGTTCAAATTCTGGGAGGTGAGCTAGCGGTGATAGGTGGACTTTAGGATTGCTTTTGCCTGCACTTATATTCGACCGTAGCTTAGATATTGCGGTAAGGAGGACATCGGGCGGTGCGTTAAGATAACCTGTCCGTGTGCATAGTCCCCCTGATCCAGTCTTCCCATAGTCATATTGAACCACTCCCCCGTAGCCCGCTTGTGGTTGACTAATCACCGCATCACCAAGTCGAATATCCACTTCGGGGCTTGGAACCCCCCCTCCAATGCCTACCATAAGGCCGATTTGGAGAGCGCGGAATTCTGATTGCATCCGAGTAGCGGCTACCGCGGCGGAGTTTGTGCCATACTGACCGGCTGGCAGGCAGGTGATAACGACGTTGTGTCCACCGATGCGCCCCAGCGTATACTGGGTGGTGTAACCGCTGTCATCGTATTTTTCATCCAGCATTGCTGTAGCAGCAGTAAGCTCGACGGGCAGAGCGGAGATCCATCCCACGGTAAATTGTTCGGGTTGAGGGCGGGGTCTTTTCAACGTGGAATTAGTATACATGCCTCTACCCTAATTCAAATAACGAAAGGCTTAGCGGCAGCTGAGTGTCCGTTCTTAATCAAGATGAAGGAAAGCGGAGGAATGAATAATCCCAGCCTTGCGAAGGCGTTGTCAACCAAAGTCTTTGGGCGAGAAGTATGCATGTAAGGCTGCCAGGCATCAGCGGTGTGGTCAAACGGGCCAAAAAGTATGGCACTACGCGTAGATTTTGAGCTGAGTTAACGAGCATGTTGTAGGGGTCTCTTCAGCTCGGCGACGCGCACGGGCCAATGCATGGACCACCTTGTAGATAATTTTTTGAGCAATCAGGCTCCTTCATAGAGCCTCTAGCTACGCTGCTATGCATTTTTGAAACCTTTCCAAGATAATATGACACGACAGCATCTGATACTCAATCAATCCTGTTCAGGTGTGCTATAAACCCCATTGGGGAAGTGAAACAACACGGGGGTCCTAGGTCTGGATGATCACCCCGTGTTTACTTGAACAACCAGAAAAATCTGATAGGCAAAGTCATAGCTTTGAAGTAACACTATGAAGGAAACACGGTCAAATATGAAGTTCATCGAGATTCATTGCGTTTCGGGCGAGGGATTACCTAGTTTTATTTATTATCGCTGCTCTCTCAGCTCCCCCACGCTCACCCATGCTCGCCTAGGCCACGGAGTTGGAATCACGACGCTCACCCTCCAGAACAGCGGAGGAAATCGGAGAGCCACGAATTAGCGTCTGTCTTTTTCATGTGTCTTAGGCAAAGCGAGATAGACTACTTTCACCATATGGGGATTCTTTACCCACAGCAGTACATCGAAATTCAGAAGTAAAACGACATGACCCTTCCTGGGCCGAGATACGACCTTGCAAGGCTTCCACTGCGTTCTCCATTGCTCTTCTTTTCTTACTAAGGGCACAAACGTTACCAGAATTGAGGGCTGACTTGATTTCTTGGCCAGATAAAAATCTCACACTGCCCTCATATCTGGGTCGGTACCTACTGAGGGTACGCGGATAGTCGCAAGCTCGTCAAACGTCATTCGACGCGAAAGTTCGATTAGACTATCTATATATGGCCATGGCCGAGATCTGAAGAAGATCACCATAACCATAAGGGGCAACTCAAGATCTCCCCGGTAGGCTTCGATACGAGGCCATGCTTGATCCAACTCCCGCACATCGCCAACGATAAGAATACGAACCGCACCCTTCGGGAACGAAGAATTGTCATGCCAACATGCACTGTTGCCGCTATCTCTGAAGCTGTCCCACCCGCTCACTGCGACTGAGGCACCGAGCAGCCCACAGAAGGTAATGCCACGCGTGTTAGATAGTGCCGTGACAGAGACGGCGGGTACTGATGTGCAGCATGATGGATGAGGGGATTACAATTCCCGGTATGTGGATAGGTAAACCGGTGGGTAGCTATGACTCAGCACTGGCAGAGGGGAGCTGTAGGTTTAAATCAGCTGTAGCCTTAAACCAGCCGGGTGCTTTGTGACCCTGTATTTCTACGGACTTGAAAATTATTTAGAGCTTCTTCGTTGGGCGCGCTGCTTGTGTTCTCATTTATTTCTTCCAATTGATTATTCTAAAGCTTCTCTAGGTGCACTCCTTTCTCTTCCATGCACTCGTGGTGCTACTCTCTTTTCTTCTGGTCTCATCAACCTCATTAGCGCACAAGATGCAGGAGTAGCAATGAAAGAAAGATTGTATACTTACAAGGCGAAGCCTAAGGTCTTCATCATTAGCATATTCCCACTAGAAGGGGAAGTCTGGTGGGGCATCCCGGAGTTCGATCTGCTGGCGACAAACATTACGGTGCCGGGCTTCTCGCCACTGTTCCCAGACGCGCATTGCACAGCGGACGGGGATCTTTGTCAATTGGTTACCGGAGAAAGTGGCGGTTGCCTCTTCCATACTGTATTGGTTATAACGTTTGGAATTTCCTAGGACTAAGTTTGAATATTCGGTCTACCCAGAATACTCAACCCAAGAGGAACTTGCAGTATCCTATACCCCACAGGCCGCGGTCCCTAACTAGAACACTCATATATAACATTCAACCTTACTGATCCTGTCTCTGCAAATTAGAAATTAATGCTGCTATCACAATCTCCTCCCTCGTTGCCCCCCTAAAACTCGACCTTACCACAACATACTCCCTAATCAGCGGCATCGCTAGAGTAAACCCTGAAGTCACAACTCTCAGCTCTGTAGCTTTCGCTCCTTATGCTCTTCAAGTCGCCTTGTAATATGAATTCGACCCACGCGAAAATTGTAGCACTGGCTATGATCCCCAAGGCAGCACAACTCCAAATGAATACCCTCAGTCCATTTACAGGACCGAAGTCTTCGAAGCCAACACTGAGCTGCGCTCGCTGGCCGTTGGCTTCGCCAAAACCGCCACTCTGAATGACAGCACTCTTGTGTAGGCCTACCGGGCAAACTACGTAACCCCCCAAACATCTGTTCACGCAGCGGGCGCAGCTTCCCCGAGCGCCGTCGAATGCGACGTAGCCACAAGCGACGCGTACTACAGCGGCCGCATCCTTTCCGAGGCCTTCGAGAACTTTACAAGACTCGCCACGAACGGCTCCGGCGTCTACTGCATGACGGCGCGGGAAGACAACGCGACTCTCGAAGCCCTGCTCCGTGCCACCGCCGCCGGGCTCGTCGACTTCGCGCGCATCATTGTCATGCGCACCGCCAGCGACATGCATCGTTCGTACCCGAGGCAAGCCGCCGACGAACCAATTCTGGGCGAACCAAGGCAGTTTCGAGCCCGCGCTGCGGAATATTTATCTAGCCAAGATCAAAGTCGCGCAAGGGATTTGGGGGAGTGGAGTAGTACATTTGCTGCGGGTGTAAATGCAACGAATTATATAGGGGACATTTCTGGGACTTTGGGCCGGACGCCGGATTTTGGACCTGCCAGTGTTTTCAATGATAATCCAGCGGTGCTGAAGAAGAGAGGAGCTGGTGGCGTGAAAAGGAGCCCGGTAGGAACGAAGAAGAGCGCGAAGGGAAAAAGAAATGTAGATGTTAGATTGGGTGGGTATGAAGTAGAGAAAAAAGGTCTTGGGTTCGGATAAAGGTGCTAGGGCGAGAGGCGGTCACGGAACCTTGATCCTATTGATTCTATTGGCTAGCTCTTATCGATAACAGTAGGGCGAAATACACCAGCGGAAGGGATAAGAACTAAGGTAATGAGAATATCTCGCTGCACGTATTCTGGCGTTGTGCACCTGAGGGTGTAATTTTTCTGTGAAGTGTTTCAAGGCGTGAGTCGGAGAATGCAGGGAGAAGGGTCGCAGGGGTGCACTAGAGTCACCTGAAAAGATGATTTTATGCCGCTCCACGCCGCCTTCGGCTGTTTACATCGCCGTTGTTTTGATGTCCCTCCCACAAGTAAACCATCTCTCTCCGTCACATCATTTTTGGGCGCCTTCCATTCTGCGCTTTTGTTTGCAATTCACCACGGATGGAAAGCTGGTATTTAACCGGGTGTTAATTATTTACCTCATTGGCCCACCTTTTCTTTCACGTCTCTAATTGCTAAGGCCCATATCAATCACGTAAACACGACTACGAAAACAACGGAATACACGTAGCGTTGATTTATTCTCTATACAGCTTCCACCATGACTCCGTCGCCTAAGAGTAGCGAGGGGAAAGCGCGCCTTATCCGTGAATTATCTCGAGAAATCAGCCATAGTCCACGTCATCTTCCATCGCCAACTCCTGTCGACCGCGACTCGAACCCCACCCTCAACTACAGCTCGATACAGGAGTTCGCAACATCAACATCAAATTTCGACCCTGAGCACGAAGCACTGATGTCGACGCGTCAATTGGACGATGATACAAGAAATCCTTTGCCTATTCTTCCCAACCTCCGGTCTACGGCCAAGAAATTCGCCTATTACAATCCACCAGGATCAGATCTGCCAGTCAGTACCTCGATGATAAACAAAGAGTTCATGGATTTCGACCATCTCAGCGATTCCGAAGAGGACAGTATTTCGATAGAGCAGGGGAGAGGTGCAAAGAAGAGCGCGAGGAGTACTCCGGGCAAACTGAATTCGTCTCTCAACATGTCACCAAACGTACTATTTCACGATAGCTTATACGACGTGACCCCGCCTCCAGCTCGTGCCCGAGCGACACCCAGGAAGGGCAACGTGACTGAGGATACGAGTCTTCGACGAGACGCACAAATAAGACGAGCGTCCTCTGTGCCACAGAGAGGTGTTGATGATGGAACGTCTCTTCTGCGAACTGTCGGCGAGCGAGTTTCCCCTGCGAAGTCCGGAAACAATGAACGCCGACGCAGTACTCTTGCGCAGATGCACGCTAGGGTCACTTCTGAAGACGAGTCCTTCATTGACGAACGTCCTCCAACTGTCACATTTACTGCCAAAAATACTCGTTTTGGAGGCCCAAGAAGTCGCCAGTCATCTGCTCAAGGCTTGGATCATGCTGTAAAATCAGTCGAAACCCCCCAACGAGGAGCAAACGGAACCCCACGTTCATCCCAAATGACGGGCAATGCAACACAGCAGTCATTTATGCTACCAGACCTTCCAAATCTCACCGAACTCGTGTCTGGGGTCTTCCAAGATGGCACTCCTGTCTTCTCTCGAAATACTCGCGCACGGTCGAGATTTACAAATCCTCTAAATCCAAGTCGAGGCCCAGCCCGCCAACTGAATCACACACCTATCGACAGTGTTCCAATTCCTTCTGATGAGAAAGCAATTTTCGCATCTCTGCAACTCCTGAAGGAAAAGGTTGCACAATTGGAACAGGAAAAAGCCGAGTCCGAGAAGAAGATCGAGGAAC
Source organism: Cenococcum geophilum 1.58 (assembly GCF_001692895.1). Classification (NCBI taxonomy): domain Eukaryota; kingdom Fungi; phylum Ascomycota; class Dothideomycetes; order Gloniales; family Gloniaceae; genus Cenococcum; species Cenococcum geophilum. Next base: position 516,529 of record NW_027137596.1, read on the forward strand.
AGGAAATACAGATAATTGAGTTTAGAGCAGCAAACGAAGCACAAGAGAAACTGAGGCGGAGCGATAGCGCCTTAGGATCAACGGATGGCGAAGGATCCAGTGAGAAGAATAATTGGAGAGTCGAAAAGACTAGTATGTGGAATATCAGGATCGTGTGGTTTCCTTGCTAACATGGATTTCTAGGATTGGAGGCTTCCGTAGACACGCTGCGAACCCGATTAGATCGTGCTGAGCGCAAGCTGTCTGTCGCGGAGATCAGTACAAAGCGGGTTACTGCAGAACGTGATAATCTGGTTACTCAGTTAGGCGTTGCATTCTATAATGCTGAGGAACTGAAAGGCGAGAAGGAAGCACTCCAGACGGAGAATGAGACACTACGCAATGAAATCGATTCCCTTCGCACAGAAAACGAGTCTCTACGGAATCAATTATCACAAGAACAAGCTCAATTCCAAGAAGAAACTCAGCAGCTCCGGCGGAAGGCCAGTCAAACAGAGAATGCCGTACAGAAGGAGAATGAGACGTTACATATGGAGTTAGCCAGAGTCCGTACCCAGCACGACGAGGATACTCAGCATTGGGCAAGAAAAGAAGCTGAGCTCCGCTCCAAGAGAGCTAAGAAAGAAAAGGCCGAGTTCTCCAGGCTCAAAACAGAGAACGATGCACTTAAAGCTCAAACGGCGAACTTGAAAGCGAAGAGAGAGGAAGAAGCGCGTCGCTGGGCCAACAGAGAGGCAGAGTTCAGAAGCAAAATCGAAAGGAGGGATGAGACAATTCGTCAATTCCAAGGCATGACCCAGGAGGAGGTGAATGAGGTTCTTCGACACGACAACGAGAATCTCAGAGCGGAGTTAGCTCAACTCTCCGCACAACAAGAAGACGAAAATCAAAGGTGGGCAAGGAAGGAAGCTCAACTTCGTCGAAAGGTTGAGAAGCGGGAGGAAGTTGTCAAGCAAATGGAGGATATGACCAGAGAAATTCTAAGCACGAAACAGACCAACCAGCCTCAGACTCTGTCTCAATCTGCTTTGGCCGACCACGACACCGTAATGGAGAACGAGGCTCCTAGAGGAAATGTTGATGGCGCTCAGAGGAAGGGCATCCAACGTCGCGAGAAAGACACCCAGACTCGAATTGCCGATAGAGTGGAACAGGAGGTTCGAAATAGCAGGTCTGTCAGCGCAGCGCAAGTCTCAGCTCGACCTCAACAGCCAATATCTCACTACTCCAGCTCCAGGTTCCATTCAACCTCACAGCGACACTCACTGCCTACTGTTAGCATTCCGATGCGGAGCGCATCTGCTCCAGTGCCTGCAGCCGTTCAAGACCACCGAGATGCAGACAGTGATGCGGACTCAACGACGGACCTCTCGCTTGCACAAAAGACCGACCGCTACCTCATGCATGGCGGTGCCAGTGGAAAGCCCATTGTGGAGGAGCCACCGGCACTAGACCTCACGGAGCTCAGCTTCATCAACGGTGATGAAATCACCAGACTAAGAAGATTGCTGGAGGAAGAACGAGCAGCAGCTCGTAAGAAAGCTTCATCTACCATAGAGCGCCAAGCCCGTGAGGATACTATCCGTTCCGCAGTATCAGCTAAGGCTTCACGGCAACAGTCTTTGCCACGCAAATCATCTATGAGGGATGTGACTGGCAGGTCAATCATGACGGCACAGAATGAGCTCACTGAGAATGCCACCGAGCACAATGCCCAAAATGAAGAAGTCCCAGCGGAAGCTACTCAAACTAAGCAGTCTGTAGACCATTCTCTTCTGAGCCAGTCCAGTCGCCGTCGACGTAGCGTACCAGTTGAGATGACTTCTGCATTTATCCTACCAGACATTACAATTAACCCGCGAGGGCAAACGTTTAGCAATCATGGCGCTAAGATCGAGCTTCCCGCCCACGACAACAACAATTGCACTGTCTGCCGCCGCACCGCTGGAGAGGCTCGGCCCGATTTGGTCAATATCCCAAAACTTGTCCCAGTCTCTTCACGCATGCCGGACGATGTCGACGCAACCATGCGTCCTGCCCAATCACCAAAGACAGCTCTGGCACTTGTTCTCAAAGAACTCGAAGACGAACTCGCTCACCTGCATATCGAACTATCTACGCATGATGCTCTGCTTCGGGCACATGATGCTTCGCTCGGACGCCGCAAACGTAAGGCTATCCAAGCCGCGATTGAGGACTTGGTCAAAGCGATCGATGTAAAGAGCGACCAAATCTACAACTTGTATGATGTTCTCGAGGGACAACAGACTGAAGACATGACCGAGGAGGAAGTTGAAGAGACGATAAGGAGCATTCGGATGGATGCTGCGGAAGCGGCTAAGGGGAAGGGAAAGAAAGTCGTAATTGAGGAACACCCCAGTGAAAGCGAAAGCAGTAGTGATGAAGAGAGCCACGGGGAAAGCGGTGAAGATGACGAGTTGCCTTGGGAAGGAATCTCAGACACAGAGAGCTTAGCTGCATTTGGCGGGAGTGTGAGACGACGGAGCAGAATCTATTAATTAGAGATGTTCTTGAGAATGGCAGAGTTACGAACGCAGAGCCGATGAAGGATTGCATATCAAAACTAGGCGTTGGATTTGATTGGCGGTTTTGATACTCAGAAGTTGGTTCAGGCAGCATTGGATTGATTCGGAGTTGGATAATGACATGATTCCTCTTTGTTCTTTTGTCACTCATATTCTCCCTTTTCTATTTCTAGTGCTGACACCACCGCTTCTTCTACCCCTCTTTCAATACCTCCATCTTCTCAGTAGATGGGCTAGCGACTTCTGATTCGGGTCGAGTTCTCATTTTCTCTTTGGGCTTGAAACTTTGACTCTCTTCGATGCCTTTCAGGGGCTCGATGGGCTGAGTTGGTTTCGCCGTCAAGAAATGGGTTGACTCGCTGGTTCTGACGTTCAAAGTTCTTCGACTTGGAGGTAGGCAGTATATTGTTCAGAGTTGTCGGAGCAAAGGCGTTAAAAGCTTGAAATAAGAGTTATTGTTTCCCAATCAATTCCATGAAGACTTTACCTTGTAAAACGTGCTTTCGTCTCAGTTCAAATCCACTATGCTCAGCGCGTCCTAAAACTCCACACAAACACCCAATACGCCCGCCACCCATCACATGCATGCTCTCTAGCTTCTACCCAGTTATGCCTCTGTCCAGAACTCAGCCCCGCCCTCCTTCATCCACTTCTGGCTTTCCCCCATCGGCTCCGGTGGAGTCCTATAAAACAGATCCTGCATAGCATCCTCCACGCACTCCCCATTCCTATTCGCCTTCTCATCCATTAGCTCGTCAAACGCCCGGAGGATCGTGCTCATCGACGTTACATGTTCATTGGGAAACCTTTCCATGAGACCTGTCGGCACCAGCCCCGTAGGAACCATCGTAGGGCAAATGCAATTAACCGTAATATCATGCGCCGCGGCACGCGGCGCTAGCGAGCGCGTCAGGCCCACGAGCACGTGCTTCGCGGCAGAGTACTGCGAGATGGCGGGCAGGCCGTACAGGCCGGCGGTGGAGGTTGTGATGACGATCCTACCGCCCGGGACGGGGTTCAGCGCGGCGTAGTGCGCGAAGAGCTTGGCGCCGTAGTAGACGCCGTAGAGGTCGACGTCGAATGTTGCCATGTTGGGTTTCTGGGGGGGCGAGGAGGCGGAGCGCGAGATGGAGTTGAAGATGTCGCGGTCGTCGATGCCGGCATTTGGGGCGGTGAAGTCGAGGCGCTTGTGCTAGTTGAAGGCTTTGCTGAATAGGGAGGCTTGGGCGTGTTAGGATGAGACGTCGGTTTTATGAAGAGCGTGCGGGTTGCGGAGGGTTGGGCGGAGGCCGGTGGCGGGTTCATGTCGGCCATTACGACGTGGCAGTTTTTGCGCAGGAGATGTTGGTGAGGGCGAGGCCTATGCTGGAGGGTGCGCCTGTTACTAATACTACAGAAGAGGACACTATGATATTATTTGAGTAGATGATGAGTGATTTTTGTTATATAGACACGATGGGAAAATCAGGAGTATAGATTGGAGTATTTGGGCTATAAGGCTGAACTACTGAGGAAAGATACGTGAGATGGAGACATGAAAAGAGGAGAAAAGACACGGCAGACCAATTATTATCCTATCCGTTGTGTTCAATCGAATTCCGTAAAATGCATTAATCGAGTGCCGAACGCGAAACGACCATGACCCTTTACCCCACCGCTCTAGGGATCGGATGAAGAAAGGGGAACGGGCGGCCAAGCCGCATTAGTGATTGGCCATAACCAGTGGGTCTGTTACGAGTCATAAAAGTTGAGCTAAAATCCGGTGACACGAGCAGTCCCCTCGGTCCCGTCGGCTGAGGATGAGTCATGGCTAGACTTCAATGAACTTTTAACAAAACAGCGGGAGTTACTTTCCAGACTTCCAGTATGACATCAGATGTGTTTTTGGGTAATAGATCTCTAGAAAAAACAATCCAACAGGCTACGTCGTAGAGGATGATGAATTATCAGGCCACCAAATAAAAGATGCATCATATCAGTAGCCTATCAATCTAGTGGAGCAGAAACAAAAATCCGAAAACATGACAAGTAAATATACCGCTCAATGCTGCCAATTTTTGGGGTCCAGTCGATGTGCTAATTACCAATAGTTGTTCTCTGAACCATAATCAGCACCTGAATCCAATTTACCATTCTCAATTTCAGCCATTTAACCGTCTGCTAATCCAACGCGAGTATTTTATTCCGTCCATATCTAGTCGGGTCCAAATTCCACATGAAAGTATTTACCTTCTATTCCCTGAAAAGAATAGTTGAATCCTTTCTCTACCACTTACCAGACTCAAACTATCTTTTAGACAGGTGCGCCTCCAACTGAACTCATAATTTCCTCAAGAGATTCAGTTGGAGACTCTTCGCTGCTATCATCAGTTCCTGGTAAACTAGCCGGCATAACCCAATCAGTAACTTTTGGATCCATGCTATGCATGTAATAGTTGAGTCTGCAGCCTTTGCCATAGCACCCATTTTTCTGGCAAATATGACCATTATAGCAATCAGCAGAACGGCAACCCCCTTTACGAGGGCATGGGTATCCTTTCAAAATGCATGTCAGGACGTGGAGCGCTTCCGGCTCCAGAGGTGTGTGATCGAGGGTACAGTTAGGAATCGGGCACTGGTTTCTCATGTAGAAGTTATTGCAGGGTTTTTGTTGCTTAACCCGTTGGTTGTATATGGACCATTCTTCAGGTGTTGGTTTCGGGATCACTGTGTCGAGTCTCTCGCCATCTTTGTTAACAGGGATCATCCCTTCAGTTTGTGGAGTCGAAATCGGCAGGTCATCCGTAAGGTTGTCTCGATTTCGTTGTTGAGCGCCATCCATGGCAAGTGGTTGAACAAAGTTTGGTGGCTTCCATAGTGTGGGGCTCCCTTGGGCTGCCATTGTTGGCCCTATTGCCCCCCACGGTAGAATATTTGTTTCTGGTGGGGCGGCTCTGCGAACATCATGAATGACGTGAGCATTTGCGCAGGTGCTGCCAAATCGGCAGCTACCCTATGGTGCTGGTTAGCCACAACAGAAAAGAAATGATGATTCCCTTTGGAAACATACAGTTTGGAAGTACTTGCAGACCCTTGTAGTGTTCGCAGCCGCCGACTTATGATCTATTATAGGAGACTGAGAGCGTTGTAATGGTAGAACGTTTTTAGTTCCATTGTTTGTAGCGGTAGGCATAGTTGGCAAGCTAAAGGTTCTGAAGACTGCTGGGAAGTCTACAATTCCCAATCTGAGCGAGGTATATTCAGAGCTAAAAGCTCCAGTTCTTACAAGAGTGATGCGGTCGGATTTACCACGATACGGGGTCAATAGAGACAGGTAACCCGTATCATGGCATCCGGCGAAGAAGATATGCTTGCACTGACTGTTCTCTGCAAATAGTCGAAACATTTCTAAAACACACATATATTAGTATCATCCTACCTGTTGTAGGCATATAGATATGTACGTACCTCTAATCTTGAAATCGGCACCCTCCTTCTTGTCATCGGCATCAATAAAATCGAACAGATCCTGAGAACGTGTAAAGCTGGCAGCAAAAGGAGCCAAAGATCTTTTTTCGGGCCCCACAAGCTTGGCTTTAGATAATGCTTTTGACAGGCCGGCAAGATTTGCATATATGCGAACCATGATACGGCATTGGTCCGAGTTCCTAACCACGTTTGGAAGACACTCTCTAATACAGCTGTTTAACATCTGAGCAGCATTACTTCCCCCTTCTGCGTTGGCTCTAACGAGGTCATCATTAAACTAGGACACGTAAGCTGGGGCGGTGTTATTAGATATATATTATGAGCATACGATATAGCCATCCCCATCTACCAATACCAGGACGAAAGGATTGTGCACCTGAGGTCATTATTAACGGCTGTACTAGGAATACAAAGAAAAGGCTTGTCAAACTCACTCGTTCTCGGGAAAGCTTTTTGTATCGTTCACGAGACTCTTTTTCTTCTTCATAATCACTTCGTAGGATCCGATAATTTTCAAGGAGTTTTCCATATTTTTGTATCACAGCCTGGTTTTGCATGTGATTAGGATTGTAGGCTCAGAACTGGCCAGACGACCTACCTGGAGTATATCGTGATGTTTTGTACTGGAAACACTGAAGTCCCCAAGTTGGGCATCCAAAGCCTCAAGCTCAGCGTCACCCAGCATGTCGGTGAGTATGGACGAGGGCTTTTACTCACGTGCCAACACTGGCATGGTCTAATCCCTACAAGAGGGTAGAACGAAAAAAAAAAAGATGATGAAAACACTTCTGGAGCTGACTTATTGGGAGATCCCAAAACCTCGTACAAAATGACATAAAAGTCGAAGGAAGCACTGCAGGCGATGAAGGTTTGCCGTCGATGAAGTTTGCCGTCGCCTTAGCAAAAGAGATGTTGTCACGCTGTCTGTAGGGTTTAAGGATGTGTTGTTCGGGGCGTTACAAATGGACGCAAAAAGAATTTTCCGCCATTTCGCGCCCAAAGGCTGCCTGAGGTCCGTGCGGATTTTATTTCTGTTCTACTCGCCGCCACCTGATGGCTTACTAGGACTTGTATCCTCTAAAGCTTTCATTAATAGGTCAGTATCAATCAAATTTTTCATACGCCTATAATAAGCTTTTAAGGCACTAGCGCTTCAAACTATCAATCTCACTTACCAACGAACTAGACAAATATCAAACCAAAACTCAGATGCTAAACATGTCGTACTGCTCGGACAACAACTTATGAAATAAGGGAACCACAACAACAAAACTTAGAAAAACTACTTGTAAGCATAAAGAGATATGCTGGATGAAACTTGGATATAACCGACGAGACTTAAAAAGTGTTCCCCTCCAATCGTCAAGTCCCCCCCTTTATCAAATTTCTCACTACTTGCAGTAAAAACGCATCTTTTTATCAAGTAAGAAGCTAACTTAATATAATTTAAAGGGCTTTATAGTAGTAGAAGTTAATTTTATTAAGTTGACGCGCTATTTTCGTCATATTAGCATAGATCTATAGGAGCTAAATTAGAGGCTTTAGTAGAGGCCTTTTTCTAAGATAGATGTATAGTATTAAGGTTTAGGCTTAATTTTAATATTTTAGGGGTAGTTTTCACGTATATTCAGCACGGATCTCGCGCATATAATTAAGGCAGTAGAGATTTTTAATATCAGGCTTAATTCAACTAATCTATATATATTAAAACTTTTTACGCAATTTCTAAATCGACCGCGGCTTACTTATATACGACTTAGTTCGCCAGAGCTTCTTTAAGCTACCCAGTAGCTAATTAGTAGCAGAGCAGGCGACCCCGAGATAACCACTACGCGCCGTAGCTAGATAGTCGTATCTACGCAATAAGAACGCGAAGCCGTTTGCCGGGTCGTAAGAGGTGGAATATAAAGCCCTATGGAGGGCTTAGGGTAGAGGTACCCCTAGGCCTAGCGGTCAGGTCTAGCAGCTACCGTTGCTCCATACGAGGCCAAAGTAGGAGTCTTAGGTTATATTTTTTGGTCTTGACCGTCGCCCCGATAATAATTAGGAGGCTCGGCAACAATATAATGGCTCAGCGGTGCGTGTTGAAAATCGGGTGGCTGGGCCCAATATAGGGTGACTGTTACCAGCCACTTATATACGAGCTTCATACTCTATTAAATATTAAGTCCACTCCTACTTTTGACTCCCTTTAATCGTCTATTTCAACAGTGCGATAGGGCTCGGCAGCGATACAATAGGGCTCGGCGACGCGATGAGGCTCGGCAGCGCAATAAGGCTCGGCGGCGATATAATGAGGCTCGGCGACGATATAATAAGGCTCAGCGCTAAGTAATAGGGGGAAGGGGAGAATTAAGGGTTTACTTGGCCGCTATAGGAAAGTCGTAATAGTTATATAGTATTAAACTTTACAAATCTTTATATTGAGAACTTAATTAATAACCACTATATAAAGTATTAACTACGTTTAATTTTAGAAATTTAAATTAGTAGATCTTTTAGAAGCACCTATTATAAGTACCTTTAAGTGCGTAATTAAGAATATTTTATAGCAGTATAGATATGGGAGAATATATTATTTAGTATTCTTAAATATTATTATATAATACTATTCTTAGTACAGAAAACTAAAAGTCTCTTTAGGAAATTAGCTTTAAAAAATTAACTCCGCCCTATTAATATTAGTAGTAAAATAGGTAGGAGCTAGTTAAGTTATAGAGGCCTTTTTTATATGTATAAAATATATAGTATAAAGTAATAGTTCTAGGATATTAAGGGCCAGAGCTATAAACTGTGACGGTACTAGGGCGCGTTACCTGCTAAGTTCTGCCATATTCTACCACCTATTATATTGTCGCATACTATTTAGTACTATCGCATACTGTCTAGTACTGTTTTCTTACTGTTAACTCGCCTACTATTAGCTCGTTTACTGCTAGCGCCTTAGCGGCTTGCGCTACCTATTTATTAATACTAGCCCTTATAACCCCCTTTCCTTCTCCTTAGCTTAGTATCTTTATTAAATAGTAATCTATAAGCTTTAGTCTAGAGGTATTTATGCGAGCCGTTATATTATACTAAGCTCTCCCTATATTGCCTAGGAAGGCCTTAATAATATCCTACCCTAAAAGAAGACTCTTGTCTACAACGACGCGTTAACGCGTTATACTTAGACACTAAAGTTACTCTATATTACCTGGGAAGGCCTTAATAATATCCTACTTTATAAGCTAGATAGGACTGGATTTATACCCCCAGAATTAAAACTAAAGCGTATAATATTAATAAACCTTAAAAAGCTAACAATGGTACCTAAAGCTAGCTTATTTAAGAGAGCTATTTTTACCTAAGAGGAACCTAATATCTAATTAGGATTAGAAATTAAAGATAATAATAATGTTATAGATATACGCAAGCAGATTTACGCCTTTATAGCTAACCAGAAAGCTAATTATCTTAAGGTAAGGAATATATAAGAGACCCTATAAGAGATCCTAGAAAGCCTTACGGCCCTATAAAATAGCCTAGCTTCCCTTTTTTAAAGCCCTAGCCAACCTATTTACTTTACTAAATATAATATACTAGGGAGTACGGATATAATAATAAAGTAATTAAAGTTCGTTAAGCTCCTTAACCCCTAACCACTATTTAACGGGATAGACCCTACCTTTAAGAATTAGAGGATTTAAGTATAAGGAAAGCTCTATATTAACTATAACTATTTCCTTTCTAAAGAAGCTAAAATACTCTACCTCTTTAGTTAAACTACTAGGGACGCTTAATGGCACCTTTAAGCTAAGTTTAAGGACGATTTCCCTATCTAATTTATATCTATTAATAAGATAATACGGTACCTAGCGGCTATTTATATTAACCTAAATAAAGTATAGGACGCCTAGTATAACTTTAATTGCCTAATAATAAAACTAAACTAACCCTTTATTAAATTTTAGACTTAATTTCTATACCTTACAGGAGAAGGCTAGGTTCCGCTTAAGAACTATTAATTAAACCTATATAATAAGCTAATAATCCAGCTTTAAGAGAAGATCGCTATAACCTTAAATAACCTTCTAACGTATAATAGACTCGCAACTTATTGCCTATTATTAGATTTAGAACTAAAGCGAATTAACGCCTACCTTAATTAGTAGAAGCGACCCCAGAATAATTAAAACTTATTAGCTATACTTATAGGAGCTAGAGTAGGAAGATAAGCCACGACTACTCTTATACTAAAAGCGGTTATATCTACGTACTGGCGAGCCTCGCCTAACTAGCTATGTATTATACCCCTAACTAGTACTTATTACAATACCCTAATTAACCCTACCTCGGCTATATACTATAACTGCAATAAAAAGGGTTACTTTACCTTGTCTTACCTAGAGCTAAAGGATATAGGCAATATTAAGGAAATAGAGAAAGGAGAAATATTTAATAAGTTAGGAAAAGAAGAACTCTAGGGAAAAACTCCCCCCTAGGGTTGTTAGCGACTCAGTCAATCGAGACATAAGCACGGCAAAAGGGTCGCGCAAGCCTGTACGATTGGATTGTCTATAAACGAGAATCTAAAGCTAGGGAAAGGAAAGGAGAAGAAGAGCAGCGCCGTTCGGTGTTTTATAAGATCTTCGCGTCACGTGATCGCAATATGCGGCAATCTGTGGCAACTTGCCGGTGCGAAGTTCTGCCAGTTCTGCCAGTGTTATAACATTACCCCCCCCTCCAAAAAAGCCTGCCCTCAGGCTTTGTTGCTAAAGTCTTAGTAAGAGAATCTAACCAATTAGATAACTTTAACCGCCGGTTAAAGTTCCTAAATATCTTAACACCTTATATAACTAAGAAATTTCTAGGGCGTTTTTGTCCTTATATTCTTCTAGTAGCTTATTATCTTTATTATACTAGCTTTCTATTTACTTATCTAGGTACTTTAGTAGTCTAGGTTTATTAGGGTAACAGCTATAGAACTCCTAGAGCTTATAGGGACTACCTATAAAGTTCTATATAGGGTACTAAGTAGGGTCTAGGTTATATCCTTTCTAACTAACACGATACTTTAACGTTCCCTTTATAAGTTTATAGGCCAGCACTTCTTTAATTTCCTATTTATTATCGCCATTAACTTAAATTAGTAGGGGAGGTTTATTCTTTTATCTAGGTAGTAAGTTATTTATAGCTTTCCGTAGCTTATCTGGTAAAAAAATAGGATAAACTTTAATTAAGTCTAGGAGCTTAACCTTATACGAGTTGCCTACTTTATTAAAAATCTTATACGGTCCTACTATCTTATAGTCTAGCTTATAGCTAGGCCGTTCTATCTTTTAGTTCTTTATTATAACCTAGACTATATCGCCTATAGTAAAGTTAGACTCGCGCCTATACTTATTTACCTACTATTCTATTAATTTCTAGGCCTTTTCTAGGTTTATATAGGCTACTTTTAGGCTTCTTTTAAGCGCTTAGCGTACTACTAGGCTTCCTTATAAGATAGTTTTTCGCGTACAGTTTAGGGCCCTTTTAGTCTTTCCCAGTTAAAGCTTATATAGAGTAGGTAACCTATTTCTAGTTAAATAGGGGCAAATCCGGTAGAGTTGTGGGGTAGGGTTACTTAGGCGTAGTCTATTAAGGGCAATAGTTTAGCCCAGTTATCCTAAAAGTAGTTAATAAAAGGCCAGAGTCTCTAGTCTAAGTATTAATTTATAATCTCCGTTTAACTATCTATCTAGGGGTAATATACCGTAGAAAGCTTTAGCTTAATACCTAAGATCTGGGTAAACTTATTCTAAAAAGCTAATATAAACTACGGCCCGCGGTTGGATATAATAGTATTTAATAGTCCGTAAATTTAGTAGATATAGTAGATATATAGTTAGGCTGCTCTTTAGTATTAATATTTTTATAACAGGGGATTAAGAACGGGCGCTTGCTAAAGCGGTTAACTAGGATTATAACTATATTATATCCGTTACGGTCTAGAGGTAGCTTATAAAAGTCTATAAAGATATATTACTAGGGGCGGTTAGGTATTAGGAGGGATTTTAATAGTCCTAGGGTTTTATTTTATAGAATTGTGGACCTATAGCAGTTATTGCAGTTCTGTATATAGCGGTTAATATCTATAATTATTCTAGGCCAGTAGTAGCGGTCACTAATAATTCTACGGGTCTTATTTTTTCTAGGGTGGGCCGTAGAGACCTAGGTATATACTTCGGTAATAAGCTAAGTCCGTAAGTTCTGTTCCTCTACTACCACTAGCCATTTACGGTGCTTAAGTAGTCCACTTTTAAGGGACTATAGGCTAGAAACGTTCTTTACCTTTTTACAGTACTCCTATAGAGAAGGGGCCGTACGGTTTACCTATAGTAGTTTATTAATAAGGTCCAGTTCTATAGAGTTAATAGGGCATATCTCGGCATCTAAAGAGTCTGTATTTAGTTCTGCCTATATCTAGGAGTTAAGGTGCTCTAATTATAGTAGCGCTTAGGTCTATAATAAGATCTTTACGGCTATCTGGTTATTTATATCCTATTTACGCCTTATAAAAGCGTCTGCACGGTTAGTAGCGCCTAGCCTATATATAATTAGGAAGTTAAACTAAGATAGGGTATCCGCCTAGCGCGCCTATTAGGCTATAAGGGCCTTTATTATTATAAAATATTCTAAGGCCTTATAATCGGAAACTACCTAGATAGACTTGGGGGTGCCTTCTAGTTAGGCTCACCAGTGCTAAAAGCTAGAGATAATAGCCAGTATTTCTTTATCGTGAATCGGGTAGTTTAGCTCAGCATCTACTATAGTCTTTAAATAGTAAGTAATAGGGTACTATTCTCCGTTTGTCTGCTTTTAGGAGTAAACGCTAGCTATAACACTATCTAAGGCATTGGTTTCTAGTATTAAGGGCCGTTCTAGGTTAAAGTAGGCGAGTAAAGGAGTAGAGACCAGTCGTTTCTTAAGCTCGTTAAAGGCCTACCTATATACGGTATTAAAGTAAAAGGGCCGGTCTTTATGGGTAAGTAGGCTTAGTAGCTAGGTAATCCTGCTATAGTTTTTAATAAAGCATTAGTAGAAGTTATAGAACCCTAAGAATAACTATACCCCCTTTATAATCCTTAGGGGTACCTATTAGTTAATTATAGCTATCTTTTTTAGGTCTGCCTTAATCCTGTTTATACTAATAATAAACCCTAAGTATTTTATACGCTTAATACTAAATTCTAACTTCTTAATATCGGCTTAGAGGCTAGCTTCCTAAAGCCGTTATAGGACTTTATAGATATACTCTTTATATTCTAGTTTATTTTTAGAGTAGATTATAATATTATCTAGGTATACTGTATAGAAGTTATTAAGGTAGTTAAATAGTACGTTATTTATGTATTATTAGTATATAGCTAGTCCGTTAGTTAGTCTAAAAGGTAGTACTTTATATTTATATGTTCTGTAACGAGTCCGAAATATAGTAAAGTTTTTTAATTTAGGGTTTATTTTAATCTAGTAAGAGGCCTAGCGGATATTAAGCTTCGTAAAGATCTTAGCTCTACTTATTCGGGCCAAAGTCTTATTAAGTAAAGGCAGTGGGTAGCGGTCTTTAAGGGTTAAATTATTAAGCTTATGGTAGTTAATATAGAAACAAAGTCCTCTATTTAGCTTTTTAGTAAAGAGAATAGGTAAGTTAAAAGGGGCTTAACTAGGCTTAATAAAGCCCTTATCTAGGTTATCGATAAAATACTACTTTATAGCCTATAATTCGGCAGTAAATTACTATCGGAGGGGGCTATAGTTAAGGGTAACCACCTTATCCGGCTTAATTTTAATCTTATAGTTGTACGGTCGGTAAGGCGGGAGTATATTAAACGCTGCTTTAGAGAAGGTATCTTTAAATTTCTAGTATTAATAGGGCAGTTTCTATTCTACTAGCTCCTTATCTATAAGCTTACCTTTTTCTTAGGCTAAGGCTTCTTTCTCTTTAATTATTTAATTAATTTTATATAAGCTAGTTATAAAGGCAACGGTATTAGGCTAAACTAGGTTTTAGTAGAATCCTATAGCGCTAATACAGCAGATATTAACTAGTGGGAGGTCTATAGGTTTCTTTACGGATATTTATTAGGCCGTATTTTNNNGTATAGGGTTTATANTCTTCCTTAGCTTATATTCNATTTTCCNTAAGTTATCCTTNTAGTNTATTANTTTNGTATATTATCTAATATCCCTAGCCTTTCTTTATAGCTGCGTAGGGCCTAAGTTCTCTATTAGGGACTTAGCTAAGCTACTACTAACTTCCTAAGTCTTTAGTGCGGGTAGTATAATATAGGTAGTCTAGGGGCGGCGTAGTATATAGATCCGTTATAGATTAAGCTATATATCCTTCTTAAAAGCCTAGTCCCTACACGTTGCATCGGCCTAGTAAATAGTGTTTATCTATAGCTGTATAAGGTTTTCTATTATAATACTAATCTCTTTTATAAAGGAAGGCGTTAGGGGTATAGTTTTAGGCTAGATAAGCTGCCTATTCTGTATATTAAGCTATAAGCCTAAATAGGCTAGCTATTTTCTCCCTAAGATTATATTATAGCTTCTAAGGTCCGTAATAAGGAAGGGGATATTATACTACCTTTATTTATTAACGCGGAGGTAAATCCGCAAGATAGTTATAATAGGTAATCCTATTTATCCGTTATAACCGCGAATAGGGACTAGTTTAGGTAGTTTTTTAAGGGGTATATTTAAAAAGTCAGCTAGTTTTATAGCGCACTTTATATTAATTAAGGTAAAGGTATTTACTCCTAAGTCAGCTAAAGCAGAGGTTAAAACTTAATATCTATTACAAAATAAAGTATAAGGGATAGTGCAGCTTCTTCTACTAACTAGCTAACCTAGATTAATATATAATATATTAATCCCTTTTAACCCTAGAAAGGAGTCTTCCTTTAAGGTTCCTCTTTTTCCGGCTCCGTATTATCCTTCTAAATTAATAGGACCTTATTTATCTTTACCTTTATTAGGTAGTTTCTTATAGGGTAGCCTATTTAACCGTATAAGAAGTAAGCTCCTTAATCGCTAAGGGCCTATATATAGGGGTCGCTATATATAGGCCGGGTGTATACTAGGCCCATAGTAGGGGTAGCTGCGCGGCTAGCTACTGGGTTAACTATAGGAGTTGCTAATTGTGCTAGGGCACTACGGGCTATACTCGTAGTACTTACGGCCTAGTTTATAAGGTTTCTAGTTTTTAGCTAGTTAGCGCGTGCCTTAATTTAATAAAGGCCTTAGTTAATAGCTAGGCAATAGTCTATAAGTTCCTTTAACGTCTATACCGTAGTATAAGCTAGCAATACGGCCCGCTATAGGTCTAGGGTAAGCTTATTAAAGAGGTCTAGTAGTAGGTTTTCCTAGGGGATCTAGGCCTATCTAGCTAGGTATAGAAAGCGGGTTTAAAAGGCTAAAAAGGTCTCCGTTATTTTTATATTTAGGCTTTTATAGCTAAGGCAGGCGTTTTATACTTTAAAAGGGTCTTTATAAATAGAAGATAAGTATTTAATTATTTCTTCTTTAGAAATAAAGGGGTCTACTAAGTCTTTAGTATATTATAGGCGTAAATACGTCTAGGCGTCTCCGCTAGTACAGCTAAAAACATAAGCCATTTTGGCTTAGGCGTTAGGGAAGTAGTTTATATTAACTTTAAGCTTATCCTATAATTAAAGCTTTTAATTATTAAATATAGGGTTAGTTCTATATATAAATAGTAGGGGATCCGCAACCTTTGCTAACCGCCTTAGTACTATATAAGTCTTAGTAGATCTACTAAGACGCTAGGATAGGGCCTAAAGGACTATAGCAAGTCTTTAGTTATCTAATAATGACTTATTATTTAATATAGGGGTATCTCTAGCTTTAAGCAGCTCTCGCAGTTATTTAATTTCGGTATTAGCAGCCGCAAGCTCCGCCTAGGGGGTTGAAACGTTAATTATTTCTTTATCTAAAGTATTTAAGGGTCCTACAGCTACTTTACCTACTACTATGGTTCGTGGCATAGTAGTAGGGGTATTAGGTAATTCTAGGTAATTTCTTTAGGGGTTCTAGTCTATGCGTATCTTATAGGTCCTTTCCTTAGGGTTCTATTCTTTTCTTTTAGGTCCTGTCCTTATGGTCCTAGTAATGTCCTTAAGGTCCTATTCTGTGTTCTAGTAAATATATTTAAGTTCCTTCTTAGGAAGAAAGAGTAGAGTGAGCTTTAGATAATATTAGCGACTTAGTTAATCGAGATATAAGTACGGCAAAAGGGTCGCGCAAGCCTATACGATTAAATTGTCTATAAACGAGAATCTAAAGCTAGGGAAAGGAAAGGAGAAGAAGAGTAGCGCCATTGGGTGTTTTATAAGATCTTTACGTCACGTGATCGCAATATATGGCAATCTGTGGCAACTTACTAGTGCGAAGTTCTGTTAGTTCTGCTAGTGCCGTAATAAGGGTATCCTATTAATCTTAAAGAGATTAATCTAAGTTAGTTAATAGGTAGAAAATACTTTATAGTTCTATATATAGTATCTTAAAATAGATATAGAGTTAACTTAACTACCCTTATTGACACTAGAGCAAATAGCTTTACCTTTATAAATACTGCCTATATAATTAACGTTGCTAAGTTTCTAAATATAAAAGCTACCTAACTAGAGAAGCCTGTTTAAGTAAAAGGCTATAATAGTTAAGCCAGTAAGCCGGTTACCTACGTTCTAAAGTTATATATCTCCCTTAATAGATAACGCTAATATAGTATTCCCTTTTATATTCTAAACCTAAGTTCCTATAATATAATCCTTAGCCGAAAATAGATGTTTTACTTTAATATTTAGTTAAATATACGGTAAAGATAGTTTATCTAGCTAGAGGATAGACCAAAATTACCTTCCTTTATTAGGGAAATCTAAACCAACCGTAAGATACTAGTTATAAAGGCTAACCCTACCTATTTATAGGATGTAACCGATTATAACCTAGCCTTTACCTAAGAAGATGCCTGTTATAAGGCCAGAAGGAATTCTTTTATACTAGTAAAGATACTTTCTTAAAGCGCTATAGTTAATAAAGACTCTATATATAGAAGCGGGATAGATAGTAACGTAGATAATATCTAAATTGCGTAGATTTAACTAGTATGGAAAAGAACGTACTAATAAGATATAAGGGACGACCTCTAAAAGATGTAATAGAAGCTAAAAGAAGTAATAATGGCGCTAATACCCAGGAAGCCCCTGAAGTCGCGTACGTCCTTATTATTAGGTATCTCCCCTATAGTAGATATTACTGCAATTAGCGCTATAGCGTTCCACTTTAATATATACCGGAAAGATAATAAGGTCTTTATAATAAGCCTATATAAGGTTAATTAAATTATTATTATTATTCATTACTTAACGTCCGATTTAGATCCCTATTAGGNCCACGCGGACTACTCCTTATATATATATGGGGAGAAAACTCTATTTAAGAAAACCCTGTAATCTATCTCCCCGCCTTTTAGGACTCGCCTATAAGGCGCCTACGAGGCGCCTACAAGTCACCTATAGTGCTCTACTACCTTACTTTTTAACCTCTTTAGGAACCACTGCTGCCGTAACAAGCCTACGGACGCGCTAGTATCGTAAACTTTACTCTACCACTGTAGAGTTATTAGGGGGCGCCTATTACTCGCCCCCCCGCCCTCTATTACTATTTCCTTTATAACCTAAAACTGGTTTAGTATATTTTAGCTAATAAGCCACTAAGTAACTGCCTTAAGGCCTTTTTATATTAAGAGCAGTATATTATAATTCTCTATGCCAGCTACTAAGAGCATTACTTCTTAGTTGGTGCGTAAGGGGCATAACAGTATTATATATTTTAGTGTCTGTCTTAGCCAGCTATATTTATATCTTAGGCTACCTACTAGGACACCTACCTAGTAGAGCTAGTCTTTTAGTCCTATTATTCCTGTTCTTAAGAGTGTTACCATTATATTTTCTGCCTTTGTTAGGCCTTCTTAGAGCCCTAAAGTGTTTACCCCCTATAGCGTTAACTATACTACGGCTTAGGTTCCTCTTGCCTTAGTTAGCCTCTATACCTTTAACTCCCATACACCTCTTTAGTATTGGTTTAGCCAGTATTATATTACGGTAGATAGTTTCCTAGCATTCTTTTATGCTCTACTTTTACTCCTTTCTCTCTCTTGCTATTATCTTTACTGGCCTCTTACACGTCTCCCTTCCTCCTCTATATAGGCCTGGGCCCTAAAGCAGCACTATTCTTCTTCTGCTTTCTTCACCTGTTTCTTTAATATATCTTCCCTACTTTAGGGTTATTAGTTTATTCTCCTATAGGGCGCCCTAGGGTCCCTTTATAGTTTATTTAGGCGTGTCTTAATATACTTTATAATATTAGAGTTGTATTTATTTTACGCCCTTTATATTACAGCGGCTTTAATATATAGTTATAGGGGGGGAATATTGGCTTCCTTTTTAAGCAGTGCTATAGCCGTTCGCTTATATCCGCCTATTATACTCTAAAGGTAGGCTATTTAGACCTTTTAGAGTGGTTTAAGGAGTGATTTAGGGGGGCCTTTCTTAGATTCTCTAATGGCCTAAATACTAGACCTATACGTTATGGTTAGCCGGACAACTGCTATATATAGTAGGCGTAACCTCTAAAAGTATAGACCCTATATAGAATTAACGATCCTAGATAATATGATATACTATACTTAGCCCTTATAGGCTACTTGCGCCGTATATGCGCTCCACCAGAGCTTACTATCTACCTATACTTCTAATACCCTTAAACCCTAAACTAGTTAACCCCTAAAGCCTTAGATATAAATTATATGCTAAAGATCTACAGATTAGTTACGTTTTCTTATAAAGTGGATTAGCTAGTATTTCTCTAGTAAGAATTGGACTTTATATCGTCTTGCCTATTCTATATAGGTATTATAAGCTTTCTTTAGTATTCTGCAATTTTCTATAGCTGTTGGCCCGTATATAATTAGGTTTGTGTCATTAATAAAGCCTATCCCCTAGGTTACCCCTTCCTTAAAGGAGTTAAGTAGGTTGCTTATAAAGAAAAGGAAGAGTATAGGCGAGAGGGGTAATCCTTATAGTATTCCTGTTGTAACTATAATAGGGGGGCTCTAGTATCCGCTAAAGACTAGTAATATTTCTTTCTAACCTATAAACCCTTAAATAAATTATATAATCTATTCTAGGAAGCCTTTTACCCTAAGGATATATAGGAGATGCTCGTGGGGTACGTTATTATAGGCGCCGCTAATATCTAGGCTAAGCATTAATACTATAAAGTCCCTTCACATCGCCCATGCGGATTTAATAGTGGTAGCGAGTAGCGTAAGTGCTAATAGTGTTAAGCGGTTCTTTCTTACCCCTATTTAGCTTTATAGTAGTAGGTCGTATTCCTTAGCTGTGTCTACTATATGGTCCGCTATTACCTTTTCTAAGATCTTGCTAAGGGTGTTTTCTAAGGTAATAGGGCGGTAGCTTCCTAGGATTAAGCAATCTACTTTACCTTCTTTCCATAGAATAACCGTTATTGTTAGCGACTTAGTCAATCGAGGCACGAGCACAGCAAGAGGGGCGCGCAAGCCTGTACGATTGGTAGTCTATAAACGAGGATCTAAAGCTAGAGAAAGGAAAGGAGAAGAAGAGCAGCGCTAGTCAAAGTAGGGTTCTTTTTATGCGGTCTTTTAGTCACGTGACCGCGAAGTTCTACTAAGTTCTGCCAAGTTCTGCCAGGTTCTGCCAGTGCCGTAACATTACCCCCCCCTCCGCAAAAGCCTGCCCTCAGGCTTTATAGTCCATATTATGCTTATAGGGCGTTCTTATCTTTATATTCTTCTGGTAGCTTATCGTCTTCGCTATACTAGCACTCCATCCACTTATCTAGGTACTTTAGGGGTCCTAATTCATTAGGGTAGCGGTTATAGAATTCTTAAAGCTTATAGGGACTGCCAATAAAGTTCTATATAGGGTACTAGGTAGGATCTAGGTTATAGCCTTTCCAACTAACGCGGTACTTTAGCGTTTTCCTTACTAGTTTATAGGCTAGTACTTCTTTAATTTCCCATTCGTTGTCGCCATTGACTTAAATTAGTAGGGGAGGTTCGTTCTTTTGTCTAGGTAATAGGTCGTTTATAGCTTTCCATAGCTTATCCGGCGAGAAAACGGGGTAAACCTTAATTAAATTCGGGAGCTTTACTTTGTACAAGTTACCTATCTTCTTAAGGACCTTATACGGTCCCGCCATCTAATAGTCTAGCTTATGGCTAGGCCGTTCCGTCTTCTAGTTCTTTATTATAACCTAGACCATATCGCCTATAGTAAAGTCGGGTTCGCGCCTATACTTATTTACCTGCTGTTTTATTAATTTTTAGGCCTTTTCTAGATTTGTATAGGCTACCGTCTAGGCTTCCTCTAAGCGCTTGGCGTACTACTGGGCTTCCTTATAAGATAGTTTCTCGCGTATAGTCCGTGGTCCTTCTGGTCTATCTTAGTTAAAGCTTATTTAGGGTAAATACCCTATTTCTAGTTAGATAGGTGCAAATCCCGTAGAGTTATAGGGTAGGGTCGCCTGGGCGTAGTTTATTAGGGGTAGTAGTTCGCCCCAGTTATCCTAGAAGTAGTTAATAAAAGGCTAGAGTCTCTAATCTAAATATTAATTTATAATCTCCGTCTAGCCGTTTATCTGGGGGTAGTATACTATAGAGAGCTTTAGCCTAATACCTAGGATCCGGGTAAACTCGTTTTAGAAGGCCAATATAAATTACGGGCCGTAATCGGATATAATAGTATCTAGTAGTCCGTAAATGCGGTAGATGTAGTAGATATATAGTCAGGCCGCCTCCTTAGCATTAATATTTTTATAATAGGGAATTAAGAACGGGCGCTTGCCAAAGCGGTTAACTAGAATTATAACCATATCATATCCGTTGCGGTCTGTTAGTAGCTTATAGAAGTCTATAGAGATATGCTGCTAGGGGCGGTTAGGTATCAGAAGAGGTTTTAATAGTCCTAGGGTCTTATCTCGTGGAATTATAGATCTACGGCAGCTATCGCAGTTTTATACATAACGGTTAATATCTATAATTATTCCGGGCCAGTAGTAGCGGTCACCAATAATCTTACGGGTCTTATTTTTTCTAGGGTGGGCCGTAGAGACCTAGGTATAAGCTTCAGCAATAAGCTAGGTCCGTAAGTTCTGTTCCTTAGCTACTACTAGCCATTCCTAGTGCTTAAGTAGTCCGTTTTTAAGGGACTATAGGCTAGCAACATTCTTTGCCTTTTCACGGTATTCCTATAGAGAGGGGGTCGTTTAGTTAGCCTATAGTAGTTTATTAATAAGGTCAAGTTCGGAGGAGTTAATAGAATATATCTCGGCGCCTAAGGAGTCCGTGCTTAGTTCTACCTATATCTAGGGGTTAAGGTGTTCTGGTTATAGTAGCGTCTAAGTCTATAGTAAGATCTTCGCAGCCGTCTAGTTATCTAGGTCTTGCTTGCGCCTTATAAGAGCGTCCGCACGGTTTGTAACGCCTAGTCTATATATAATTAAGAAGTTAAACTAAAATAGGGTATCCGCCTAGCGTGCTTATTAGGCCGTAAGGGCCTTAGTTATTATAAAGTATTCTAAGGCCTTATAATCTAAAACTACCTTAATCGGCTTAGGGGTCCCCTCTAGCTATATACGCTAGTGCTAAAAGTTAGAGATAATAGCCAGCATTTCTTTGTTATGGATATGGTAATTTAGCTTAGCATCTATTATAGTCTTTAAATAGTATATAATAGGGTGCTATTCTCCGTCTAGTTGCTTCTAGGAAAAAACACTAGCTATTACGCCGTTTAAGGCATCAGTTTTTAGTATTAAGGGCCGTTCCGGGTTAAAATAGGTAAGTAAGGGAGCCGATACCAGCCGTTTCTTAAGCTTATTAAAGGCCTGCCTATATATAGCGTTAAAGTAGAAGGGCTAGTCTTTTCTAGTAAGACGGTTAAGAGGCCGGGCGATCCTACTATAGTTTTTAATAAAGCGTCGGTAGAAGTTACAAAACCCTAAAAAGGATTGTACCCCCTTTATAGTCCGTAGGGGTGTCTACTAGTTAATTGCGGCCGTTTTCTTTAAGTTGGTTTTAATTCCGTCCGTACTAATAATAAAACCTAGGTACTTTATACGCTTAACACTAAACTCTAACTTCTTAATGTTAACCTAGAGGCTAGCCTTATAGAGCCGTTATAGGACTTTATAGATATGCTCCTCGTGTTCTAGCTTATTCTTAGAGTAGATTATAATATTATCTAAATAGGCTATATAGAAATCGTTAAGGTAGTTAAAGAGTATATTATTTATATACCGCTAGTACGTAGCTAGTCCGTTAGTTAGTCTAAAAGGGAGTACTTTATATTTATACGTTCCGTAACGGGTCCGAAATATAGTAAGATCTTTAGACCTGGGGTTTATTCTAATTTAGTAGAAGGCCTAGTGGATATTAAGCTTTATAAAGACCTTAGCTCTACTTATTCGGGCTAGAGTTTTATTAAGTAGGGGTAGCGGATAGCGATCCTTGGGGTTATATTATTTAGCTTATGGTAGTTAATATAGAAGTAGAGTCCTCTATTTGGCTTTTTAATAAAGAGAATAGGCAAGGCAAAAGGGGCTTGGCTAGGCTTAATAAAGCCCTTATTTAGGTTATTGATAAAATACTACTTTATGGCCTATAATTCGGTAATGGACTGCTTGTAAAGGGGGCTAAAGCTAAGGGTATTTTCTTTGCCCTGCTTAATCTCAATCTTGTAGTTATATAGTTAGTAAGGTAGAAGTATATTAGACGCTACTTTAGAGAATACGTCCTTAAATTTCTAGTGTTAATAGGGTAGCTTTTGTTTTACTAGTTCCTTATCCGTAAGCTCGCTTTCTTATCCACTAAGCTTATTTCCCTTTTCCTTAATTATTTAATTAATTTCGTATAAGCTTGTTATAAAGGTAATAGTATTAGGCTAAACCAAGTTCCGGTAGAATCCTACGGCACTAATATAGTAGATATTAACTAGTGGGAGGTCTACTAGTTTCCTTACAGCTGTTTTCTAGACCGTATTTTATGGTTTAGGGTTTATAATCTTTCTTAGCTCCTATTCTATCTTCCATAGGTTATCCCTCCAATCTATTAGTTTAGTGTAACATCTAACATCCCTTACTGTTCTTTATAGCTATATAGGGCCTAAGCTCTTTATAGGGGGCTTTTTTAGGTTACTACTAACTTCCTAGGTTTTTAATGCGGGTGGCGTAATATAGGTAGTTTAGGGGTAACGTAGTATACGGATCCGTTGCGAATTAAGCTATATATCTTTCTTAAAGGCCTAGTCCCTACGTATAGCATCGGCCTAGTAAATAGTATTAATCTAGGGCTATATAAGGTTTTCTATTATAATGCTAATTTCTTTTATAAAGGAAGGGGTTAGGGGTAGGGTTTTAGGCTAGGTAAGCCGTCTACTCCGTATATTAAGCTGTAAGCCTAAATAGGCTAGCTATTTTCGCCCTAAGATTATATTATAGCTACCTAGGTCCGTAATAAGGAAGGGGGCGTTATACTACCTTTATCCGTCAACACGGAGGTAAATCCGTAAGATAGTTGTAATAGGTGGTCCTATCCGCCCATTATACCCACGGATAGGAATTAGTTTAGGCAGTTCTTTAATAGATATATTTAGAAAGTTAGCTAGCTTTACAGCACACTAGGTATCTATTAAGGCGAAGGCATTTACTCCAGAGTTAGCTAAAGCAGAGGTTAAAACTTAGTATCTATTGCGGAATAAAGTATAAGGGATAGTGCAGCTTCTTCTACTAACTAGCCAACCCAGATTAACATCTAATATGTCGATCCCTTTTAACCCTAGAGAGGAGTCTTCCTCTAGGGTTCCTCTTTTTCTGACTCCGCGTTATCCTCCTAGATTAATAAAACCTCGTCCGCTTTCGCGTTTATTAGGTAATCCTTTACACGGTAACCTTTCTATCCGTAAAAGAAGCAAGCTCCTTAATTACTAAGGGCCTATATACAGGGGTTGCTATACATAGGCCAAGCATTCGCCGGACCCATAGCAGGGCTAGCCGTACGGCTAGCTACTAAATTAGCGGTGGGCTATACGGGTGGTACTATGGGGGTTGCTAATCGTGCCAGAGCATTATAGGCCGTTCTTATATTGCTTGTGGTCTAATTTAAAGGGTTTCTAGCTTTATACCGTTTAGCGCATACCTTAATTCGGCGGAGGCCTTGGTTAATAGCCAAGCACTAGTCCATAAGTTCCTTTAGCGTCTATACAGTAGTAAAAACTGGCAGTACGGCTCGCTGTAGGTCTAGGGTAAGCTTATTAAATAGGTCTAGCATTAAATCTTCCTAGGGAATTCAAGCCTAGCCGGCTAGGTGCAGAAAGCGGGTCTAAAAGGCCAAGAAAGTCTCTGTCGTTTTTATATTTAGGCTTTTATAATTAAGTTAGGCGTTCTATACTTTAAAGGGGTCCTTATAAATAGAAGACAGGTAGACAATCATCTCTTCTTTAGAGAGGAAGGGCTCTACCAAGTCCTATACGTACCACGGACGTAGGTACGTCTGTACGTCCCTACCAGTATAGCTAAAGACGTAGGCCATTTTAGCCCAAGTAGTAGGGAAGTGGTCCGCATTAACTTTAAGCTTATTCTGCAATTAAAGCTTCCAATTATTAAATATAGGGTTAATTCCGTCTATAAGCAACGGGGGGTCCGCAACCTTTACGGACCGCAATAATGCTAATACTATACGTTAGGCTAGAGCCTTAAGGACCATAGCAAGTCTTTAGGTGTCTGATAATTCCTTGCTAGGCGTAGGGGGTTCTCTAGCTTTAAGTAGCTCTTAAAGTTGTTTAATTTCGGCATTGGCTGCTGTAAGCTCTACTTAGGAGTTTGAGTTAGTTGCTATTTCACCGTCGGAGGTATTTAAGGGTCCTACGGCTGCTTTACCGGCTGCTATATTTCTTAGCATCGTGGTATAGTTATTAAGGTAACCTTTAGTAGGATTCTACAGGGGTTCTGGTCTATGCGTATTCTATAGGTCTTATTATTCTTTTCTATTCTTCTAGTTCTGGTAATATTCTTTGGGTTTAATTCTGTATTCTATTCTAGTTTATAGTCCGTAGATATATTTAAGTTCCTTCTTAGGAAGAAAGGGTAGTTAAGCTTTAGATAATGTTAGTGACTTAGTTAATTAAGGCACAAGTACAGCAAGAGGGGCGCGTAAGCCTGTACGATTAGTAGTCTATAAACGAGGATCTAAAGCTAGAGAAAGGAAAGGAGAAGAAGAGCAGCGCTAGTCGAAGTAGGGTTCTTTTTATACGGTCTTCTAGTCACGTGACTATGAAGTTCTACCAAGTTTTACCAAGTTCTGCCAGGTTCTGCCAGTGCCGTAATAGTTATTATAGCTCTTCCAAGTTGCGGGTAGTAGCCTATAGTAAAGTATGCCCTAGCTATATCTATAAGCTAGGGTACTATAAGTAGTCTATAGGTTTTTAAGGCCTTATTTAAAATCCCATCTAGTCCTAGTACTATATTATTTAAAAGGCGGCTAATAGTTCTGGCTATTTCCTTTATTATTATATCGCTGTTAACCCTTAGGCGAGTCACTAGTGTTTTACCTATAATATCGCTAAGGTCTGCTAGAGCTAGTTAAGGGAAGAACCTTTCTATAAGGATCTTTACCTTCTTATTATTATTATTAGTGGCCTATAATTCCCCTGCTCTTTATAGGGGTGGTAGGTATAAGTCTTCTACTAGGCGCCCTACCTTTTTTTTTTTACCTATTTTACTATAGCCTAAAGGCCCTTATTATAGGGGAGGCTTAAGTTAGAAGTATGCTTATTTATAAACCGTCTCCAGTTATTCCTTACTTCTTTCTTTAGGGTATTCTTTAACTGGTTTCTTATATCTTTATATCGTCTCTTATCTTTAGGGTTGTAGCTACTTATATATTTCCTTCTTACTTATTATTAGCTGGTAATAAGAACCGCGTATTATACAGACTATGCGTATTATGTATAGGGGCCCAGTTTTAAGACCGGGCAGTGCTCTTTTAGCCTATTTTTAATCGCTACCTAGATCCTTTTTAGTCTTTAGTTAATTTCCTTAGGGGTGGCTAATAAGCCTTACTTATTTAGAATTAGGTAGATTTCTTCTAGGTCTTAGAGTTGTTATTTAACTATATTAAGGAAACTATTTATCTTAAGCTTCCTTATTGCATATCTTTTGCTACTTAATTACGCCTTAATATCTAAATCTAGCTGTATTTAGATAGGGATATAGTCTAAGGCGAGTGCCTATTCTTCTTTAGGGTTATACCTTTTAAGTCTCTAGTATAGGCCTTTGTCTATAAATATAAGGTCAATTATACTTCTAGAGGTTTCTTATTACCATATAGTTGCTCCTAAAGGGGTGGCTAACTTAAGGCCCCAGGTATCTATAGCTCTTAATAGGCACTCTACCTATTAATTAGCAGTAATATAGATACCCCCCTACCGCAGGTGGTAGAGGTTTATATCTCCTAGTAGGATAAACTCTATACCTTTAGTTTTTAGCAAGCTTATTACTAATATAATATTCTCTGTTTATAGGACCCCTTTAACCCTAGGGTTATATATATTAATAATTTATACCGGTCCCCTATATATCTAGATTATTATAACTATAATATCTAGGTTAACTACCTGCTATAACTATAAGGATAGGCTAATAGCCTTGCTAATTATAAAGCACACGCGTATAGCTGCTTTTAGTTTATATAGGAGCTGAAATCCTTAGGGGCAGTATATTAATTATATATAGGTATTGTAGTACGGCTCTTATATAGTAAGGATATAGTATTTCTCTAGGTCTAGACCATCTAGTAAAGGCCTTATAAGACGGTGGTTTGTGTTACCGCAGTTATACTATATAATGGATAGGTAGCGGACCCCCAGTGAGGGTCCTTTACCTCTCCTTTATTCCTTGCTTCTTCTATTTCTACTTTCTCTAGGATATTTAGAACTTCTATCTCTTATGTCTATACCCTAGTTACTACTCATTTTATATAGAGCTTTCTATTCCCGTATCTTATATTCCTACTAGCGCTTTTATATCTAAATCTGTTATTATCTCTAGTTCCTCCCCTATTCTTACTAGCTAGCTATATACCCTTTATAGGTCGGCTATAAATATTATATTTGCCGCATTAAATCTAATTCTTAATTATCCTAGTTTTAAGCTTACTGTAGCTGTCTATGGGGGTCTTTCTACAGGGCGTCCTCTCCCTTATGTCCCCTGTAACCCTTATATCCCTATACAGTCTAGTAATATTACGCGGCGCCGCTTCTGGCCTATTAAGGCTTAGGATGGCTAGCCTAGCCCCCTAGTACTAAAGGTAGGAAACGCTAGAAAGGCACCTGCGTCCCCTTAGCTTATCGCCTATTGTTTCCATTTATATAACCTAGCGTATAGTTGTTCCCGTAGCTATTAAGCCCTTACCTTCTACCTCCTGTATTTAATACAGTCTTCTCTCTCCTACGCCTTATATATACTTCGGTAGCAGTTTATATATTTTGTTTAGTCTTAATTTAAGCAGTGTCTTATATTATAGGGGCCTGCACAGTAGCCGCAGCATACCTATGCTGCGCATATAGATTAGGTATATCCCTATTATGCGTAGCAGTAGCATCATTCTAGGCGTAGTCTATACTTATAGAGCCTTACGTTATATATAAGGCCATTTATAATTATTCCTTTTTAGATAAGGAGTTTTTGCATTCCTAGTGTATATATACTAATAATAAGGGAGCTATGCATTTAACTGGCGTCTCCCTAGCAAGTCTCTAGCGACCCTTATATCCTCTTATTATTCTCATTATTTGCTTAGTTTACATTTTCCTATTAAAGCCATTAGATTTAGGTAATCTCAAGGCCTAGTATAAGGCGTTCTGTATATTTTACTATCTCCTATATAGTTGCTGTGTTGTCCGCCTAGCGTCCCTTTTCTACCCTAAGGCTTATAGGAACCACTAGGACTTTAACTAGGTAGTCTTTATAGAGTACTTTTATGCCAATACGTTCTCCTAGCCTATCCCTTACCCTTACGGCTTATTCCTTTACCTATTGGTCCTTTAGGATAACTCTAATATCTCCGCTCCTAAGGTATTAGACTATAACTACGTTATAAACCTCTTTACAAATCTCCGTAAGGACTTCTATTTCTAATTATCCCCTAAGCCCCTCTGCTTTTTCTATATTTGGTTATATTATAATTATATACCCGGTTATTATCTTAAGGGGGGTGGGTTCCCTATAGTGTAGAAGCGCGGCTACGGCGGCCCAGGTGCGGTTCGCCGGTAAAGGGGGTTTTTATTTATTTTTAATTTTACTTAGCCGTTAGAGGATTTAATTAAGGGTTTACTAGAGGGGCGCCTAAGGTTCGCTAGACTAGCGGAGCCATTCTACTAGCTGTATTAGTTCGTTATGGCTAATAGTTACTCCCCTGTAATTCTGGATACTAGACGTATCCAATAGGCTTTATATTTTATTAGATGCCTTCTTAATAAAGGTGTTTCCGCTTTATAGTATAGTATTCGCCCATCTTTATTATAGAGGGCCGTTATTAGGCGTGGATCTGGCGGTTACGCGCGAGTACAAGCCACCGTCGGTTAATATATGCCTCCCCTGCGATGCATGCATCTTAGGGGGATTCTCTAGGTATTTTTCAGGGTTCTTTTTGGTTACGGAATAAGTTAGTACCCTTAAAAGGAGAAGTCTTAGATAAACTAATAGGGCTAGTTAACTATATCCTAACTATAAACCGCATAGCTAACTCCCTAAAAGCCCTCCATAACTAAGCTATAAAAGGTAACCCTAATTTAAAAATAAAAGAAGGACTGCTTCTATACTAAGAACGGCTTATAGTCCTAGATATTAACAACCTACAAATAGAGCTAATCCGCGAAGCCTACTATTAAGTCTCTATAGTATACCCTAGTTAAGATAAGACTCACTAACTACTAGCGCCCTATTACTACTGGTAAGGACTTCTATCTAATATAGAATGATTTATTAGAAACTGCCACGCCTATAAACGCGTAGATACTCCTAGGGATTAAACCCCTAGGTGGTTATAACCACTGCCTATTTTAAAACGCCCTTAATAATATATTATAATGGACTTTAAGTCGTTTCTAAAGGACGCCTACGGCTATAATGCGGCCTTTATAGTGATTGACCGGCTATATAAGCAATTTATCTCCCTTTTTTATTTTAAAACTATAACTATAAAGGATATAGCCCGCCTCTATATTAATAATATCTATTAATTCTATAGTGCTTCTAAATTAATTGTTTCTAACTATAGTCCTAGTTTATATTAGATTTCTAGAATAAACTCTACTGTATCCTTAGGATTAAAATTAAACTCTTTATTATATTCTACCCTTAAACGGACGGCTAAACTAAGATTATAAACTAGTATCTTAACTAGCGACTACGCCCCTTTATAGACTACTATTAGAATAACTAGTTAGAATTACTACCTATAATAGACTACGCGCAGCTTATACTCCCCTATAATAGTATAGGGATATTACTATTTAAACTGCTTAATGGGTATACACCCTAAACGTTCTTTAATTAGAATAGGCCTACTAAACCCACTATAGCTTGTAAACGCCTTAGCTATAAAGAGGCTTAGGCATTTGCTAAGAGAATATATAGAGCCTAGGAGACCGCCTAAACAATTATTAAAAAAGGCGTAAAAGAAGAAAGAGTTTAATATAAATTAATATTGTTATAAGGTAGACTTCTAAGTAGGAGATAAGGTATAGGTATTAATAAAGAACTAGAAAACCTAGAGGCTAAGCTATAAGCTAGACTATTAAATAGCTAGCCTATATAAGATTCTTTAAAAGGTAGAATACTTTTTTAAGGTTAAGCTATTAGAGTTAATAAAGATCTACCCCATCTTTTCCCTAGACCGGCTATAAAAAGCTATAGATAATTTATTACCTAGGTAATTATTATAGCACTAGCAGAACTTGGCAGAACTTAGCAAAACCTCGCACCGGCAAGTTGCTACAGATTGCCGCATATTACGATCACGTGACGCGAAGATCTTATAAAACACCGAACAGCGCTACTCTTCTTCTCCTTTCCTTTCCCTAGCTTTAGATTCTCGTTTATAGACAATCCAATCGTATAGGCTTGCGCGACCCTTTTACCGTGCTTATATCTTAATTAACTAAGTTGCTAACATTATCTAAAGCTTACTCTACTCTTTCTTCCTAAGAAAGAACTTAAATATATCTACTAGAATATAGAATAGGACCCTAAGGACATTACTAGGACCACAAGAATAGGACCTAAAAGAAAAGAATAAAACCCTAAGGAAAGGACCTACAAGATATATATAGACTAGAACCCCTAAAGAAATTACCTAGAATTACCTAATACCCCTACTACTATACCACAAACTATAGTAGTAGGTAAAGCAGCTATAGGACCCTTAAATACTTTAGACAAAGAAATAATTAACGTTTTAACCCCTTAGGCGGAGCTTATAGCTACTAATGCCAAAATTAAACAACTATAAGAGCTGCTTAAAGCTAGAGATACCCCTATATCTAATAATAAGTCATTATTAAACAATTAAAGACTTGCTATTATGGTGGTGTGATTTAGCCCCTAGATTTAATATCTAGATTAGGCATAGCTTTAGGAGAGCCTAGGCCTTCCACAAGTTATATGATTAGTCTGGAGCCCTCAGAGTCTTTAACAACTTAGGCAACACCGACAGATACACAACTCTCCTTAAATACACTCTTTTCTTTCTCTTCTTACTGCTTAATTCTAACTAATTATAACTAACCAACAGACCGACCGACAGACTAACTAATAGCACTGTGACTTTCCTATCTTAGAGAGGTCGTACCCTCCTATATATTTTATGGCATTCTACATAAAAACAATAGCAAGCTCTTTAGATTAGAAGTCTAGTACTCCATACACAGGAGACGCATAGGAACGATCTAGAACTGCGATAGAACGACTAAGATAAAGAAGCACGGGCATATTAGCGACCTATATGCAGTTACCGCTATAAAGAATAAACTAATAACACTTACCGAGTTCTCTATGCGGGAATGGTGGTCGGCAAGCAGCAATAAGGAGGTGGGTACGTAGTATAGTAAGATAAAGGATAAAAGGAAGGACTATGGCATACTAAAAACGGCAGAGAAAAATCTTTTATATTTTATTTACTATATTTGCAACAGTCTATACTATTATTCTCACATTTATTAGAGCTACCTTTAAATTTATAATAATGGCGACAGTACCAGTAAAGGGATTATTAGGAATATTAGGCCCATTCTATAATAACGATAAGGGTGCTAGAAAGAAAAAGGAAAGCAAGCAGCCTATTAAACCGCGAAGCTCTCCTAAACTAGGGCATATAATATTAACCCTAACTCCTATAACGTTAGGGACTAATAACCCTTAATAAATAGAGGATAAGGGTCACGAGGTCTACCTACCTATCCCTAGAGAAACTATAGGTCCGCTACCTCTTACTAGACTACTAATAGAATAAGATAAGGTGTATATTATAGCCTAGCCTATACCGGCTCCGGGAACCCCTAGGACCCCTTACTTTATGAGATAAAACGTGTTGTAATTTATTAAGTAGTATAAGCGGCTATGCATCCGGCACTATATTACGGACAATAAAAAGTATTAAGGACTTCTGGAGTATTGCAACTATTGGATAGGGATATAGATCTAAAGTCTGCCTAAGTTTGCTATTAGTAACTAGATGGAACTTATAGGAAAGCTTAGGACAGACTATTAAGGAAGTAACTATTTTTAATAAGTTAAAACAGTAGAATTCTTAGAAGCTTATATACTATAGTACAGGAATAATCCACCCAGTAGTATACGCGAATACTATAGGTAGTTCACGTTAATCTCCTAGAAGGTTACTAAGGCTAGTAATTTAAAAAACCGCGAATAAGGGTACTGGTTTGTAAAAGGACTCCTATTTAAATACTAAAGATATATAATGACTAAAATAGGAGCCGACCCTAATAGGCGAGAGTCTTTTAACTTTTACCTGCTAAGGAGAGCTGTAGAAGACAGGCTTAATTCGCATAAAGGCGCCAATTAGTTATTAATAATAAATCCTAAGAAATAAGGCCTTCGTCAGCTAGTTAGACAATTCTATAATTAGTAACTAGCTATAATAAACCAAAGAGATGCTGCTCTTTAACTACCTATAGTCTCTTAGCCAAGTAAGTCGGTAAATACCTATTAAATAACTTAGGAAACAGACCCTAAACTAGAGAAACTTACTAATTAACTCCGGAAGCTTAATCTTAGGACGGTTAAATTAGTAGGCATTATATCTTCAATGCCATTTCTAGATAGGATTCGCTAGGATTTAATACGGTACACATAGCTCCTAAATAGGGCGTTAATGCGTTAAGAACAAATAGACCCGTAACTAGCACTAGGTAATAATAAACCGCAGCCGCCCTATAAGGGAGCGCTATAAGAATAATATAAGCTAGGCCTAGAAAGGTATAGAGGGCTAGGGAACTTTAGCGCATACTAGATATAAAATTAGACGTGTTATAGATGCGGGGGTGCCTACTATTTTATTAATCAGTGTCCAGAGCTTAAAGAGTTAGTTTATTATAGTTTCCTATATATAAACAAAAATAACTAAATATGCACTAGAATATGTAAGCGCCTAGGAAATATAATTCCGTATTTACCGAGCGACAATTAGATCTAGTTCCTTAAAGACTAGCTAAGGCAAAACGCGAATATTAATCCTAATACGCTAGCGATAGGTATTTAACTAAAGGCAACTTCTATAGAGCTTATAGAGGGTAATAACACTAAAAGCGAAGAGGAACTCGGTAAGTCCTAGGAAGATATATACTAAGTGGAGTTAATATACGTTAATTTAGTAGGGGCCGTAACCTAGTTATAGCCTATGCCGCGGGTATATAATCTTAGGAGACCGTAAGGGGAAGTAAGGGTAATAAAATAGCCTCTAAAACCATCTAGTCCGTAACCGGCAATAGTTTAAAATATATAACCAGGAGGACATATCTAAATTATACCACGGCCCCAGCAGTAGGCTTCTTTACCACCATTAAGCAGTAATAGGGGTGATAAAATAAATTATATTAAATAGCTAGGATAAACAGAGCAAATAGCGGATGTAATAATAATAGTTAAAGTATTACGACTAAAGCCAGTTAGGATAATAGACATACTAAAAGGAAACGTCCTAAGCCCAACTATAATAGCGGACAAGATCTTATTAAAAACCATCGAAGTTACTATTAGTAACTGCCTTATATATATACCTGAAGTTACAAGGCTATTCTTTAAGCCTCTTCTACTACCCTTTATAGAGCCTTACCGACAGAAGTAGGAGGACGTTAAGGCATTTGTATTATTAGTATACCTAATATTCTATGCTAATTAAGCCGGCCTAATAACTACTAAAGTAGACCAGATCGAATAAGAAGTAGGATTTATCCGGTTTTAAAGGCGGTACCTAAAGGTAAAAGCGCAGATAGGAGATGGAAGGGCTAAATGCCTAATTAACTCTGGAGCTGAGCTTAACCTAATTAAGGAAAGCATAGCCCTATGACACGGCCTGCTAATATTAAGTCTGCCTTTATAGTTATAAGGCGCGCGTTTAATATTTATAAATAGAACTTAATCTAAGTTTATTAGGCTAGTATATGCGGTCCCTATAGTAATAGGTAACGTCTTAATATCTATGACGTTTATTGCTGTAGGGGAAATGTCACATAAGGTGATACTTGGTAAGCTATAGTTAGTAAGGGCTAGACTAGTAACGAAACGAACTATAATAGGTTAGGTATCTTATATTATTTAATTAAAAGATAGTAGAGTTAAAACGAGGTTCTTAATATCCTATAAGGATGCGATATTCTTTAAACTAAATAAAGGTATTAGTATAGAAAATAGTTTAGGAAATATATAGCCAGTATAACTGCTAGAATTATATCTGGGGTTACTTATAACCCAGCGCATTAGGATAAAGAGGATATTAAAAATAAAGAGAAGGGAAATAAGGTACGGCTCTAACACGGATATATACTGTTTTGGATATCTACTAGATAGAGCTATTAGCAGAAAAAGAAGTATAACATTGGATAGAGAAAGCTCGATAGTAAAACGTTAAAGGAAATCCTAAAGAAATACTTAAGGAAGAATTGGAAGCTAGTATTTAAAGCAAAAGCTAAATCCCTTATATATCGAATGTTAAAGATAACAGATCTATTTATAATGCGAATAAAAAGCTACCAGAGTAAGGCTTAACTAAGCGCTATAAACGTAGCAACTACATATAAATAGAAGGCAGATAAGGTCTACCTAGTTAATTCATTAGCACCAGATAGAACAGTTATAAAAGGCATAGTGGAATGGCGAGAGGTAGCCTTATATTAATAGAAGGCGTCTATCTAAGGATTACCTCTTAGACCGTATAATTATTTTCTTAAGCCGCAATACACCAAGCTAGCCCGCGGTGCACGACTAAAGCTAGAATAATTAGAGCGTATAATTATAGGAGATATTTAGCTAAGAGAACAAGAGATCCTTAAGGCCATATTATTTAACTAAGAAGAGGCTCTAGCATGGGAGTTCTTTAAGATAAGTCGCGTTAGCAGAGACATAACTCCACTACTAAAGATTAAAACCGTGCTATATAAAGTATAGTAAGTACCAAACTTTCCAGTACCTAGGGCCCTATAAGGAGAAGTAATAAATATATTACGAGAATAACTAGCTTAAGGGACTTTAGAATATTGCGAAAGCCTATATAGGAATCTATAGTTTTTTATAAGTAAGAAGGAACGTAATAAGTACCAACTAATTAATACGGCGATAAATATCAACCAAGTAACTATTAGGGACGCAAATCTGCCGCTATATACTGATGAATTTTCCAAGAAGTTTATAGGGTATAAGGTTATATCTCTAGTGGACTTCTTCTTAAACTATAACTAATTAGAGCTAAATATAGAAAGCTAGAACCTAACGGCTTTTATAATACCTTTAGGACTTCTATAACAAATAACGGTACCTATAAAAGGCACGAATTCCGTAGCCTAGTTCGTGCGGACGATTACTAAGATCTTAAAACAACACATCCCACACTATACCCTGCTATTTCTGGATAACATTACAGTAAAAGGCCTATAGACAGTGTATAATGGGGAGGAGAGCCTTTTAGGTATGCGTAGATATATTTTAGAATATATTATATAGCTAGACGGGGTACTTATAGATTTAGAACGAGCTAGGTATACAATCTTAGGCGTAAAGTCTTATTTCTGCAAAGACGAGATTATAGTAGTTGGCTACTGCTGTAATAAAAAAGGACGATATCTAGAAGAGTTAAAGGTCGCAAATATTATTTACTAAAAAGACTATAAAGACGTCACGTCGGCCTAAGCGTTTTTAGGAGTTGTTATATATTACCAAATATAGGTAAAAGACTTCGCAATTAAGGCAGAGCTAATCTTCTAACTGCTATAAGTAAATGTTCTGTTTATATAGGGTATAGAGCAGATAGCCGCTATAAAGACTTTAAAGTATGCAGTCACTACTATACCCGTATTAGTTTAGCTAGATTATAGTAAAGGGGCTAGGCTAATTATTCTTGCTATTAATGGATATAAGAATAGATGGGGGTGCGGCCTTATATAACTGGATGTATAAGGTCATCGTTACCTATATTAATATAAAAGCGGTATCTAGTCTTAGGCGGAGCAGAAATATAACTTAGGAAAGCTTAAATATCGGGTATTATTATATACGTTAAAGAAGTGTCGCGTATACCTATACGGCGTTCACTTTATAGTAGAGACGGACGCAAACACCCTAGTCACACAATTAAATTATACCGCTACTAATTTACCCAGAGCCTTAATAATAAGATAGCTAGCATAGATCTAGCTATAGGACTTTAATGTTAGATATATGCTAGGGAAAAAGAATAGCCTAGTTAATAGACTTTTGTAATAACTACCTAATGGTAAATGACTTAATGAGCCGACTAAGGATATTAAAGAGTTTATTAACTGTAAACTAAGTGCCTTAAAATATATAGCTGCCCCTCTTAAAATAGAAGCGGGTCTGCTATTAGAAGACTTATATTTAGAGGAATCTTAGAAGATTATAAAGTGGCTAGTAACCTTATAACGTCCGGAAGAGATAAATACCAAGAAGTTTAAAAAGTTTAAATAATATACGCTAAAGTTCCTAGTATATAATCGACAGCTCTTCTACCGGTAGTCGAAAAATATACTAATACGAAGGGTAGTTAATAACAAGGACGCTTAGTAGGAGATTATTAAAAGCCTTTATAATCGAAGCGGATATTATAGATAAGAGAGAACGTATTAGAGGGTCTTAAATTAATATTAGTGGCTAGGGCTATAGGATTAGATATCGTAGTATATTAAGTCGTATTTGCAATACTAGGAGCGACAGCTAGAATAGGAAGAAGAAGCGATATACCCTATATAGGAGTCCACCTTATAGTAATAAGTAGCAGTAGACATTATATTTATACCTCCAAGCTATCTTAGATTCCGGTACCTGGCTATTACTTAAGAATATATATCTAGATAGGTAGAGGCTTAGGCCCTTTAAAATAAGGATATAAAAAGTATAGCAAAGTTCCTCTATAAAGATATTATCTACTAATAGGGAGCATTTAGATAGCTCTCTATAGATAGTAGAGGAGAGAATGCTAATATTACCGCTGCGCTCGCAAAGCTCTATAATATTAAGAGGGTTATAGCTTCTACTTACCACGCTTAGGCGCAAGGCTTTATAGAGCGAGGCCACAAACCTATAATAGACGCTTTAGTAAAGATAGATGGCTTATAGCTAGATAATCTTTATACTATTTTATAGGTAGATAGAATAACTATTAAGCGGCCTACGGGAATAATACCGGTAAGAGTTATATACGGATATAAGCATATCCTTCCTATTAAACTTTACATACCTACTTAGCAGACACTGCCTTAGTAAACAGTCCGGACTATTATAAAGCTATTAGCACTTTATATAAAGCAGTTTAACTAAAAAGACGCAGATATAAAAGAGGCTATTACGCGTATAAGACGACTAAGGGTAGTAAATAAGGAGTACTTTAATAACACCTACTATATTCGCCAGGACGGATTTAAGGTTAGAGATATAGTTATGCTTTATAACACGCAGCTTAAGTAAAACTATTCTAGTAGTCGTAAGTTAGATCTAAAATGGCTAGGCCCGTTCCGCGTACGTAAGAGTTACCCTTATAAAGGATGGTACTTAATTAAGGATCTTAACGGCACGCTGTTCCATAATTAAACTCTAGGGAATAGATTAAAGAAGTTCTATTAATAATAGATATCTAAGGTCCGCTAGGAAGACTAGCTTAACCAATTAGGCAAAACTATGCTATAAGAAATAATAGCAGAGCCAGAACCTAAGGAGGATATTATATAAAATCTACTAGTATTGCAACGCCGTGTAGTTTAAGAAGTACGCGTTTTAAAAAGATTATTTAATAGAACTAAGTATAAAATATTTAACTAAGGGACAGTTAAGTTCTAAGGTGGGGAAGGGGATGTAGATAACAGCTATATAATCCGTCTGTTTATTTACTATATTTCCTAAAACTCTTTCTATTACACTTTCTTATTTACTTTTTTTAGTTACAGAAATCTAATGCGTAGTGGCAGTAAGGTAAGGATAGAAGAATATTTATGTATAACCATCTAGTATTATTTACTGCAAAGATATTAGTTCCGCTTACCGCCTTTACTAAGCTAATAGCGATTTTCTATCCTAGGGATAGAAAATTATAATTGGTCCATTTAATAATTAGAGCCGGTAGAACTCTATACCGCTACCTAGATTTAGTAGACCATTTAGATTAGGAAACCCTATTTAAAACTTTACCTTTTTACCCTTAATAAACCTTAAATATAGCCGTGATTAGTTAAAGTCATAAATTAAACAGAATTAATAATAGTATGTTTATTATATCTTTATCTAGTAGATCTCTAGTACTATATAAAGGAGCTAAGTAATAAATTAGTAACGTTTTTATAGAAGTTAGAGGCTTCGTAGTTAATTAGCGTTAGGTAGTGCTCTTCTAAATCTATAACGAGATTCTGCTCTCTTAAGAAAACTACGCAGATACTGCTAGTGTAGTAGTTAATTTCGTTAACTAGGATAATAGGCTATATAAGCATCTCTAGGAAGGGACGCGTTCTTATTAATCTTTAAGGACATCTCTAATATTAGTAAGATAGTAAAAGATTAAAGAAATTAGTGTAATAAAGCTAGAGAAACTATCCGAAAGTCCTAGAGATAAGGTGTTCTTAACGGTCCACTTAAATACGCGGTCTCTTACTACTTTCTTTTTACCGCCCGAAAGCTTACCGTCCACCTACTTTATAAAGTAACGGCACGAGTTAATAAGGCCCTAACTAATAGGCTCAAATATCCAGAACACGGCATTAAGAACACTACTTAACTACAGCCAACCGATTTTGCGCTCGCGCTAAAAATACCAAGAAGGGCGGTATTAGACTAGGTAGTAAATAATTATAGCTTAGAAAGACACTTAACTGGTTTCCTTATTTTAAACGAGGACCTACTACTAAGAAGTAGGAGACTAACTACTGTAAGACTAGAGGTCACTGATATCGGAATTTAATAAGCAGGAGAGAGCTTAGCTCTTATACTACGAATATATTTACGACATACTTCTAATATAATAAATCCCTTAGCTTTTTAGCCATTAATACCTATTTAAGGAGGAGGCGTTAGTATTATACTAAGCCCATCCCAACAAGGATCACCTATATTAGTTAACTCGCCATTATTATCCATAAACGAGAGCATTCTCGCGGCTAAAACGCCTATTAGCTCGCCCCCATAGCTACCAGTATCTTTATTAAGGAGGAATTTAAGAAAAGGGCTAACGATTACTTACCCGGAAGTAGGAGGGCTAGGGGTAGCATTAATATTTAATAAGAACGTTATTAAGCTGGGAGATAATAAGGAGTATATTAAGGAGGCTGCAGATATTATAGCGGTACTCCATACAAAATAAGGGTATAACTATAAGGATAACGTACCTACTTATCTTAAGGCGTCCCTAAACCGAATTACTAAAATTAAACTAACTAAGGTTATAAAGCTCTTGCGTAGTTAGTATAAGGCAGCTAGTTCTAATCTAGAGATATATAAGGTCTACTAGATATATACGCAAGCTATAAGAGGACGTATAGGTTTAGTAATAAAGGGTTTAAACTATACCGCACTATATTATAGACTCTGTTTAATATATTACACTTATAACTACCTTAGCACTATAAAGACCGATTCTACTACGTACTCTTAGTTTAGAAAAGCTTATAAACCTCTAGTTTATCCGATTTCTTAGGACCGTATAAGTTTATTTATAACTTAGCACTAAGGTTTTTATATAACAGAGAGGCTTTGCTTAATTGGATAATATTACTAAAAGACTAAGAAGTATGGCAGCGAGAAGGATCTGTAATTTTAAACGTATTTAGATAGTAGTGGGATTCTAGTATCTCGGTAATAATTAATAAGGAAATATATATATACCGCCACTATTAGCGTCTAATTAATAGGCGGCTAAATTATAGCTAATTAAGAACGATGGTCTACGGTCTTTACTAACAGCTAATAAGATAAGACCCTTAGTATTATTGTCTCTATTGCGCTCTTAGGCCTAACAGCTAGTGGCAACTTATTTCCTACCCTTATTATATAAAATTCGCGGTTAAAGGAGACTCTACAGCTTTCCATTACATTAACGTTAATATTCCCTCGCTCCTTAAAAGTAGATACGGTGCCGATATAATCTAAAGGAGCATTTCTCTAGATAATAAGACTAAGGATAACTGCACAATTATCCTACCCGGCATGTATTACCACTTAGAATTATAGTGGGAGGATCTTAAGGCGCGAGGATTAACTAAGGGCAATGGATTCGTTTATAAGATCTCTAACTAAAACTAGACTACTAAAGACGTAGAAAAGTATGCGACCGACTAGGTAGCTCAGCCATATAAGAAAGGAGATGTGCGTATAACTATACCTTACCTTTCTTATAGAGTAAAAGGACCTTTAACTAGAACCTAGCAAATAATACTACTATAATTTGTTGGTATTTAGGACGATTATAATAACCTTAAGGTCACTAAAGGAGGTACTTAGGTAGAGTTGGCAGATGCGCACTAAGACTTAAGAGCGCCGCCCTATACGCCGTCGGGACATGCTAATCTCTATAGCATAATTTTATATCACTTCCCTATAGTAGTTAAGCTTATAGCTACCAGCGCTCTATCTGACGCCCTTTTCGGTAAACAATAATAGGATTCTCTAGCGGTAATTTAAGATTATAACTTTTTTCTTAATGGTAATAGGAACAAAGTTGGGAAATAGATATATTTCTACCGTCTTAGGGCCGTTAAGAATTATAAAGATGCGTTTAGGCTAATATATATAACTAAAATAGAACGCTTTAATAGCCGCTCTTACTTCTACTGCATTAATAATAGAATTAATCCTTTAGCTATTACGGTAGATCTAAGTAGAGTGCCCCTAGTTATTAAAGAAGGATAGAGTTATATAGAGTTGCCTAAAGAATTATAGGATAGAACTGAGCAAATAGAAGGGCGCGAAAGAGCCATATTATCTAAGAGCCGCCAGTCTAAGGTCTTTCTTACTGCTTAGCCAAGTAGATGAGAATGGTCTCATTTAACTAGAACGGAGTCTCCTTATTTACTATCTTGAGTTTATAGTAAGGGCAAGGAGCGTATATAATTACCTACCACGCCTTCATTTTAAAGATAAGGAGTTTTAAAGTTTTGGAAGTCGTTAGGGGACAACAACTTAGGTAGGGGAGGTATGTAGTAGTATAATTTGGCCCCTAGATTCAACATCTAAATTAAGCATAGCTTTGGGAGAGCCTAGGCCTTCTATAAGTTATATAGATCGGTTTAAAGCCCTTAGAGTCTTTAATAACTTAGGCAACACTAATAGATACACAACTCTCCTTAAATACACTCTTTTCTTTCTCTTCTTACTGCTTAATTTTAACTAATTGTAACCGACCAATAGACTGACCAAAAGACTAACTAACAGCACTGTAACTTTCCTATCTTAGAGAGGTCGTACCCTCCTATACTATAGTCCTTTAGGCCCTATCCTAGTGCCTTAGTAGACCTACTAAGGCCTATATAGTACTAAAGCGGTTAGTAAAGGTCGCGAATTCCCTACTACTTATAAATAGAACTAACCCTATATTTAATAATTAGAAGCTTTAATTACGGGATAAGCTTAAAGTTAATATAGACTACTTCCCTAACGCCTAAGCCAGAATAGCCTATATTTTTGGCTGTACTAGTGGAGACGCCTAGACGTATTTACGCCCGCAATATACTAAAGACTTAGTAAACCCCTTTATCTCTAAAGAAGAAATAATTAAATACTTATCTTCTATTTATAAAGACCCTTTTAAAGTATAAAACGCCNGCCTTAGCTATAAAAGCCTAAATATAAAAATAANNGAGACCTTTTTAGCCTTTTAAACCCGCTTTNTATACCTAGCTNGATANGCCTAGATCCCCTANNAANACCTACTACTAGACCTCTTTAATAAGCTTACNCTAGACCTATANNNGGCNGTATTACTAGCTTATACTANNGTATAGACGTTAAAGGAACTTATAGACTATTGCCTAGCTATTAACTAAGGCCTCTATTAAATTAAGGCACGCGCTAACTAGCTAAAAACTAGAAACCTTACAAACTAGGCCGTAAGTACTATAAGTACAGCCCGTAGTGCCCTAGTATAATTAGCAACTCCTATAGTTAACCTAATAGCTAGCCGTATAGCTACCCCTATTACGGGCCTAGTATATACCCGGCCTATATATAATAACCCCTATATATAGGCCCTTAGTAATTAAGGAGCTTACTTCTTATATAGTTAAATAGGCCACCCTATAAGGAACTGCCTAATAAAGGTAAAGATAAACGAGGTTCTATTAATTTAGGAGGATAGTATAGAGCTAGAAAAAGAGGAACTCTAAAGGAAGACTTCTCTCTAGGGTTAAAAGGGATTAATATATTATATATTAATCTAGGTCAGCTAGTTAGTAGAAGAAGCTGCACTATCCCTTATACTTTATTTTATAATAGATATTAAGTTTTAACCTCTACTTTAGCTAACTTAGGAGTAAATGCCTTTACCTTAATTAATATAAAGTGCGCTATAAAACTAGCTAACTTTTTAAATACACCCCTTAAAGAACTGCCTAAACTAGTCCCTATTTGCGGTTATAACAGATAGATAGGACTACCTATTATAACTATCTTACGGATTTACCTCCGTGTTAATAGATAAAGGTAGTATAATATCCCCTTCTTAATTACAGACCTTAGAAGCTATAATATAATCTTAGGGAGAAAATAGCTAGCCTATTTAGGCTTATAGCTTAATATATAAAATAGGCAGCTTATCTAGCCTAAAACTATGCCCCTAACGCCTTCCTTTATAAAAGAGATTAGTATTATAATAAAAAACCTTATACGGCTATAGATAAATACTATTTATTAGGCTAATGCAACGCGTAGGGACTAGGCTTTTAAGAAGGATATATAGCTTAATCCGCAACAGATCCGTATACTACGCCGCCCCTAGACTACCTATATTACACCACCTACACTAAAGACTTAGGAAGTCGGTAGTAGCCTAGCTAAGTCCCTAATAGAGAACTTAGGCCCTATATAGCTATAAAGAAAGGCTAGGGATATTAGATAATATACCAAACTAATAAACTAAAAGGATAACTTATAGAAAATAGAACGTAAGCTAAGGAAGATTATAAACCCTATACCGCAAAATACGGCCTAATAAATATCCGTAAAGAAACCTATAGACCTTCTACCAGTTAATATCTGTTATATTAGCGCTATAGGATTCTACTAAAACCTAGTTTAGCCTAATACCGTTGCCTTTACAACTAGCTTATATAAAATTAATTAAATAATTAAAGAGAAAGAAGCCCTAGCCTAAGAGAAAGGTAAGCTTATAGATAAGAAGCTAGTAGAACAAAAACTGCCCCGTTAATATTAGAAATTTAAAGATACCTTCTCTAAAGCAGCGTCTAATATACTCCCACCTTACCGACCGTATAACTATAAGATTAAAATTAAGCCGGATAAGGTGGTTACCCTTAGCTATAGCCCCCTCTAATAGCAATTTACTGCTAAATTATAGGCTATAAAGTAGTATCTTATTAATAACCTAGATAAGGGCTTTATTAAGCCTAGTTAAGCCTCTTTTAACTTACCTATTCTCTTTACCAAAAAGTTAAATAGAGGACTTTGTTTCTGTATTAACTATTATAAGCTTAATAATTTAACCCTTAAAGACCGCTACCAACTACCTTTACTTAATAAGACTTTGGCCCGAATAAGTAGAGCTAAGATCTTTATAAAGCTTAATATCCGCTAGGCTTTTTACCGGATTAGGAT
This sequence comes from Cenococcum geophilum 1.58, assembly GCF_001692895.1. NCBI lineage: Eukaryota > Fungi > Ascomycota > Dothideomycetes > Gloniales > Gloniaceae > Cenococcum > Cenococcum geophilum. Next base: position 560,241 of record NW_027137596.1, read on the forward strand.
AAACCCTAAATTAGAAAACCTTATTACGTTTTAGACCCGTTATAGAACGTATAAATATAAAGTACTACCTTTTAGACTAACTAACGGACTAGCTAGATACTAACGATATATAAAACATGCGGATCGTTGGTACCCCTCAACGAAAATTTTGACCCGAGTTTATAATTAATAAGCCGATTAATTAACCCAAAGCTTTAATTTAGAGCCTTATTATATAGAGCTTAATTAGCATACACTAGTAGGTATAGATTTGTTTCGTAAATCCTATACCTCCGTCGTGCTTTGCAGTACGGGTTAAGCTTTAGGCAGAGCCTTGTGCAGAGCTTTAATAGAGCCTTATATAGAGCTTTGGTAGAGCCTCGTGCAGAGCTTTGGTAGAGCCTCGTGCGGAGCTTTGTGTAGAGCCTTGCGCAGAGCTACGTGCAGATGTATAGACGTACAGCCGTTTGTTCTGGCGATTAATTGCAGAGACATTTGTAGAGACGATTGTACAGGCAATTGTATAGGCGTTTAATTAATCGTTTATACGGGCGTTTGTGTGGGCAATTAATTGATTAATTAATTATATAGACGTTTATAGAGCCGTGCGTAAAGCTATACATAGAGCCATTTATAGAGCCGTTCGTAGAGACGTTCGTACGGGCGTTTAGTTAATTGATTAATTAATTGTATAGGCGTTTATAGGCAATTGATCGATTAATTGACTAATTATATGGGCGTTTATATAGACGATTGTATAGACGTTCATGGAGCCGTTTATAGAGCCGTTTGTGTAGACGATTATAGAGCCTTCCTAGTATATTAGTGCTGCATGTTAGTAGAGCTTTAGAGCTCTGTATTAAGCTTTAAGTAGAGTTTCGAGTAAAGCTTTGAGCTTTAAGTAGAGTTTCGAGTAAAGCTTTGAGCTTTAAGTAGAGTTTCGAGTAAAGCTTTGAGCTTTTGAGCTTTTAAGTAGAGTTTCGAGTAAAGCTTTGAGCTTTAAGTAGAGTTTCGAGTAAAGCTTTGAGCTTTAAGTAGAGTTTCGAGTAAAGCTTTGAGCTTAAGGGGGAGACCCCCTTGGACCCCCCCTGCGCACTACATGCTCTATTTACCGCGTAGGCAGAGTTCTTGTAGAGGCTTTGGTAGAGCATTTGGTAGAGCTTTTATAGAGCTTTTATAGAGCTCTGTGTAGAGCTTCGGTAGAGCTTTGTGTAGAGCTTTGGTAGAGCTTTATGTAGAGCTTTGGTAGAGCTTCGTGTAGAGCTTTGGTAGAGCTTCGTGNAGAGCCTTNTGCAGAGCCACATGCAGGCGTTCGCACGGGCAATTAACCGCAGAGACATTTGTAGAGACGATTGTATAGGCAATTGCATGGACGTTTAATTAGTCGTTCGTATGGGCGTTTGATTGATCGATTATATAGGTGTTTGATTGATTGTATAGGCGTTTGTACGGGCGATTATGCAGACATTCGTAGAGCCGTTTATAGAGCCGTTCGTGTAGACGATTATAGAGCCTTCCTGTATATCAGTGCTGCATATTAGTAGAGCTTTAGAGCTCCGTATTAAGCTTCGAGTAGAGCTTCAAGTAGAGCTTTAAGCTCAAGGGGGAGACCCCCTTGGACCCCCCCTGCGCACTACGTGCTCTATTTACTGCGCGGGCAGAGCTCTTGCAGAGGCTTTGGTAGAGGCTTTGGTAGAGCTTTTAGTAGAGCTTTTGCAGAGCTTCGTACGAAGGTTCGTGTAGAGCTTTGTAGAGCTTCGAGCAGAGCTTTGTGTAGGCGTTTGTGTAGGCGTTCGTACAGACGTTCGTACGGACGATTGTATGGGCGATTGTAGACGTTTGTAGAGACGTTTGTAGACGCTCGTAGAGACGTTTATACGGGCGTCTGATTGATTGTATAGGCGTTTGGTTAATCGATCGTATGAACGTTCGTACGGGCGATCGTGTAGACGTTTGTAGAGCCGTTCGTAGAGCCGTTCGTAGAGACAATTGTACGGCGATTGACCGTATGGGCGGTTATATGGCCGATTGCAGAAACTTCCTAGTATATTAGCGCTGCGTGTTAGTAAAGCTTTAGAGCTCCGTATAGGGCTTCGAGTAAAACTTCGAGCAGAGCTTCAAAGGGGAGACCCCCTTAGACCCCTGCGCACAGCGTGCTCCATGTACTGCATGGCCGGTACACTAGGTGGGCAGAGGTGCTGCAAAGCCTTTGGCAGAGCCTTTGGCAGAGCTTTTGGTAGAGCTTGTGGTAGAGCTTTTGGTAGAGCTTTTGGTAGAGCTTTCGCAAAGCTTCGTACGGAGCTTTGTGCAGAGCGTTTGTAGAGCCCAATGTTTTGAAGTTCGTCACGTGGATTCTGCCATAACTTACCGCGCGCAACTTTTTTTCTAACCAATGAGAAGCTGGCTTTCTAACCAATCAGAAGCTGGCTTGGCGGAGGTTTGAAATCCAGGACCCGAATATATAGACCACTCGTACCTCGGGTCAATAACGTACTATTTAACTACCTTAATAACTTCTATATAGTATACCTAGATAATATTATAATCTACTTTAAAAACGAACTAGAATATAAAGAGCATATTTATAAAGTCTTATAACGGCTTTAGGAAGCTAGCCTCTAAGCCAATATTAAGAAATTAGAATTTAGTATTAAGCGTATAAAGTATTTAGGGTTTATTATTAGTATAAATAGGATTAAGACAGACCTAGAAAAGACAGCTATAATTAACTAATAGGTACCCCTAAGGACCGTAAAGGGGGTGTAGTTATTCTTAGGGTTTTATAACTTCTACTAACGCTTTATTAAGAACTATAGTAGGATTACCTAACTACTAAGCCTACTTACCTATAAGGACTAGCCCTTTTACTTTAATACCGTATATAGGCAGGCCTTTAACGAGCTTAAGAAACGACTAGTCTCTACTCCCTTACTCGCCCACTTTAACCTAAAATAACCCTTAATGCTAGAAACCAATGCCTTAGATAGTGTTATAGCTGGCGTTTATTCCTAAAAGCAGATAAATAGAGAATAGCACCCTATTGCTTACTATTTAAAGACTATAGTAGATGTTAAGCTAAACTACCTAATTTACGATAAAGAAATGCTAGCTATTATCTTTAGCTTTTAGCACTGGCGAGCCTAACTAGAAGGCACCCCTAAGTCTATCTAGGTAGTTTCCAATTATAAGGCCTTAGAATATTTTATAATAATAAAGGCCCTTATAGCCCAATAGGCGCGCTAGGTAGATACCCTATCTTAGTTTAACTTCCTAATTATATATAGGCTAGGCGCTACTAACCGTGTAGACGTTCTTATAAGGTATAAACAGGATATAAATAACCAGATAGCCGTAAAGATCTTATTATAAACCTAAGCGCTACTATAACTAGAGCACCTTAACTCCTAAATATAGGCAGAACTAAATACAGACCCTTTAGATGCTAAGATATACCCTATTAACTCCATAGAACTAGACCTTATTAATAAACTACTATAGGTAAACCGTACAGCCCCTTCTCTATAGAAGTACCGCGAAAAGGCAAAGAACGTTTCTAGCCTATAGTCCCTTAAAAGTGGACTACTTAAGCACTACAAACGGCTAGTAGTAGTAGAGGAATAGAATTTACGGACTTGGCTTATTGCTAAAGCACATACCTAGGTCTCTATGGCCCACCCTAGAAAAAATAAGACCTATAGGATTATTGGCGACCGCTACTACTAGCCTAAAATAATTATAGATATTGACCGCTATATACGGAACTACAATAACTGCTATAGGTCTATAATTCTACGAGATAAGACCCTAGGATTATTAAAACCCCTCCTAATACCTAACCGCCCCTAGTAATATGTCTTTATAGACTTTTATAAGCTACCTCTAGACTATAACGGATATAATATAGTTATAATCCTAGTTAACCACTTTAGCAAGCGCCCGTTTTTAATCCCCTGTTATAAAAATATTAATACTAAAGAGGCAGCCCGGCTGTATATTTACTACGTTTACTAAATTTATAGACTATTAAATACTATTATATCTAACCATAGGCCGTAGTTTATATTAGCCTTTTAGAATAAGTTTACCTAGATCTTAGGTATTAAGCTAAAGCTTTTTATAGTATATTACCCCTAGATAGACAGTTAAATTAAGATTATAAATTAATACTTAAACTAAAGACTTTAGCCTTTTATTAACTACTTCTAGGATAACTGGGCTAAACTATTACCCTTAATAGACTACGCCCAAGCAACCCTACCCCACAACTCTACTAGATTTGCCCCTATTTAACTAGAAATGGGTTACCTACCCCATATAAGCTTTAACTAAGAAAGACTAGAAGGGCCCTAGACTATACGCGAAAAACTATCTTATAAGGAAGCCTAGTAGTACGCTAAGCGCTTAGAAGAAGCCTAGAAAGTAGCCTATATAAACCTAAAAAAGGCCTAGAAATTAATAGAATAGTAGGCGAATAAGTATAAGCGCGAGCCTAATTTTACTATAGGCGATATAGTCTAGATTATAATAAAGAACTAAAAGATAGAACGGCCTAGCCGTAAGCTAGACTATAAGATAGTAGGACCGTATAAGATTCTTAATAAAGTAGGTAACTTATATAAGGTTAAGCTCCTAGACTTAATTAAAGTTTACCCTATTTTTTTACCGGATAAGCTACGGAAAGCTATAAATAACCTACTGCCTAGATAAAAGAATAAACCTCCCCTACTAATTTAAGTTAATAGCGATAATAAGTAGGAAATTAAAGAAGTACTAGCCTATAAACTTATAAAGGGAACGTTAAAGTATCGTATTAGTTAGAAAGGATATAACCTAAACCCCACTTAGTACCCTATATAGAACTTTATAGGTAGTTCCTATAAGCTCTAAAAGTTCTATAGCCGTTACCCTAATAAACCCGGACTATTAAAGTACCTAGATAAGTAGATAGAGTACTAGTATAATAAAGACGATAAGCTACTAGAAGAATATAAGGATAAAAATGCCCTAGAAATTTCTTAGTTATATAAGGTGTTAAGATATCTAGGAACTTTAACCGGCGGTTAAAGTTATCTAATTAGTTAGATTCTCTTACTAAGACTTTTAGCAATAAAGCCTAAGGGTAGGCTTTTTTAGAGGGGGGGGTAATATTACGGCACTAGCAGAACTTGGTAGAACTTGGCAAAACTTCGCACCGGCAAGTTGCCATAGATTGCTGTATATTGCGATCACGTAACGCAAAGATCTTATAAAACACTAAACGGCGCTACTCTTCTTCTCCTTTCCTTTCCCTAGCTTTAGATTCTTATTTATAGACAATCTAATTATATAGGCTTGCGCGACCCTTTTGCTATGCTTATGTCTTAATTAACTAAGTCGCTAATAGTAATATAATAACCCTCTACCGCTAATCTAGATTATAGAGGACGAAGAATAAAAAGTTAAAGAAATCTTAGCGGTTAAAAAGGACTATAAGGTCTTAAAATACCGTATAAGCTAGGTAGGCTAAAACGAAGACCTAGAATAGTATCCCGTATTTAACTTTAAATACTCCCCTTATAAGCTATAGGACTTCTATCTAGCCTACTTTAACCTCCCTAGACTATTACGCAAATTAAATAACTAGATTAAGTGCTAGGAAAAAGGTTTAGATAACTATAACAATTTAGATAATAATAAGGAGCTCGGATAACGCCTAAGGGCAGGCTTTTTTAAAAGGGGGGGGGTAATATAATAGTACTAGGGCGCGTTACCTACTAAGTTCTGCTATATTCTGCCACCTATTATATTATCGCATACTATTTAGTACTATTATATACTATCTAGTACTATTTTCTTACTGTTAGCTCGCCTACTATTAGCTCGTCTACTGCTAGCGCCTTAGCGGCTTACGCTACCTATTTATTAACACTAGCCCTCGCGACGCCCTTTCCTTCTCCTTAGCTTAGTATCTTTATTAGATAGCAATCTACAAGCTTTAGTTTAAAGGCATTTATGCAAGCCGTTACATAAACTATATATTTTAGTTAATCGTAATTATCTAAACTCGCTAAAGAGACTATTATAGCTGCTGTAGTAATAGAGACGCCTTAAATTCTAGATAAAAAATCTAATGATAAAGATTTTAGAGTTATATTATAAAACTAGTAGAAAATAGCAGAAAATAGTAGATAGTTAAAGTTACGTACTTAGGGGATTAAATAAAACTATATTTTAAGTAGTGCTACTATTCTTCTTCTTTCCTTTCTCTAGCGTTAGACCTTTATTAATAGATAATCTAATTATATAGGCTTATATACGCCCCCTTTATTATACTTACACTCTAATTAACTAAGTCGTTAATATTATCTAAAGCTCTTACTACTCTTTTTCCTAAAAAAGAAATTATATATATATATATAGATTATAAAATAAGATAAGAATATAAAATTGGACTTAAAGGCTATTACTAGAATTTTAGAGATAGGATAAAACCTAGAAGATATATATAATAGAATCTAAAGAATATATACAGACTAGAACCTCTAAAGAAATCACCAGAAATTACTTAATATCTTTATTACTATGTTTAGAAACATAGTAGCCAGTAAAGCAGCTATAAGATCCTTAAATACCTCTAATAGTATAAGGGGACTTCGTAGATAGAGAGCTATAAGATATAATTATAGAAACAGAATAGATTATAGAGGAGACAAATCCTTAAGGAGGTAGGGCCTTTGGGATTGGAGAGACTATATACTATAGGCACGTGCCTTTAGTATATAACTAATAACTACCTAAGGGGTATCTGGGGGTCGTCTTAAGGGCAACTTAAAGTGACCGCAATAATATTCCTTACAAATAGTAAAATAGTAACTATCTTAAACCCTATCAACCTAGTGCCGATTACTACTATATTAGGGTTAGATTAGGGGTATTTATAACTTATCTACTATATAACGGCGCTAGGGCGTGTTACCTAGATTATAGTAGGACCTAGTTAGGGGTTTATCTAAGAGCTTGGCGCCCCAATACGTATATAGTACGTCTCTCCCTCCTATATATGCCTCTCCTTCTTCTCCTTAGCTTAATATCTTCGTAATATAGCATTTGCTCGCTTTACCTTAGAAGCATTTATTTAAGCCTCTGTTAGGGCATTTATATAGTGGTTTAAGCCATTACATACTGTATATATATAGCTTTATTTCTTTATAGGTCAATCTATATATATATCCTTCTTTTCTAATCTAGTTTTTCTAGTTAATAACCCCCTAAAAGAGGCTTACGGCAGCTAATACTAAAATTAAATAGCTATAAGAGCTACTTAAAACTAGAGATACCCCTATATCTAGTAATAAATTATCGGATACTTAGAGGCTCACTACGGTCCTTAAGGCCCTATCTTAACGTATAGCACTATTACGGTCTGTAAAGGCTACGGACCCCCCGTTAATTATAAATAGAGCTAACTCTATATTTAATAACTAGAAGCTTTAATTACAGGATAAGCTTAAAGTTAATATTAACTACTTTTATACTACCTAAGCTAAAATAGCCTATATCTTCGGCCGCACTAGTAAGGACACCTAGACGCACTTATATCCATAGTATACTAAGGACTAAGCAAACCTTATTCTCTATAAAAAGGAGATAATTAACTGCTTATCTTTTATTTACAAGAACCCCTTAGTATAAAACGCTTATCTTAATTATAAGGGCCTAATAATAAAAATAATAGAGACATTTTTAGCCTTTAGACCCGCTTTTTATACCTAGCTAGCTAGGCCTAAATTTTATTACAGCACTATTATAAACCCTAGTTAGGGGCTTAGCTAGGGGCTTAGCGCTATATATATAGATATACTCTTTCCTCTACCTTCTTCTAGCCTTTAGCTTGGAATTTTAGTTACCTAGCTACTAATAGATCCTATTCTATTAACTAAACCTTTTATAAATTTCCTAAGAAGACTTACTACTAGACCTCTTTAATAGGCTTACCCTAGATCTATAGCGAGTTATACTACTAGTTTTTACTACTATACAGATATTAAAAGAACTTATAGACTATTTGCCAGTTATTAATTAAAGCTTCTATTAAATTAAAGTATGGGCTAAGCCATTAAAAGCTAAAACCCCTTAAATTAGACTATAGGTAATATAAAAACTATTAGGTAATAAAGTCACCTCACCTATATATATTGTTCCGCATAGCTATACCTAGCATCTTGCTAGTCACTCGCTTACCTTTTAGGGTTTGTGCTGTGGCTAGGTAGTATAGAGCCTTTTACCTCACAAAAATAGCCTATAATACCTTTATATAACCTATAACTCCTATAATACTAGCCGTATAGCCCGCCATTAACCTAGCTAGTCTTGGTACTAGTGTGGTTTTCAATGCTATCAATAAGGCATTAATCGATAATCGCTATCATTGGTCGATAATTAATAATTATTAATAATTACTTAGCATTATAGTACGTGCCTAAGGCTAATTAATTTACAAAGGGAATTTAGAGGAAGGCTTCCAAAAAAGGCCCTAATAGTTGCCTAATATTAGATATTATTCGTCTAAAATACCACTTCGTTTACAATGTTTTAAACACTCTACCCTCTTAAGATTTTCTGCTCCTATCTGCGCCCTTTCCTATAATACTATATAATATCCCCCTAAAAAGACTCGCTCTAGTTTATCGCTTATAGCTAGAATTAAGAGAATATTAATTGCTATATATAATAACCTTAGCCAACGTTTTCTTTATTAATCTTAATACTACTATTTAAGCGCCGGCATCTTACTAATATCGTACGGTTCCCTATTATAATAATTTTAGTACTTATCCTAACTTACTAGTCGAGTATACTTCCCTAGCTTTTAAGCAATCCAATTAAATACGTTAAGTTTCTACTCCTAAGGTCTCCTTTTATACAATAGAGGACTTAGAGAAGTAGGAGCTTTTTCCTAGTAGGACTCCTAAAGCTCTTTAACCTTTTTTAATATAGGCTTAACCTACTTTACTTTCCAGTTTGCCTTAATATACTTTATATAACGGTTTAGATAAAGAATAAGGGCGGTAGTATAAAGTAGTAAGTCGTCCGTTTTACTATAGTACTTATTAAAGGTCTCTCACCCCTTTCTAATTTAAGCGTTAAACTCCTTATTAAAAGCATATTCAGACTATTATATAGTATTAATATTATCTAATCTAGAAGGAAGTTTACTTATAAGCGCGGCTTTAGGGTACTAAACAATAATATCTATAGTAAAGAGTATACTATTAATTGTTATATAGTTACCCTAAGTCTCTAAAGTTGCTCTATAGAACAGTTAAAAGAATTCCTTAATTATATGAAGCCGTTTCTAGTCCTCTAAAGAAAGATAGTCTACCTAAAGCGTAGCAAAGTAGTTCTTAGCGTAGGTATTAATAGCTCCTGCCTTTTAATTGGCTACAGCCAGCATTTTAAAACCAGCTATTCCATTTTATATAATTATTAAATAAAATTATTCTCTCCGCTAGATCTTTAAACTCCTTTATATAACTAGCGGAATTGCGGATATATATAACAATATTATAAAGCTTACTAAGTGGTCCCATAACCTAAAAGGTTGCCTATTTCTCCTTTTTATCTACTATCTCTCCTTTTCCTTCTTATTTATTATACGACTTAAGTTACTTTATTTTAATTAGACTATAAAATAGAAAGGCTTATATAGCTAAATTAATAATATAACTAGTATAGCGGATCCGCTAATACGTAGAATCCTATTTAATATCCTCCTCTTTCTAAAGATAGGCTTCTACCGTACAATAAAGTATATCATTTAAAGTGGCGTTATCACAAACGATAGACCTAAGCTTTTATATAATACCATAGTTCTTAAGGACTAGGAGAAGAGTAGCGAATTACTCGTTTCCGCTATAGTTTGCTACCGTATAAAGTATAAGGAGGGCCTTTAAGCGCTTCTCTTAACTACGGTTAACAAAGTAGGCGCAGATCCCTAGAAGAAGGAGCCTATTTAGGGAGATCTAGATATTAAGTAAAAGATAAATACTTAATACTACTAACTAAAGTTTCTTTTATATAATGTCTTTATAAGTCTACCAAGACTGCTTAATCTTCTTTATAACTTAAAAGTGTGCTATAGTTATAAAGTCGGACGATTCTGGATTAAGCACTTAGTAAAAAGTATAAAATTTAGGCCATTTAATAACTTAAAAAGGAAGGTTTCGTATAACAATTAGTGTAATTAAAGCCTCATTAATTATATCCTAATTTAGATGTTTTCGGTAGACTTAAGTATTAATCTCTTTTATTTGGCCTAAAGACTCTACTTAGGTATAAAGTTGCTATAGTTAGCGGACAGTTTCTTCTTAAATTGGACCTGGAGTTTAGTCAATATATATTCCATGCTTTAACTTAAGATGTCCACGCATATTTGTACTAACCGAAGTGCCATATAGTAGTGTCGCTGTATAGTGTATATAGAATTTAAGCTGAGAATTCTCTTTATTATATGCTGTTTAAGTATAGACCTATATTATATAAGCGGATCTACCCCTTCCTTTTAATTTAGTTTTAACCGAATTATAGGTAGTTAAAGGCGCAGGAAGAGATAAATTAATTTTGGAATCCATAATTCGTACAAAATAATTAAAGAGAAGGAAGGAGTTCAGAAATTTTGGTTAAGCGGTAAGAATTATTAATAAAAATCGATAATAATCGATTGTCGTTAATAACGATTATTAATTAATCTTATTAATAATAAGTTATCGAAAACCACACTGCTTAGTACGGGTCTAGTATATACTTATCCTATATATAGCAACTCCTATAAATAGGCCCTTAGTGTAACAGCGCTATCGTACGTTACCTACCAAATTCTGCTATATTCTGCCGACCTGTGATTGGCCCGCCTAAAGCTAGCGCCTTAGCGGCTTACCTTATATATTTATTTACATCGGTCCTAGTAACCCCTTTTCCTTCTCTTTAGCTTAGTATCTTTATAAGATAGCATTCTATAAGCTTTAATTCAGAAGCATTTATACAAGCCGTTACATTATACTAAGCTCTCCCTACATTGCCTAGGAAGGCCTTAATAATATCCCACCCTAAAAGAAAAAAAAACTTCGTCTACAATGACGCGTTAACGCGCTATACTCAGACACCAAAACAACTCTACATTGCCTAGGAAGGCCTAGATAATATCCTACCTTATAAGCTAAATAGGACTAGACCTATACCCTTAGAATTAAAACTAAAGTATATAATACTAATAAACCCTAGGAAGCTAACGATGGTACCCAAAGTAAGCTTATTTAAGAGAGCTGCCTCTACCTAAGAGGAACCTAAGATCCAATTAGGATTAGAAATTAAAGATAATAATAACGTTATAGATATACGCGAGCAGATTCGCGCCCTTACAGCCAGCTAGGAAGCCAATTATCTTAAGGCAAGGAATATACAAGAGACCCTATAAAAGATCCTAGAGAGCCTTACAGCCCTATAAAATAGCCTAGCTTCCCCTTCTTAAAGCCCTAGCTAATATACTCACTCTACTAAATACAATATACTAGGGAGTACGGATATAATAATAAAGTAAGTAAAGTCCGTTAAGCTCCCTAACCCCTAACTACTATCCAACAGAATAGACCCTACCTTTAAGAATTGGAGGATTTAAGTATAAGGAAAACTCCGCGTTAACTATAACTATTTCCTTTCCGAGGAAGCCAAAATGCTCTACCTTTTTGGTTAAACCACTAGGGACGCCTAACAGCACCTTTAAGCCAAGTTTAAGGACAATTCCCCTATCCGATTTACATCTATTAATAAAATAATACGGCACCTAGCAGCTATCTATATTAACCTAAATAAAGTATAGGACGCCTAGTATAACTATAATCGCCTAATAATAAAACTAAACTAACCCTTTACCAAATTCTAGACTTAATTCCTATACCTTATAGGAAAAGGCTAGGTTCCCCTTAAGAACTACTAATTAGACTTATACAATAAGCTAATAATTCGGCTATAAAAGAAGATTACTATAACCTTAAACGACCTTCTAACGTATAACAGACTCGCAACTTATTACCTATTACTAGATTTAGAACTAAAGCGAATTAACGCCTACCCTAATCGGCAGAAGCGACCCCAGAACGATTAAAACTCATTAGCTACACCTACAGGAGCTAGAGTAGGAAGATAAGCCACAACCGCCCTTATACTAAAAGCGGTTATATCTACGCACTAGCGGGCCTTACCTAACTAGCTACGTACCATACCCCTAACTAGTATTCGTCGCAATACCCTAATTAACCCTGCCTTGGCTACTTGCTATAACTATAATAAGGAGGGTCACTTTACCTTATCTTGCCTAGAGCTAAAGGATATAAGCGATATTAAGGAAATAGAGGAAGAAGAAACGTCCAACAAGTTAGAAAAAGAAGAGCCCTAGGGAAAAACTCCCCTAGGGTACCCTATTAATCTTAAAAAGATTAATCTTAGTTAGTTAATAGGTAAAAAGCATTTTACCGTTTTATATATAGTATCTTAAAATAGATATAAAGTAAATATAACTGCCCTTATTAATACTAGAGCAAATAGCTTCGCCTTTATAAATACTACCTATATAAATAATATTGCCAAATTTTTAAATATAGAAGCCATCCGACTAGAGAAGCCTATTTAGGTAAAAGGCTATAACGGCCAAGCCGGTTAACCGGTTACCTACGTTTTAAAGTTGCATATTACTTTTAACGGACGACGCTAATATAGTATCCCTTTTTGTATCCTAGACCTAGGGTCCCACGATATAATCCTTAAACAAAAATAGATGTCCTATTTTAATATTTAGCTAAACGTATAATAAAGATAGTTTATCTAGCCGGAGGATAAACCAAAGTTGCCCTCTTTTATTAGGGAAATTTGAACCAACTATAAGACATTAGCCGTAAGGGCTAACCCTACCTACTAGTAGGATGTCCAGGCCCATAACCTAGCCTTTACTTAAGAAGACGCCCGCCGCAAAGCTAGAAAGAACTTCATACTAATAAAGATACTCTCCTAAAGCGCTATATTTAAAGAAAACTCTACGTATAAAAGCGGGATAGATAGTAATATAGATAACGTCTAAATCGCGTAGATCTAACCAGTATAGAAAAGAACGCATTAATAGGATATAAGGGATAACCTCTAAAAAATGCAACAGGAGCTAAAAGGAGTAATAATAACGCTAATACCTTAAAAGTATATAAAGTTACGTACGCCCCTATTATTATATAACCCCCCCGCCATAGATATCGCCGTAATTAGCGCGATAGTATTCTACTTTAATATATACCGGAAGGATAATAAGGTCTTTATAACAAGCCTATACAAGATTAACCAAATTATTAATAATAGGGAGGAAGAGCTAGCTAAGGAGACCGACGAGGAACTAGTTAAACGCCTTCTTTCTACTATTTATATAAATTACAAGGATACATTCTTAAAGGCGGCTTTAGATAAGTTACCCCCTTACCAGATATACAATTATAAGATTTAATTAAAAGCTAATAACTTACTAAGTTATAGCCCCCTTTACTAATAATTAACGGATAAGCTAAAAGCAATAAAGTAGTACTTAATTAATAACCTGGATAAAGGGTTTATTAAGCTAAGTTAAGCCCCTTTTACTTCTTCTATTCTATTTATAAAAAAGCCTAATAAAGGCCTTTGCTTTTGCATTAACTATTAAAAGCTAAACGCTATTACTTAAAAGGATTAGTATCTTATTCTTTTAATTAATAAGACCCTTATACATCTAAGCTAGGCAAAAATCTTTACTAAACTTAATATCCGCTAGGCTTTCTACCAAATTAAAATAGACCCCGTATCTAAAGATTTAACAATATTCCGTACCTATTATAGTTCCTATAAATATAAAGTTCTTCCTTTTAGACTAATAAACGGACTGGCTATATACTAAAGGTATATAAATAACATTCTTTTTAATTACCTTAACGAGTTCTACATGGTATACCTAGATAATATTCTTATATACTTAGACAACGAACTTAAGTATTAAGTTCATATTAAGAAGGTCCTAGAGAGACTACAAAACACAGGCTTATAAGTTAATATTAAGAAATGCGAGTTTAGGGTAAAATATATAAAATACCTCGGGTTTATTATAACTATAGAAGGAATTAAGGTTAACCCTAAGAAGGTAGAGGCAATCTATAACTAGAAGCCCTTCTATATAGTAAAAGGAATCCAATCCTTCCTTAGTTTTTATAACTTCTACTACTAGTTTATCCACAACTATAAAATTGTGGTAAAACCTCTTATATAACTAATTAGGAAGGATATGCTTTTTATCTTTAATAATAGCTATATAGAGGCCTTTAAAGAGATAAAGGATCGGCTTATCTCTTCCCTAATCCTTTATTATTATAACCTAGACTTTAAATTAATATTAGAAACGGACGCCTCTAATAGGGTTATAGCAGAAATCCTATTACAGTTATATCTAAACAGTAAATAGTACCCTATTACTTTCTTCTTAAAAATAATAAACCTAGCTAAGTGTAACTATAAAGTATATAATAAAGAAATGCTAGCTATTATTTAATTACTCTTCTAATAGCGCGTAGAGCTTAAAGGTACAAACTCCCGGATTAGGATATATATAGATTATAAAGCCTTAGAGTACTTTATAACTATAAAGTAGCTTACTAAATAATAAGCCTAGTAGGCCGAAATACTCTCCTAGTTCTTCTTTATAATTATATATTATTCTAGTAAGCAAAACTCTAAGGCTAATACCTTAACCTAAAGAGAATAAGATATAGGACCTTAGGATAAGCTAAAGACCTAATATCGGACGCGCGCCCTTTTCTATTTAGAATAGCTCGACCTATAGATCTTTAAGGAGCTAGACTCCTAGTAAAACGAGCTAGCACTAATAGAGGAGTCCTTAGATAAGCTAATAAGGCTAATTAACCGCCTCCTAACGGTAAACTGCACGGCTAACGCCCTAAGGTCCCTCTATAAATAAGCTGTAAAGGGAGACCCTAATTTTAAGATGGAGGAAGAATTACTCCTATATTAGGAGCGGCTTATAGTCCCTAACGTTAACAATTTATGGACTAAACTAATCCGTAAAGCTTATTGCTAAGTCTCTACGGCATACCCTAGCAAGAATAAAACCTATAAAATTATTAACTGCCGCTACTACTAGCTAAAAATAGTTGCGGATATTAATTAATATATATGAAACTGCGAAGACTACTAGAGAGCTATAATCCTACGGGATAAAACCCTAGGATTACTTAAGCCACTTCTGATACTAGAGCGCCCTTAATAGTATATTTCTATAGACTTTTATAAACTACCTAGGGACCGTAACGGATATAATATAATTATAGTTATAGTTAACCACTTTAGTAAACGCCCGTTCTTAATTCCCTATTATAAAAACATTAATGCTAAAGAGGTAGCCTAGCTATATGTCTATTACGTCTACCAAATCTACAGTCTACTAGATACTATTATATCTAATTATAGGCTATAGTTTATATCGGCCTTCTAGAATAAGTTTACCTAAATCCTAGGTATTAAGCTAAAGCTTTCTACGGCTTATTACCCCTAGACAGACGGCTAGACGGAGATTATAAATTAGTACCTAGACTAGAGGTTTAGGCCCTTTATTAACTATTTCTAAGATAACTAGTCTAAACTATTACCCTTAATAAACTACGCGTAAGTAACCCTACCCTATAACTCTATAGGGTTTGCCCTAATTTAGCTAGAAATAGGATACTTACCCCATATAAGCTTTAACTAGAAAAGGCTAAAAGAACCCTAGACTATATAAGAGAAGCTATTCTATATTAAGGCCTAATAGTACGCTAAATAATTAGAGGAAGTTTAGACGGTAGCCTACAAGAACCTAGAAAAAGCTTAAAGGTTAATAAAATAGTAGGCAAATAAACACCGTCAAGAGCCTGACTTTGTCCCTAGTAATATAGTCTAGGTTATAATAAGGAATTAGAAGACTAAACGACCTAGCTATAAGCTAGACTATTAGATAGTAGAACCGTATAAGGTTCTTAAAAAGATAGGCAACTTATACAAGATAAAGCTCCTAGATTTAATTAGGGTTCACCCTATTTTCTTACTAGATAAGTTACGGAAAGCTATAAATAACCTATTGCCTAGATAAAAGAACGAGCCCCCCCCTACTAGTTTAAGTAAACGGTGACGACGAATAGGAGGTTAATAAAATACTGGCCTATAAGTTAGTATGGGGAACGCTAAAATACCATATTAAATAGAAGGGCTATAATCCTAACCCAACCTAGTACCCTACGTAAAACTTTATAGGCTGCCCCTAGAAGCTTAAAGAGTTTTATAACCAATACCCTAATATGCCTAGACCCCCAAAGTACCTAGACAAATGGATGGAATGCTAGTATAATAAAAATGATAAGTTACCGAAAAAATATAGGGACAAAAACGCCCCAAAGCCCTAATACAGCTGTCTGCCAAATTCTGCCATATTCGGCCGTTTTCTGCAAGTACCGTAAAATTTCAGATATTAAGGAACTTTAACCGGCGGTTAAAGTTGTCTAATTAGTCAGATCTGTGCTAAGACTTTTAGCAGCTACCCTTTCTAGCCTAGTGCTTCTACTTAGCCCACAACCGCCTTTTATACTTAGTCTAGACGTACTTATATCCTTTTTTATCTCCTTATCTTATATTTTATAATCCTACGTTTATAAGCCTAGTGCTACCCTATTTCTAACTAAGCCTAAGGGCAGGCTTTCTTTTAAAGAGGGGGGTAATGTAACGGCGCTATCGCACGTTACCTGCCAAATTCTGCTATATTCTGCCGACCTGTAATTAGCCCGCCTAAAGCTAGCGCCTTGGCGGCTTACTCTATATATTTATTTACATCAGTTCTAGCGACCCCTTTTCCTTCTCTTTAGCTTAGTATCTTTATAAGATAGTATTCTACAAGCTTCGGTTCAGAAGCATTTATATAAGCCGTCACACTTAGTAATTAAAGAGCTTACTTTTTATATAGTTAAAAGGACTACTAAATAAAGGTAAAACCGGATAAGATTCTATTAATCTAAGAGGACGGCACGGAGTTAGAAAAAGAAAAACATTAGAGAAAAGCTTTTCTCTAGTGTCACGGCACTGACCTAACGCATACTGTTCCATACTGTCTCGTACTGTTTTCTACTATTAGCTAGCCCACCACTAGTGCCTTGGCGGCTGGCCCTACTATTTATATATAATACCCCCTTTTTACCTTCTCCTCTTTATACTATAACGTAGTTATTTAGTCTACTTTATTACAGCACTGTAATAGTTTATAGTATCTTTAATTTGCGCCCCGTCGCGATTACTAATTCCCCATACCCTAGCTAATTAACCTTTACCCTAGAGCAATCGCGACCTATACGCGCCTCTACTAAAACTAATATGTCCCTAGCACAGTCCTAGAACGATCCTTAGTTTTTACCTAGTACCTAGATAGGCGATACTAATGATGCTAAAATGGCCAAAACCTAGAACCCCCGCGACGTTTTTACAGACCTCTTTATATAGATATACCCTAATATCGCGTAGACAATCCGCCGCTCCCTACTATACCCTAAGACCTTTAAGCCTAGCAAAGCTTACCTTACCCTTACCAACTATACTAATAAGTTCCTTAACAATATTAAAGTAGAACTATAGTGTATATATAACACAAACACCGCTAATAAGAAAGCTAATAAAAACCTTAGTGCCCTTATTGCTTTCTAAATAGGAACTATTAACTTCTAGGTAGAGACTATCGCCATTCTAAAATAATTAACCTCTATAATAACGGTAGTAACCTAGTAGAAAAAACGGAGGTCTAAAGACCCACTAATATTTAGCGGAAAAGGTACCCCGCTAAAATAATAAGCTAATTTTAAAACCTGGCATATTAAGATTAAGGGAGTCTTTAACCGCGACTAAGACTACTTTAATATAGTTTAGTCCCAGATCCTTTATATCTTAGATATACTAGAGGATAAAGCCTATAAGTTTATTAAGCAGGGCCTAGAGCTTATATATAAGAACCCAAATAATACATCTACGTGGAAATGGCCCGCTAAGGAAGATATGCTTAAAGACCTTACTACCTACTATAAGGTCCTTAATATAACCCAGGTTATAAAGAATAAGCTTAACCATTTCCCCTAAGGCGAGCGTAATTACTAGTCCTAGAAAGGAGAGCTTAATAAGCTAATAGCCCGCGCTAAGAAGATAGACAAATAGAAGGTGGACCTACTCTAGAAGTTTATCTCTCTAAAGATAGAAGAGCTAGTACTTAGACTTGCCTATAAAATTAATAATAACGACTATATAGGTTAGAGTAAGTAAATGGATGTATTCGCTAAGAACCTCGCAAACTATATATACTAAGCCAACCTTAAGAAGAACGCTAACCACTGCCTACCTACTTAAGCCCCTACCCCTATATTAACCTCGACCCTAGCAGTAACTAGAGAACCTATAGACTTTAATAAAATCTTAGATATAGAGCGTAAGCGCCGCTTCGACAATAGACTATACCTTACCTATAGCCTACCCGGCCACTAAAAGAATACCTATAACCCCGTTAAGATAGTAAACCTAGTCCTAATGCTACCCTATTAAATGACGCGAACTAATAACCGCGGACGCGGCGACTGTGGAGTCCATTATAGACGCGGCGACTATAGAGCCTATTATGGCCGCGGCGGATAACCCCCCCCCTTTAACCCTATAGCTTAGTTACTCTAAACAATGCCCTATATAGGAGCTCAGCCCGTTAATAACGCCTAGTATTAGCGACTCCGCGCTAATAAATATAAATATGGCCACATTGTTGGCGAGGTATCATCTTCCTATACCCCGACTAATACTAATACCAACACCGCCAGCTAAATAGACACTGGACCGCCCCGCTAAGACAGCCCTATACCCTAGTCGTTAAAAGGCAGACCCTTAGACTAAGTTACGTCTAAGGGTCCAAACCATATAAGGAGAAAGATGAGAAGATTAGGTCCCTATTACTAGATTAATTAGTCCTTTCTATTAGTAAACTACCACTTAATCTTAGATTAGTAAATAGTAATAAGAAATTAATCCTTATTTAAACCTAACTCTCCTTACTGCGTAACCTATACCCCTAAGTCTATATTAATATAGTAAGCCTAATAGACTCCGGTAGTACTATAATAGCATTTACCAACGTAGAGTCTATTATAAGAAAGTATAACGTTATAACTAAGAAGCTGCTAGCACCTAGGCCACTGCGCCTCGCAAATAGTATCCTAACTTCGCTTATTACGGACTACTTTACCACCCAAATGTTAATTGGCCTCCATACTAAAGCTATACTCTTTTTTATTACTAAACTCTCGCCTGCTACCCTAATTATTCTAGGTATGCCTTAGCTTTAAAAGTATAAGCCCCGCCCTAGCTTTAGGAAGCTTAAGATCCGCTTTAACTTAGACTACTACTCTAGGCACTACCTCCCGTAGGGGATAACCGACAGTAGTAGGGACGCCCTATATGGATACTCAGCACTACTAAGCCTAGTGCCTAGAACTATATATAAAGCCCTAATAGTAGAAGACGTTCCTAATAAAGGGGAGCTTATATAGCTATAAAGTAATAAGATAGTAGAAGACCGGACTACCCTAGCACTTAAGACTGAAATAATAGGCTAGCTAGCCTTGCCGAGACTAAGAAAGAAAGTCTACTTTACACCGCTACTACTAAGAGTCTAATGCTAACCTAGACACCCTTTAAACCCTAGCCACCTAGCCTAACACCTAGAACTAAGCTATATACCATATATATATACTACAGCTCGCGTTATAGTAAGGACTGGCTATAGAACTATTAAGACCCGGATAATAGAAACTAAGCTACTATAACGCCTAACCTTATACCTACTCCCTATACGCCTTATACAAGGCCGCCGCCTAGGAACCGCCCCTAAGAGCTAACTAAGATAAGCTAGCCCCACCGCGACGTTAGGAGAAGACTAAATACGCCCTAATCTAGACGATATTATAAATATATACGCCGTAAACTTCGCCTAGTTTTATAAATAAAAAAGCGTAAAGGTAATAAGGATCTATATAACGGAGCTAGTAGAACTAATAAAATAAGAAAAGCACTAATAGCTACTTAAGGAACTGCCTATAGGCTTAATAGAGGTACCGAACCTATTAGAAGAATCCTTCCGCTAGCTAGTAAAAGGTAACTATATAATAGAGGAAGCCCGTAAGGCGCTGCCCCCCTATTTTTACAACTTCCTTAAAATAAATTTAAAAACTAAGCCCGAGCTTCTACGCCGGAAGATAATCAACACTAATATTAAGAAATTCCTAAAAGGTAAACTAGGATTAACCTGTAAGGACATTTTATAACGCCTACTAAAGGAGTTTTGTAAATATATTAAGCACTTCCTCCCTAAGAACGTAGATAAGCTACCCCTTTACTAACTATAGGACTATAAAATTAAGATTATCCCCAGAAACTAGGCCCCGTACTATAAAAATAGACTACTCTTACCTGCTAAACTTAGGTATGTAAAGAAGTAGATTAATAAGATGCTAGATAAGGGTTTTATCCATAAATTAACCTTACTAGCTGCTGTACTACTCCTCCTTACTACTAAGCCTGGCGGTGGTATATAAATCTACTATAACTACTAAAGCCTAAACACAGTTACTATTAAGAATTGGTACCCATTACTACTAATTCGCGAGATACTTAACGCACTCTATAGTGCTAAGTACTTTATAAAACTTAATGCAATTACTACATTTAACTAAATCTAGATTATGGAGGGCTATAAATGGCTTATAGCATTTATTACCCGGTTCAGACTCTATAAAATACTAGTTATACTATTTAGCCTCTATAACGCACCCGCTATATTCTAGAACTATATTAACTATATTTTATATAACGCCCTTAATAACTACTGCACTACCTACCTTAATAACATCCTTATCTTTTCTAAAACACGCGCTAAGTATACTAAGCATATAAATAAAGTTATCTAAAGACTCGGCAATACTGGACTTTAGATTAATATTAATAAGTCTAAGTTCTACTCTACTAAAATAAAATACCTTAGCTTAATTATCTTAACTAATAGTATAACTATAAACCCTAAGAAGGTATAGGCCTTATAGGAATAGAAGGACCTAACGTTAATTAAAGAACTATAACAATTTCTTGGCTTCGCGAACTTCTACTAATAATTTATCTAAGGCTACTCTGCCGTCGCTATACTAATAATAAAACTCCTAAAGAAGGATATTAGATAGCTATGGGGACTAGAACAAGCTAAATCGTTTAAGGCCCTTAAGAGAGCCTTTACTTTAGCACTAGTACTAACATACTATAACTATATAAAAAAAATAGTGGTAGAGATAGACGCATTAAATTAGGCCTTTAGTAAAGTCCTTTTCTAGTATAGCAACAATAGTAAATTAAGACTAGTCGCATTCTTTTTTGTAAAGTACTCTACGCTAGAGTATAACTACAAGATCTATAATAAAGAACTCTTAGCTATTATTAAGGCTTTAGAGGAATAGCGCCCTAAGCTATAAGGGACTAAGGAGCCGTTTAAAATTATTACCGACTATAAGAACCTATAAACGTTTATAACTACTAAGTAGCTAAATTAGCGCTAAGTCTAGTAGGTAGAGTTCCTTTTATAGTTTAACTTTGTAATTATATATAGACCTAGCAGCAAAGCTACGCTCCCTAATGCCCTAAGCTGGCTACTAGGAACAAGACCTAAGGACGCTAATAATAAATACCTCCGCTACCGAGCCTAAGTCGTTATACCACCCTAGAAAGTTAACCCTATAATCTTAGAAAAATTAC
This sequence comes from Cenococcum geophilum 1.58, assembly GCF_001692895.1. Lineage (NCBI taxonomy): Eukaryota > Fungi > Ascomycota > Dothideomycetes > Gloniales > Gloniaceae > Cenococcum > Cenococcum geophilum. The sequence continues at coordinate 582,117 of NW_027137596.1, forward strand.
TATATAAGTCCCGCAACTTTAATAATATGGAGTTTATAGCCGCTCTAGACCCTAAAATAGCCGAAAAGTTACTAGACGAGCTAATTTAGTTGGGATACTAGGAAAACAAATTTATAAAAGATATAGCGGCGGCCCTATAAGATTAGAAAGCTCGCCGTTAGCTAAAGAAGATTAGGAAATTACTCCGTTGCAATAAGTTAGAATATAGTATTATTAATAAATAGATCTACTTCCGCTAACGCCTCTTTGTCCCTAACGCCCTAGACCTCTACCTAGAAGTTATCTACTAATCTTATAGTAGCGGCCCCGCTAGTTACCCTAGCTAGGTTAAGACCCTTAACCTCCTAAACTAAATATACTAGTAGCTAGGAATCTCCTAGTTTACGGCTACCTTTATTAAAGACTATGCTCTATACTTTTGTACTAAAACCCCCCGTTCTACCCCGCCTGGTTTCCTAAAGCCACTAGAACTACCCGCTTACCTATAAATAGATATTTTAATTAACTATATTATAACGCCACGGTATGCTAACGCCACGGTAAGGTATATAAATATATCCTTATTATTATAGACCGCCTAACTAAAATGTAATACTTTGTTTTAGTAATAGGACTCTTAACAGAGGAGCTAGTTAATAGCTTTATTAATAACGTATATAAGCTCTATAGTGCACTAAGCACAATTATCTCCGATCGCGGTATATAATTTATTAGCAACTTCTAGCAACGACTAAGTAAACGCCTTAAGACAACCTTATAACTAAGCTTAGCCTAGTACCTAGAAACGGACGGCTAAACCGAAATTATTAACGCCGCTATAAATAAGTACCTCTGTGCTTTTATTAGCTTTATATAGGATAACTAGGTTAACTATCTACCGCTCGCCAAGTTTGCTATAAATAACTAAGTTAATAAGAGCATAGGTATCTCCCCATTCTTTATAAACTATGGCTTTAACCCTCGCCTTAGAATCGAGCCTACTAGCCCCCACCTACTAATACTATTAGTATAAGTAAAGAAGGAGTTCTTCCGCGTAGACTCTATGGCCAACCGCTTTAAGCGGATATTAATATAGCTTAAGGCCCTAGCCCGGATTTTACAGCAACGCTATAAAGATAATGCTAATACCCGTAGGGACGAGAGCGCGTTATTCTACGAAGGCGATATAGTTATAGTTAGTTTAGAAAATATAAAGATAAACAGACCTAAGAAGAAATGGGATAATAAATAGGACGGCCCGTACCCTATACTCGCAGTATACTAAGGGGCAGTTATAGTAGACCTCCTAGACTACATTTAAGTAAACAAATCCTTCTATATATCTAAGGTCCGCCTCTAGGCTGCCGAAGAGATCTCTAGCTAAGTAAATATCAATATTATAGAGCGCCGTAATGTATAAGGACGAGTAGTAGAGAGAGATAATAACGGCAATATAGAAGATAAATAGGAGTTTAAGAAAATCCTTAACGTATATAATAAAGACCCCTAAGGCCTAACTTATAAGATTAAATGGAAATATTATAAGGATACTACCTAGCAGCTAGAAGAAGACTTAAAGGGTTATAAATAAGCTATACAGCGCTTCTATAAGTAATACTCTAAGAAGCTAGGACCCCCAGACTGGGTATAAGATAAGAAGAAGTTACGCTAAGGTCGTGGCCGACTACCGTGTTAAAATTTGTGGTGGTTAAGATGTTATAGAACTTTAACCGGCGGTTAAAGTTGTCTAATTAACTAGATTCTTATTAAGAAGCGCTATACGGATTGGTTCGGGTGGCGGTGTAGAGTTTTACTAATATTACTTACTAAACTAACCAATTAGGATTTTCTATGCCCGGCATAGAAAATCGCCATTAGCTTAGTTAAAGGCGGTAAGCGGAACTAATATCTTTGCAGTAAAAAACAGGTAACCCTATATACTGCCTATTTTAGAGTTATCTATTTAGTTTAGAGACCAAACTATTTGGGAGAGAGGAGTACTGTTACGGCACTGACCTAACGCATACTGTTCTATACTGTCTCGTACTATTTCCTACTATTAGCTGGCCCACCACTAGTGCCTTGGCGGCTGGCCCTACTATTTGTATATAATACCCCCTTTTTACCTTCTCCTCTTTATACCATAACGTAGTTATTCAGTCTACTTCATTGCAGCACTGTAACATCTAGGGTTAAAAGGAATTAATATATTATATATCGATCTAGGTCGGCTAATTAGTAGAAGAAGCTATATTATCTCCTATACTTTATTCCATAAAAGATATTAAGATTTAACCTCTACTTTAGATGATTCTATAGTAAATACTCTTTAATAGATACCTAGTATACCGTAAAGCTAGCTAACCTTATCCCATAGAACGCCTGCGTCCATCTAGAAAGTGGTCCGTACGGAACACCGAGCTCAAAAATACGCGCAAATTGTATATAGATTCAAGCAATAGATTATTATCAACTATGTCTTCCAAACGTACTACCAATGATATAGATCTTGTTGAACCGACCTAATATCAAGTTGATCCAAATTGCAAAACAAAAGAACCATCCCAGAACCGTGGCCTCTACCTGTTTTCAACCCCCTTCACATCGACGATTTCAACGATCACGGCAAGCCAATTCTACCCTCAGGCGTCGAGTAGAGTAATACTTTCGCGATATTCAGTCAATTCTTCACAGATGAGGTTATGGAGCAGCTGGCAGATTGGACAAACAAGCACGCAAGCAGCGGCCCGAGGGCAAGGAACAATCGCCATGGGTGCGGATATGGCAGCCAGCGTGCAAGGACAAATTGTACGGGTATTCAGGTGTGCTTATTCATAGAGAGCTACTAAACTCAAAGGATTGAGTGTATATAGGCCCTTCGTATGGCAATCGACAGATATCACGAACCTTATATTTCTGATCACGGAGCCTTAATCCTATTGATTCCATTGGCTGGTTCTTATCGATAACAGATGGACGCAAGTTGGCGTTCCAAGGGATAAATACGCCCCTAAAAGAACTACCTAAACTAATTCCTATTTACGGGTATACCGGATAGGGAGGTAACCTATTATAGCTATCTTACGGATCTACCTCCGTATTAACAGACGAGGTAGTGCAACATCCTCTTTCTTATAAGAATCAAAATCTATGGCCTGATTACGATTGCGTTGATTATGTGCAACCCTGCTCACCATCCTATGTTGGCTTTCTGAAAAAAGTGCTGTTGCAATACAATGTTAACGTAGGAACAATGGCGTAAACCACCGGCAGTCATTCGTTTAGTTCTTGCCATGTTATGTAAGTTCTGGATGACCGTGTAATGGTATTCGAAACTGAACATACGGAAATACTTTACAATTCGCTTGAATATCTAGAGCCATTCAAGAGGACACAACTAGGACGGCAAAAATAAAACATAAATTGCACTAATTGCACTAATTGCACTAATCCCATGCATCACCACCAACATTAAATCCTCCGAGATATGTCCCTAAAGCCAAATCACTACGACGTGGCTAACTTGAAGCCACCTGGAACAGCCTTTTGAAACAGTGAGTTCGGGTCGTACTTTTTACTGACACTTTGCAAAAAGTTCTTGTTCGCCTGTCCATAACTAGTAATAGGCTTCTGCCACGGTGCAGCGTAGTTCAGGTAAATAAACTCATTCCACACGCCCATCGACTTTGCCTTTGCCACCGCATCGTCAAACAGCTGCTGTACGGCCGCATAAACTGTGGCATCGTCCGTCGGCAATGCCCAGCTCACTACTGCGAGCGCGTTGATGAAGTCGTCGGTGAACCGGTCCAGGCCAAGCACATTCCCACCAGTGGCTGCGGACTTGGAATAGATAACCTGTGGTAGAGGCTGGAAAGTCAAAGTGAAGAGAAGCCCCGTGATGGTGCTGAGAGAAGTCACCATGGCATCAGCGAGGTCCCAGAAATCAGACATAAATTCAGCGCTGTTAGTAAATGTCATGGTGGCGAAGAGGTTGCTCTTTCCGTCCGTTGTAGGGCCGCTTGATGCTGCGATCTCGTCTGTAAACGAAGAAAGAGGGGCGATGCGCATTGTGTTCGCTAGGGCTGGTAGTGCGAACAAAGGAACGAAGACTGGAGGATATGGAGTCGGCTTAGTGTACTCGACATCGCTAAGAATGAGTTTGAGGCCGGCGTCCCAGACGAAATTGGTGATAAGTGCAGCGTACGGGTCGTATGTTGTGCTATGGGTGAAATTGGATATGAAGTTTATGACGTCCTGTTTTTCTGTAATGGCTTGAATAAGGGATCCGCCCCAGAAGGAGCCTTGCTGAAAGAGGCGCACGTCAAACCGGGTTACAACGCCGAGGTTATTCGATCCACCTTTGAGGGCGCGGTAAAGGGTCGGATTAGAAGTTGCGTTGGCGTTGACAGTAGCTCCGGAGGCGAGGACAACCTCGAAGTTGAACACATTGTCACAAGCGAAGCCGTAACGACCGGAGAAGAAAGACACACCTCCTATGCTAAGCTTTTAGTATGAAAGAAGATATGAAAGAGAAGATTTGTAAATGTCGTGGTACCTCCAGTCATTAAACCTCCAACGCCTACATCGCTCACTCTCCCGCCAACCATAGCAAGGTCTAAAGAATCGAGCGTGGTATACACGTTGGCCCATCTGTTTCCTGGGCCGATGCCGGCAATGCTCTGGTCACTGGAGACTGTTACCTGATTCAAACTGGCCAAATCGATGGTGATTCCGCCATCTATGTTAGCAGCTCCAGCCTGAGGAGTGTGGCTGATTGATATTAGTCAACTGAATTAGAACACTGCATAATGGCGAGAACCATACCCTGCACTTTTTATGGCAAAATTGCAACCATTCATGGACATTGTGTATGCAATGTTGAGAATAAACACCGCGGTTGAAACATCTTGACTTCTAGCAGGAATGACGATGCAAGCGGGATGTAAACTTTGCTCCTGTTGTGACCAATACGAGAGCAGTGATGTTTGATAGCTCAGGTCAGTTAAATCATTGTAGTGAACTTTCCCGGGGAGGAAATAATCGAGAGCAGCACACTAAGTAATTTATGGTTAGAATTTTGAAAAGAAAACGACGCTTTATTAACACAGCAATGTCGATCAACACATGTGAGACGAGAGGAAGAAATTTGCGCTGCGATTAACAATAAGGCGATGTCTATAAAGTTCCTCTGGCTGTTTATATAATAGAAAGATTGCTTACGCATGTCCCAGAATTTATTAGTTGGTTCTTTGCCGTAGTCGCACTTGGTTGATTTGCTGGTGCTGCGCTGGCTGGTAGAGGGATAATAAAGGCGACGGCCAACGATATTAAGAAGGGTAACTGCATGTTGGTTGCCGTGAAGGTCTGAAGGACGGTTACCTTGGAGTTAAATAAACAGCTTATGGCATATCATTTCCTCGAATATCCCTTCGTGTGGCAAGTTTTCTTGGACTTTTCGTATATGCACGCCTCATAAGCCAATCTAGAGGCTCTATACCGTATAGAGCTTGGTGTTAAAGCCTCCGGTCAGTGCGGTTGCTTAGTAAAGGTGCTGGCGCCTCATTCACGCTTTTAACGCTTGGATATTGCGGTAAACAGTAGCAATGTGGCCAGGAAGCCTATAATATTTAGTGTAGTTGATTAAAAAGCTTTAATATTAAATTTTCAGTCCTTATGCCGCCCAAAAAGAGTCGTGCGTCTTCGGCTCCAAAGCCTCCAAGGTTGGTTAATAAAGGGCAGAAACTTATAGTTATGATGTTATACATCACAACTTTTTGCCCGGCTTCCTCAAAAAATATATATATGGGTGTTTATAGTGGTGGCCTCTGCAGTATTTCATCAACATCGCGTTTTGGTAAGGCTTGCTAATAAAATCACGCTAGCTAGGGTGCCTACAGCATGTTAACCCAGGCAGGAGCGCCCAAAGCGCCCAATACGAAAAGTCTCTTTTGCCACACAAAGGGATCAAGTTTTCTTTGGTAAATGTTGGTTACGGTAGGCACTAAGGTGGAAGGCATCGTTCCGAGGTCTGTATCTAGGTACAACTGCAATAGGGGAAGATAGGCCTATAGGATAGAATGCATTGAGGGCGGTAAGAGCATTGTGGAGAATCTGATGTGCTTGTCTTGACCTCCAAGGAAAGATTCATCGCTTTGCCAATCAGCAGGCGAGGAAAAAGCCAAACGTATGTAGGATTTATTGAAGTAAAAGGGGATGCCAAGCTTGCGATTCGGGATGGGATCTGACCGGTCTTGTTTTACGGTCAGACCTGGTAAAAACAAGCCATTGACGTAGTGGAAATGTCGGTAAATATCACGGATGAATAGACTCGCGAATGATTGAAATTTCTCCCACGGCCGCGCTCACGGCTGGTTGAACTACTGTACGGCATGCTCTTGATTCTTCCTGGCCGTAGGTAGTATTCGTTATAAAGAGATCTGATGAAAAGCATGATGAAGAGAGAATTGAAAGATTCTGTTAAACGTTACCCCAAGCATTGTGTCGTCCACATCAGAAATAGGGTGTCGGTAGCGAGGCATAACTTGCGGCGTCTTTCCGGCACTTGTTTGGGGTTCGGGTAATCTGGCAAGACGTGCATAGGTTATGTGGCAGGTGTATTTCAGCCAAAAGTCGATGGGCAACCTTGGAACCAACACGAGTGGTTGACTCTATTGCCTGAAAATTACCGAAAGCATGTGCTTAGCGGGCCTTAGCTTTTGTATCCTCTTCCCTTTCGAGACTAGCAGCTTTTCCATAAGGCTGCCCGTAAGGGCGCTGGCGTTTTTGGGGGTCTTTGGCGGGTTTTAGGGGCAGAGACCGCCCAAAATCTTATTGCTTATAGAGCGCCCGTAACTCTGGAGCCTCATAGGGGGCAGCCACTAGTCCCGAAAAGGAAGGGAAATCGCTTTTCGCGCGGTCCTCCACTTGATCATTTGCTTCTCCAAAAAACACCTACAAAGAGCGCTCGGCGTGGGTCTTCTCGGAACGAAGATGCAGGTCACGCGGAGATGCTATGCCTCCTTGATCGTAGTGCCTCCGATCTGCTTCCTGATGAGACGATTGACTCCCGTGCGGCTGAAATTGGCCCCAACGTGCAACATCCCCTCATCGCCGCTACTCGTATTCTCGTCAACATTTTAAATCGCCCACAGATACCAAGAATTTAACGGCATCTGTGACGGACGTACCACCTCCACCGGCAAAGTTCCCCGGCTTCATCGAATACCGATACCGGCTGGCCTGTACAGCACCAGCTCTTGGTTGGACAGCACCCTTGCACCGCGAGCCACAATTCAAAGGGAGTGCGTAAGCCATTCCGCCTTAAGCCAACATGTGCGATCCAGTGTCAGTGCTTGGGGCAGCCTTAACTGTCGCCAGTACAGCCATTACCTTGGGCCAACAGACTTACGACATGGTCACGGGAATCCAAGAAGCACCGGATAATATCAGGCGTCTTGCAGGCGACTTACAATCACTATATTCTGTCTTAGGCCTGCTAGCACACGCGCTCACTGCCCAGGATAAGGTATCACGCCAAGAGAGTCTGCCGGTCCATTTGATCAGCAACATCAAAGAACTACTTGAAAAGTGCATTGATGTCTTCAAGGAGATAGGCAAGATTGTCAAGCCCTTTATGGACTCCAATGGCAATGCCCTGCGTGGTACTTGGAGGGGGTTTAAGTGGGAAATGGGGAAGAAAAATGGTGTGTTGGGGTTGCAGAGAACATTGAGCGACTATAAACTCACACTTGAATTGGCAATTTCGTCACTGAATTTGTATGTTTTGAAAATTTTAGACAAGCAGTTAAACTCTACTGACCATATATAAAGTATCAATTCCTCGCAGACGATAGATATGGTGCAGCACCTTCATAAGGACATTCGCCGTCTTCGTCGCCAGGTTGATAGTAGGGATAGAGAGGACAGGGCACAAAGAAATACGCCTGCGGCCCGGCAAGATCCTAATTCTAGCCAAGATGCGTATAATATTACTATGCGACGCTTCCTCGCACGAACGGAGTCCGTTATTTCATCCACTTCAACTTCAACCCGCGTGACGGACTCAGTATTCTCCGATGACTTATCAGACGTTAGATCCGTGACGGAATACTCTGAGCCACATGCTACTGACGCTATGAACCAAATATCCTTGAAGGAGGATCAATACAATGAAGATATACTGAATTCAAGAGAAACCAAGCCACAAGAACATCGAGACGAATTTGACCCTTCGGAGGGATTGCAGGAGCCCACCCAAAAAAGGAGCGTTCCGAATGTTCCGTTCGAAACTACCAATAAGCCAAAGAAGCCTCCTTCGTGGAACTGGTTTAAGAGACGAACGAAGAAGAATGGAGATATGCTTAGTCCAGGTCTCGAGCCTGTCGTGGAAGCTAATATTTATTCACAATCAAGCATTCCTGGAGCAACAGATCATGTTATTGCGGATAGAAGCTCGGTCCTAACGACTGAGTGGTCCGGGGACATTGATGAGACTCATCTTTCCCAGTCGCGAGCCACTGAAAACTCGGAAGAAACGCAGGTGCAACCACACCAAAGAGCAGCCTCAAGCGTGGGATGCGAGCTTCAGAAGTCTGTCAGCGTTCCGGCTATTCCAACTCTCCATCAAGAACATCAAAGCAGCCTCCGGCCACCCCAAGCTGTGCCTCATCGGGCTATGACTACCCCCATGAGCACGATTTCTTTATCGGCTCAGCACAATCCATATCACTTTAGTGGATCTGGCCAGCAAGATGACCAGCCTGATGGAAAAACATCAGCGACTCCTGCTATGACGGATCGGGATGCCCTTCTCAGTTCTCTAAGAAGAGCGGCATCAGAATCTCAAAGTGCTAATGGGGGGACTTCAGCGGCTTCGGGCCAAAATGTAGAAGGCCGAGATCTTGACAAGACCTGTAAAGGGTGTAAAGATCCAATCAAGGAAGAGAAGCATTATAATCTCAGCAGCCACTGCTGGCACACTCGCTGTTTCCGCTGTAATTTTTGTCGGGTGACCCTCCAGTCCGACGGCCCCACCGCCTTCTTCTTCTATGATGATACCCTGGTCTGCAATAGTTGCGGCTACAGCTGTCAATCCTGTCACCAACGTGTGGAAGAGCATGGCGCTAAGGAAGATGGCTTGGCTGGCAGCTTCGCCAGAATCCAAACCCTTACAAATACCCCGGGCGAGCTGGCTTGTCCCGGCGTCTTCTTCTGCCACGAATGCTACAAGGGGATTAAGAACCTTCGGTACGTTCGCACAAGACAGGGCATTTTCTGCTTAGCTTGCCATCCGCAAACGATGTCAGAGATGGAGCAAAGTAGGCGAGAGCGGGAGAGAGAAAGGATGCGGGCCGTCCCTGTTCTTGTATCCTGAAACATATCATACATGCAGCTTAGCCTAGCCCAACGCCTCTTTGCGCTCTTAATCTGTTCGTATTCTCCAGGACCTCCCGATCCAAAGCCCACCACCAATTCCGGAAAAACGCTTCGCCAACTTCCCATGTCTTGCCATCAAACTCGTTCATTCCATTGACACGGAATCCTTCGGCTGTATCATCGATATCGAAAACGATTTGCATAATGGCCATCGAGTCGCGAGCAGGCGGTGGTCGCAGTGGTGCTGGTAGCGAGAGGGCACAGATGAGCTTTGTGCGGACGGAGGGCCAAGGAAGGATGTCCAAGAGCGGGTGATGCGGGATGCGCTGCTGCACGTCCGTTGGCTGTAGATTCAGAGGGACGGATTGGGGTTGCGGAGTGAGCGTGCGGAGGGCGAACGGGTCAAATATGGAATTTGCACAGTCGAGGAGATTGGCGACAGTCAGTCCGGCACGGAGGGCATTGAGGACTGGGACTTCTAGGGCGGCATCATTCGAGAGTGGGAAGGAGAACGCTGAATACCCTTCTTTAAGTGGAGTTTCAGGACGGACTTCTTGAATTGCCGGGTTGGTTCCGTGACATCCAACTGTTGTTGTTAGATGTAGCACTTTCTAGCTCTGTGCAACGAAGAGAATTAGGAGAATTGAATATACCATCTTTAGAATACGTAGCGTCATACGGACTCAACTCTATCTCTCCTGCTTGACAAGTTGTATATTGGTCAAAACCTAGCAGCATGGAATCCTCATCACTGTAAAGTGAACCAAAGAGATCCACGTTGAATCCTCCTTTGGATACTTCAAGTTCTGGGGCAGGAGTTTGCATTGGAGTATTTTCAGCATCAAGCCTCTCATTTTGTGGCTCACACTGGGTTGATGATGGGGTCGGTAACGATGTAGTTGCGGCAGAATTACTTGGGTTCTGTGGCTGTGTTGATGCTTGAGGTAATACCGTCTTCGCCTTGGCTTCTAGCGCCGCAAGCTTTTCGCGTTTTCTTTGCCCTAAGGCCGGCAGAGTCAATGTTAAAAATTTTGGGTAGGCAAGGTGATGTATGGTGGCGTACGGTATCTTCGCTGAGCAAGGACATTGAGAACACGCTTTCGATCGGGGTCGCCTGGTGTTGGGAGTGGGGAAGACATCACGCCGTTATTGTGGTCAAGATGGATCCCTGTGTGCTGTCAATGTAAATATGATAAAACGTTATTCTACCAATTCAAAGTAATAAAGATTCTGAGGAAAGTCTCGAAAAGCGGCCTCTTCGCAGGTAATAACGTTGTGCGGGGTTAAGCATAACGTTATGCTGTGGCGTGTGACTCGGCGAATCTGATCGTATTGCTGAGAGGCTTGAATACGAGAATAAGCTCACCCAACTAAGAGAAAAGAGTTCGGGGCTTCTGCTATAGATGCGAGGTGCATGTCGTAAGGCTCTGTTTTATATAGAAATGATTGCCCTTGCTCTCAAGACTTTACAAACACAGTTTCCTCTGCGTATTGATCATCCTTCCTCTCCATAAGGCTTCTTAAATATCTCTACTATATCTCTTTGTCTTCAATAACTATCTGAGTTTACCGTGCTGCCATGGCATCATCCGCATCCAAAGATTCTACAGAACCGTTAATCCCTGGAGTTAGCGCAAGGACATTACCGGACAACCAGAGTAAAGTCGGCCTACACGTCATAAAGACAACGGCTGTGCTTCGAGCTATCAGTGGCGCCGCATGTCTATTTGCACCTAAACTTGTAGGCGAGCTTTTCCAGCTGTCGATTGCGCCGCAAGACATGATCCTAGCTCGACTATTCGGCGTTCGTGATGCCGTTCTCGGAGGTTTATTATGGACTGCGAAAGACGCATCTAGGACCACTGACGCGACACAGTCTGAGATTCGACGGGCTCTTTGGGCAAATATCATAACCGATTCCGTGGATCTGTGCAGTTGTCTGGTAGGCCTCATGGATGGAACCATGAGCGTGCCGTCAGCTGCGTTGGTTGGTGGAGGCGCGTTCGTTTTCACCTTGTTAGGCATTATAGGCCTAAAGTCGACCTAAAATATGCAGACTATCCTGTAATGGATTTTGGTTCTGTGGAGGAGGGGTGATGAATGATGGATGGACTCTCAGACGTGGAATAGGAATTGCCAACATGTTATCATCTAGTCAGACGCATAACCATATTCTGTAGATAAATCTCACTGCTTTAACTTGGCCTAGAGCTGACACTGAGGACTTGCCGTTTAGAAGCACGCGTGACGCGGCGTCGCAGACGTGAAATAGGAAAGGACGCGTTCTGTTGTACGGTTGCTATGGAGTTGGTTGCTATGGAGCAACGAACGCCAAGACCTTTGCGCCCCTCCATCAACAAAACTGAATTCAACGAGCCAACACCTGCATCGTGAAACTGTACGTACCCTTAAGCTCCTCTATCCTTTAAAACTCCGCCCAAAGACACAACTGACCACGGTATGGTAAATAGCCAAGATCCACGCCGGGAGCCGTCCGGTTAACACTCTTACTTCGCCGCAGAAGCCTAAATTTACTCCATCTACAAACAACAAAGCTACTTTAACACCTCATACACAGTCCAGCGGTTCTGAGACGGATCCCAATTCCCTATCGCGTGCGGCCAAACTTGTGATAACAGAGACTAGTAGATACGGGGGCAGGCGGCAAGCTGTGGATAAAGAGTCATCCGAAGGAGATAATCGAGGAGACTCAATAATTGGTGATCCAAGCTCTCTGTTTGAGAAGGACCATACCGAGCCTTTGGGAGCTAGAAGAGGCCCCAGAGAGATATCACAGAAAGGGGACGCCATGGTTAATCAACGAGAGGCACAAAAGCCTAGCACACAACCACAACCACCAGTCCCAAAAGCACTACAAGATTTAACAAACAATCCACCGCAATTTGGGGATACGAGTCCGCTCAGAAATCCTTTAAAGAAAGATATCCGAAACGATGAATCTTCGCACCTATTCAACATTCCGAAGCCAAATCAGGCTCGTCCAGAACACCATCGGGCTCCACAACCACAACAAGCCCAGGCACCACCGCCTTTCACTATCCCTCCAAAGGTACATCCTTTCAGCCAGTATGTGCCTCCGACGCAACCCAATTCTACAGCTAGCAGATGGTCGTACAGCTCCGATATAATGGAGATTCCACGTCCTGCTAACTCCTTCCCTCCCAACCCACCACAAAACTCCCGGACTCCTGTTGAGATTCCAAGACCGGGAAACTATCCGACCTACACAACGCAGCCAGCTCCCCGACCGGTGTACTCTTCTATGGGCGGCACACATGGCTTTCAACCCGTCAACTTTTTTGGGCAACAAAATGCGATTGACTTGACGAGGAAGAATGACGACGATGAGTTCGATCCTGATGCAGCTTTGCGCGAGGGCCAGAATAAATTCGGCGCAGTGGACCCGTACATGTATGTTGATGCTGCGCAGGCCAACGAGAACATCAAGGCTCTACTGGAGGGAGCCTTCGATGATGAGGAAGAAAAGATACGTCGTACAAGAGGCCGCAAGAAGAAGCAGCAACAGCAAAAAGTTGAAGATGCTGATACGAATGCTTTGGCAAAGAAGCTTCAAGCTCTAGATATGAAGGCCGAGGAGAAAGAAGCCGAAGCCGAAGCTGAGGAAGACGACGAGGAAGACGATGGTAGTGTCGAGGGCTTGACTGTCAGGTTGCTTCCCCACCAAGTCGATGGTGTGGCTTGGATGACGGATAAAGAGGTTGGAGTCCGGAAGAAGAATGGTGTGCTACCAAAAGGTGGCATTCTTGCTGATGATGTGAGCTATTACTTTTCCCCTCTCTTCTATTCATTAAGACTAAGTATTAATTTGTTTTCAGATGGGTCTCGGCAAGACGATTCAATCTCTAGCTCTAATTCTCTCGAATCCTCGACCACCAGTAGACGCACCACCTGATAATCCTAAGAACAAGATCGCTTCGAGTGTTGGCAAGGGTACGCTAGTCGTGGCTCCACTGGCACTAATTAAACAATGGGAGTCCGAGATCAATACCAAAGTCCATAAATCTCACAGCCTACGTGTTTTGGTTCATCATGGTCCTTCCCGAACTAAGGATTTCTCCAAACTCAAAAATTATGATGTGGTCATCACTACCTACAATGTTCTTTCTTCGGAGCATTCTAATAGTGATGAGCGCGAGGATGGGCTGAAAGCTGGCTGCTTTGGGGTGCACTGGTATCGTGTTATTTTGGATGAAGCGCACAGCATCAAGAACCGCAATACGAAGATGACCAAGGCCTGTTATGATTTAAGGTCGCATTACCGCTGGTGCTTGACTGGTACACCTATGCAGAACAATCTTGACGAGCTTCAGAGTTTGATTAAGTTCCTGCGTATCAAGCCATACGACGAACTTAAAAACTGGAAAGACTCAATTACTGGCCCCATGAAGAATGGACGCGGTGGACTCGCGATGAAGCGGCTGCAATATTTCCTGAAAGCATTCATGAAGCGACGCACCAAGGACGTCCTCAAGAAAGAGGGCGCCCTCAATCCGGGCGGCAAGGTGAAAGAGGGTGGAGACAAGTCTGGCGGCTTCAGGATTGTGGCTAGGAACATTGAGACTGTTGTGGCACATTTCACACCCGAAGAACGCCGGTTTTACGACTGCCTCGCATCCCGAGCACAGGATCGACTAGAGGAAATGATGGGTGGTGAGAAGGCTGATTATATTGGTGCTTTGGTCTTGCTGCTTCGCCTCCGTCAGGCTTGCAACCATCCAGAGCTGATTAAAAGCAACGTCAAGAATGATAAGGATGCTCTGGCTACAGGTTCAACTTCGCCCCATGGTGCTGGTTCGCAGACTAGACGCTCTCGCGATACTGCAGACAAGGATGTGGACGACATGGCTGCTATGCTTGGTGGACTCAGCGTAGAAACTAAGAAATGCGATGTCTGCCAAGCTACCCTGAATCAGTCTGAAATGGCTGCTGGTGCCCTTCGGTGCGAAGATTGCGAGAATGATCTGTCAATGTCACAGAGGAAGAAGCACAAACATAAGCACCGCTCAAAACACCACAAGAGTAAGAAGGAGAGTAAGAAGCATCGAGATACCAAGAAAGAGGAGAGTGTGAGCCCCGAACCCCAAAAGCTTGCTAGAAACCGCCGGGTCATCCTGGATAGTGATGGCGAAGATGAGGGAGAAGGTGATTGGGTTGTCCCTGCGTCTCAGCAAAAAGTACCAGAGCTAGGAAAGGCTGGTGGTATAGATGATGAAAATGCGGAAGGCGGAGGCGAATGGCTCGAATCTAATGACTCTGAGACTGACGAGGAGGGATCCCCGGTTGGCCAAAAGAAAAGGAGCAAGAAAGTCATTAGCCTCGAGTCAGATGATGAGCAGGAAGACTCCGAATCCGAGCCTGAGGGCGAATCCGACTCAAACTCAAACTCGGAGACCGAATCTGAATCTGAGTCAGAAGAAGAATCAGACTCTGACCCTGTATACTCCGCTTCCCACCTTACACCCTCAACAAAGATCCGCCATCTCCTCCAGATCCTCGAAAAGGAAACCCCCGACCACAAAGTAATTGTCTTCTCGCAATTCACATCGATGCTTGATCTCATCGAACCATTCCTCAGGCGCAACGGCTACGTCTTCACGCGCTACGATGGGAGCATGCGCAATGACCACCGGGAAGCAAGTTTGAATAAATTAAGGAATGACAAGAGGACAAGAGTACTACTCTGCAGTTTGAAGTGCGGTAGTTTGGGCCTCAACCTTACCGCTGCAAGCCGAGTGGTTATTCTAGAGCCATTCTGGAATCCTGTAAGTCCCCCCCTCGTACAACATACCTTCAACCCAGCCTTGCCAATTGGATAATAATGCTAACACTTTGTCTAAATCTAGTTCGTGGAAGAACAAGCCATAGACCGCGTCCACCGCCTTAACCAAACCGTAGACGTAACAGTCTACAAACTTACCATTGCTTCCTCGGTCGAAGCCCGCATCTTGGATCTGCAAGACGCCAAGCGCAAGCTCGCCAGTGCGGCCATCGAGGGTGGCAAGGCCGTCGCCAAACTCAGCATGAAGGACATCATGAACCTGTTCAAACGCGATGCCGAGTTCGACACCAGGCACGAAAGGGAGGCGGAGCTCGAGCATCAGGGCCTGTTTGAGCGGATGAGAGTTCTGGAAAGCCCTAAAGGAGGTGTCGATATGGGGATTACGGTTATGGCGAAGGGACGGAAGGCTGGGGGGAGGGAAGGCCGGAGCGATGATTCGGTGTATGGCCGGCGTTGAGGGCATATGACCCCCGTGTATTTCCTGGACAACAGTGAACGGTCTGGGTTGAGTGTAATTGTTACTGGCAATGTTTTGTTTCTGGTTAGGGTTCGGCGCGGCTGGGCTGCTGTTCTTTCGGTTCCTTTCAGGATATAATCGTCGTTCTCATGAATACTAGCCGCAGTTTGCAGGCTAGTTTATCAGGCCATCGTCACGGATCATTCATTCAATCATCAGTCATATATTCCTATTCGCGTTCTGATTTCCCCAAGAATGTGAAAAACTCAACAGCTGGGAACAAATCAATACTTCACGAGAGTTAAGAGTACAAAAACCAAGCCCAGCACGTTAATCCCACTCCCGCTAGAAACCACAACACTTCCGCCTGCAAACACGTTCTGGCCCGCTCAATATTCGCATCTGGAATAATATCTTCAATCGGCCTTGGTGTCTCGCTTGCGATCCTCTCAGCAAGGCTCGCGATGCTGTTCGCGTGCCCAGAAGCCTCTCCCTAGGTGTTCCGCTCTGGCCGACGTATGGTGGGCCATACGCACCAAACCGCCAACGCCTCAAATTCGCCTCATCAAAATATCGCCCCATTTGAACCACGATTTGAACCACGATTTGAAGCTTTGATTTAAAGCCTTAACTTGAAGTTTCTCTTAATTTGATGCTTTGATTTGGGGCCTTTTGACTCTATACCTACGTAGAGCTTCGTGCGGAGCTTTACACGGAGGCTCTATACAAAGGCTCTGCGTATNGGTGCTCTACACGAGGCTCTNCGCGGGGCTCTGCATTAGGGACTTCACGTACNGAGGCTCTATATACGGATGCTCTGCGTATAGAGGCTCTGCGTATAGAGCTCTACGTACGGAGGTTCTACACGACGCTCTGCACAACGCTCTACATTAAAGACTGCGTACGGAGGCTCTGCGTACGAAGGCTCTATACGACAGTCTACACAACGCTCTGCATACGGAGGCTCTGTGCATAAAGGCTCTACATACGGGGGCTCTATACAACGCTCTACACGACGCTCTGCATCAAAGACTCTGCGTACAGAGGCTCTGCGTACGAAGGCTCTATACGACAGTCTACACAACGCTCTGCATACGGAGGCTCTGTGCATAAAGGCTCTACATACGGGGGCTCTATACAACGCTCTACACGACGCTCTGCATCAAAGACTCTGCGTACAGAGGCTCTGCGTACGAAGGCTCTATATACGGAGGCTTTGCGTACAGAGGCTCTGCTTATAGAGGCTCTGCACGAAGCTACGTGCGTAGAGCCTCCGTATATAGAGTCTTTAATATAGAGAGTCTTTAATATAGAGCGTTATATAGTATTATATAGAGTTATATAAAGCCTCTATATAGAGAGTCTTTAGTAAAGAGCGTTATATAGGCGTTTATTTATTAAAATATTTATAAAGATAATTATAGAGGCGTATATAGAGACGATTATAAAAGTATTTATAAAAATATTTATAGAGGCGTTTATTAAGACAATTATAAAGGTATTTATAGAGGTAATTATAAAGGCGTTCATAGAGATATTTATAGAAATATTTATATAAACGTTCTTAGAGACCCCTTATTATACTAATATAATATATTAAAAAGGCTTTAAAGTACTATATAAAGTTTTAAGTAGAGCTTTTATAAGATTATAACTAAAATTTTAAAGTTTTAAAGCTTTTATAATTTAGGTATTTAGTAGTTTAGTATATATAGCCTACTATATAACCTAAACACCTATTATAAAGAGATACTCTAGTTTTTATATAATAATTATAATATAGTAGTAGTATAAAGTATACTATTAGCTAGATTAATATAAAGGAGATAAAGTAGAAAGGTTATAATAATAATAATGTAATAATATAGCCTAGGTCTAAGAGATAATTAAAATATTTAAATCTATAGCTATAGGCGCAATTACTTTATTTTTATTAATAAATTGGCTTATAATAAGAAGATAATAAGTAGGAAGTATAGGTAGGTACCTATTAAGAAGTCTATTAAAGAAATTGTTCGTACTAACTTAATAGCACGAGTGAGTCGTATCCACGGGCACGAAATACATGTAGTATCGTATGCTTGTTTGGATGGTGACTGTCGATTATATAAAGCAAACTACGTAGTCTATATACTGATGCGCCTCCCCCCTAATTAGTCAGTGCTTTAGAAGTGCACCAGACGCGTAAGCGGGTAGTTGGTGCACTAAACGCGTAAACGCGTACTCGGCGTACCGAACGCATAAGCACGCGGTTAGTACGACAGGTGCTATAATTATACACTAGCGGTACTTAGAAAATAAAACCACTTATATATAGCCTCCGTAATTATCTTAATAGAACTATAAAATACATAAGAAAATATATAGGAAATCCCTCCTAAGGTGCCTTCTGGGTTGCCTTCCAAATAGTGCTCTAAGCTGGCCGTAAGTCCTACTTACGGTCTATAAAATGAACTATACAGCCTTTTAATAGGCCGTAAATGCACCATACGGCCTTCTAACGGGCCGTAACTAAACTATAAATACTTCGTTAGTCTCGCTCTACCTATTCTATAACCTTTAGGTTAAGCTTATTCGTATTAATTAGGGTTTTAAGAGCTTAATACAGCTTTGCCTTAGTTATAGCGTTTACTAGGTTGTCTCCACTACTGATCCATTTAACCTTTATAATCTTACGTCGTTTATAGGCCTAATATAAGTACATTAGGTCGACTATAAGCCTCTTCTTTTATATTGTACCTAGTTTAACTAGGCAGTTATAAAGGGACTTTAAATCGGTATATAAAACTAGGGGTAACTGCTCCAGTTATAGAATCTTCTAGACCGTTAATTTAATTGCGGCTGCTATATTAAATCTATAAGCTAGTGCATATAGTTTAAAAGCTAGTATACTACGAGTTACTTATTTACACTTAATTAAAGACCAGTACAGTATATTTACGTCCTAATTACAGTCCGTAAGTACAATTATAAAGCCGATTTGTAATAATAGGTCTTTATTATTAGCAAAAGATGCGTCCATAAATACTAATAGGCTAAGGGAATTTAGGTCTAGTGGTATAAAAGTAAGTCCCCTTACTATATTATTGATTTACCACTAAATACGCTTATTAAGCTGCTTAATATTTTCTTCTTATAGGTCTACTACCTAGGCCGTAAAGGACAGATCGTAGGTAGATTTAGGTTAATAGACTATAGCAATATAGGCGCCTCTTATACACTATGCAGCGTATTAGTCCTTTATATTTACGGTCTTGTGGGTCTCTCTATAGGAACTAATAAGGTCCGTAGGTTTTACTATAATAGGCTTTAGGTTTTAAGCTTAGCATTCCTAAGTTAGCTTAATTAGGTTGCCCTTTTATATAATTAAGCCTCCATTAAACTTAATTAGAGTCTACTTAGTTAACTACTCTTACAGCTTTACTAAGAACTTTACCTTTTATAGTTTAGTTTCTTTAGCGTCCGTAAAGGTTTAGTCTACTAGGAAGAGGGTATTATTGGTTTAAAGTCCAATAATGCCAAGGCTGTTTAATAGGGTGTATAAGAGGCAGGGGTTATAGGTCGACTGTTCCATTTTGAGTTTACTAATATAATGCTAGTAGTATGTCTTAAACTAATAGTTTCCGGCTTCTAGTACTCCGTAAAGAGGTTTTATAACCTATAAAATTGTTCCTAGTTATAGGTTAAGCTTATAGGGTAGTTGTATAAAAATATCCCTACTTAGGTAGGTGTTAGACTATATATAGGCTTATAAGATGTCCCGTAAGTAAAGGGCTATAGGTTTAATTTACTATAATTTAGGCGTAAGTGTAAGTATAATCCGTTAACTAACTTATTAAATTATAAGCGATTGCATAAGGACTAAACCCTTTCCCTAGTCGTTATAAGCTTATATAACGAGCCTTAATTTCTTAAAGGCTTTATCAGTACTAGGGTGCTTAATTTTATTAATAAAGTATAAGTTAAATATACAGACGCCTTACGGAACGTCTTTCTCCGTTATAACCGCAAAGACGCCCTTTTTAAGTAGTCTGTTAATCTCTTTGTATTATAAGTCTATAAAAGGGGTTTCCTATACTAGAACTAATATATCTATAGGCGGAGATTGCCTTACGGATATACCTATAAAGGTTAGGTAATTCTCCGTTATGGGGTTCTTACGGGGGCGTCCTTGGCCACGCTTTATAGTAGGTTTAGTAGGTTTAGTGGGTTTCTAGGGGACCTCTAGGGTAGGTAAGGGTGCTTCTAGTTTATTTAATTTGGTGGGTATTTCTAGTTTACCTAATTCGGCGGGTGCTTTTAGTTCGTCTAGCTTAATGTTATAGGTGTTTTCGGACCGAAAATAGGGTTTTACGGACGTGCTTTTAAAGCTTATTAGTCCGCTAGAGAGCTATATATAGTAGGTCTTATCTTCTATAGCTAGTAGACGGTAAGGTCTAGTCTAATTACCGCTTTCACGCTATATAAGGACTTTAGAATTAAGCGGGAGGTTATATACTAAGGTTATATTAGGTCTGTTACGGTAGTGTAAAGCGTTATTAATAGTTTATTTAGCCCGTAATTTAACTATTTTGGCTATTACCTTCCGTATTATAGCTGCTTATTCCGTAATAGACGGGGTAAAAGGGCCTAGGTTGCTTATCCTTAAATAGGCTCCGTAAACTAAGAGGGTAGGTACTAGCCCATTAGGGCCAGCGGTATTATTAACGGCTTTTATGGCCATCTATAAAGCCAGTTCCTTTTAGATATCCTTACACTTATCCGTAATAATCTAGTAAGCTCTTTATAGAGCTAAGTAAGCTTGCTTAATAAGCCTAACGGACTAGTATGCCTTAACTAGAACGGCTTTTATTAAAATAGCTATGGCCATAGCATACTATTGGAATTCCTTGCTAATAAAGTTTCTACTAGCGTCGTAGGTAATGTACTTAGGGGGTCTAATATATATATTAATCCAGCAGGTCCGTAAAATATCCTAAGTATGTTTTATAGATATATTTTGCAACTAATGGGTAGCTTAATAGCGGGTTGCCTTATTAATTATATATAATACTGGGCTGCCGTTAATATACATAATATCTACGTATACTAAGTGGTTAAAATTAAGGTCTTTATAAAGAGTAAACTTAAATTGGCCTAGGGAACGTCTATATTTCTAGCAGAAGGAGTAGTATTTAGTTAGGTGGTTAATTGCCTTTCTATTAACGTCGTTATATCTAGAACGTTTAAGGACTCTATACAGCTTTTCGGCTAATAGGTAGCCGAAACGGCGGTATAGGTGGTGGATTTCCGTACTAGTGAGGTAGCACGGGTTATAGTCAAAAGATTCCTAAATATAGGTCTGTAAAGTCTCTCCCTATATAAGGAATAAGTGTCCAAATCGTTGTATAATTGGTAAGGTAATATTCTTACTTCTTAGGGCAGTTACGGGGCCAATTAGGGTATCCGTAACATTGTTATAGTAAACCTATAGTCTATCTATATCCACAAGGCAGAATAGGAAAGGGGTATCCGCTTTTACTATATAGAAGTTAACTAGGCCAATTAAAGTCTTAACTTTAACTAATCTAATTAATGCGGTTAAGCTAATACCAAATTAGATATTTACGGCCCTAGTTTACATAGTATTAATATCTATATTGTTATTTATAGTGGTCTTATATACAAGGTATTGTCCGTAACCTATAGTAGACTTCTTAAAGGCACCTATATTAATTATAACGCCGTAGAATTCTTTAGGGGTATAGTATTTAGTAGTAATATATGCAAATAGGTCCTATTCGCGGTCTATAATATCTATAATAGGTCTAATAGGTATGCTTACGGGCTAGTTTTTGGGTGTAAGTAAGTGTATAAAGGAGCGGTCGGCTAATACGGTCGTAATATTAAAGGCTTAGCCGTCTATAAAAGGTCTAAAAGTAGTTAGGAACGTCTCCAAGGTCTCCTATTCCTAAATATCTAAGTTAAAGTTAATTATAAGGGCTTCTATTAACTCGTTAAGAGACTCCTCCACTTCCTCTCCTTTATAGTTTAAGATAAACTAGTTAATCTAATTATTAAATCTCTTCTTAGACTTATTACGTTCTTCCTAGGTATACCTTATAGACTAACATCCTTCCTTACCGTATATAAAGCACTTCTGGCTAGTTTGTCTATAGGGGTATACTTTTATATAGGGGTTACTGCGGGGGTTACGGGTAGGACTTGGTCGGTATAGGTGCTACTAGCGGTAGCGGCGGTCCGTAAAGTAGACGTCTAAGTCTATTTATGGATATTAAATATCCGTAATAAAGGCTTAAGTGCTACCTAGCGGGTTTAAGGCTTTATATATTACAATAGAGGACCGTAAATTATTAATAAGGCCAGCTATGGTATCTACGGGCTTATAATAGGCGTATTTATAGGGTTCTATTTCCTAGCAAGCCGTAATAAGTTTATTATACAGGAAGTCGTCCGTTTAAAGCTTAATATTAAAACCATACTATAGGTGGCGGAGGTTTTTAATAAGGATTTACAGGCACTCTATAGTTAATTTTTCAGTATTCTTATCTATTACGGTCCGTAACTTAGTTATATTCCATTAGGTAAGAATATTACGCTTATATTTTAGTCCTTTAAAGTAGTTACATATAGATTTATATAGCTTATTAAAGGGAACACCAAGGGGGTTACTCTTAAGGTTAGTGTAGTAGTAGTTAAGTACTAGGCCGCGCAGTATAGTAGAGTAGGCTTAGCTAAACTCTTATTTAGGAATATTAGCCTTCTAGCAAAGGTCTATAAAGATAGTTAGTTTAAAGTCAAAATTATCATTTTTACCACTATACTTAGATTCGTCGGTATAGAGCTTAGCTAGGTTAGTTAGCTCCTTACTATAGGTCTTTACTTAGGTAGGTTGCGGATCTATAACTTACGGATTTATAGCTTGCGGATTTATAGCTTGCGGATATATGGCTTACGGATATATAGTTTGCGGATATATGGCTTGCGGATCTATAACTTAAACAATAGGGGTAATTTAGTCCGTATTTTGGTTTGCGGGGGTATTACGGTCCGTAATTTGGGTTACAGGGGTATTACGGTCCGTAACTTAAGTACTAGGTATGCTTTAGCCTATAAGATTAATTCTAAAACTACTTAGGTTTATAGGACGAATTTGGTTAAGTGGGTTAGGTATAAGGCTAGCAATTATATTAAGTTTGGAAGAAGTAAAGAGTTCCTTAGTTTCTTAGAACTGGTCTAGGATTTCCTCTTTAGTCTATTCCGTTTAGTCCTTTTTATATATTATGTTGTATAAGGACTATATAATAGTAACTCGTTTATTCCTTTTAACCTATATACCTTGGTTATATAAGAGGGTCCATAGGTTATAAATAGTAGTAGGGTTATATACTTTAAAGATAGCTTCCATAAAGTCCGCGAAGTCTTCCTAGTATTGCTCCTATAGGTTAACATTTATAAGCTTAAAATATTTATATTTAAGAACTTTAAATTTAATATAGTTATTAACGTTAGGTATAGACGTAAGGTTAACTCCCTATCTCCACTTTTCCTAACCTTTATCGACTTGCTTTCTTAGGTCTGCTATACTATATTATATAGTATAGTATATAGTAGGTAGGAGAGGTCTTATAATGGTCCGTAAAGGCGGTTAGTGGGTCCGTAATAGTTTATAGAAGGGTAAGAGGTTTTATAATAGTCTATAAAGGTAATTAAAGGGTCCGTAACAGTTTATAGAAGGGTAAGGGGTCTCCGTAAGGGGTCTAAAAAGAGGTTAGGGGAGGTATAGTAGAAATAGGGGTTCGAGGTTTAAGGGTAGGGGTTCTATATAGATCTGTATTTACGTCTATTATACTTCCAGTAAACCATACTAAGACTTAAATAAGTATACAGAGTTGGAGATAAGTCCGTAATCCCCGACTTCCGACCTTCTAGTAGGTCGTACTAGGAGTCTAAACGGGTGGTCGCTGTCGAGTATCGCTTAGGGGGAGGTGTCGAGTGATTGCTAATCTGTGCGCGCTCACTAATCAGTGTTTATACTAACTTAATAGCACGAGTGAGTCGTATCCACGGGCACGAAATACATATAGTATTGTATACTTATTTAGATGGTGACTGTCAATTATATAAAGTAGACTACGTAGTCTATATACTAATGCACCTCCCCCCTAATTAGTTAGTGCTTTAGAAGTGCACTAAACGCGTAAGCGGGTGGTTGGTGCACCAAACGCGTAAACGCGTACTCGGCGTACCGAACGCGTAAGCACGCGGTTAGTACGATAGGTGCTGTAATTATATAGAAATATTAAAACTAAAAATATTTAAAATATAGGGCTTACTACTAACAAATACCTAATAAGGTAATATACTTAGTTAGTTAATATACTAAGGCGCTATTAATAGATAAAGAATAAGGGTTTTACTTATATATAGCCTTATTTAGTTTTGGTAATAGATAATTTATTAATCTATTATAATAAGGTATATAGTAAAGGATAGGCGTATTAATAATACTACCTACTTAAACCTAAGAAGTCCAATACCTCTATAATACTGCTAATAGTAAACTTAAATATCTTTTTCTTTACTTACCTAATTTTAATCTAATTAAAGTTTTTTTTTAAAACTTAAAGTAGTAGCTATATACTTATTAATTTAAATCTAAATTATAAAATAACTTTAGCAACTTTCTAAACTATATAGTAGAGTAATAAAGATTTAATAGAGTGGTAGAAATGGTATTTCTTATAAGTAGGAATTTAGTAGTATAATATATAATATATTTAGATAAAGGGAAGAATAAGATTATATAAAGCGCCTATTAATTAATATATTAAATAAAGCCTCTACTATAGTACTATAACGTTATTAATTTGTTCTAAAGTCCTTTAAATTATCTTCTATATAATTAATAAGCCTATATATATATATACTTTAATATCTTAAAGGTATAATACTTATTTACTAAAATTAATCCTACCCTAGTAGAGATATAGGTAAAAGCTAGATAATAGCTTTATAGCTATTTAATAAAGATACTAAGCTTACTATTTAATTATTTAATACTACTATTGGTAGGGCTACTAAGTAGTAGGCTAGTAGAAGATATATTTAAAATTAAATAGTAAAGATTAATAGGCGCTTTAGAGAATAGAATAAAATTTAATAAAGTACCTAATAAAGAAGGCATTAAAGAATATTTTATATTTAATATAAGATCTACTATAAAATATCTAGTGGTAATAATTAGTAATATAAAAGAAAGTATTACTATTTATATGTAAGAGGCCAGCCTAACCAGAACGTATAATTATCTAATCGACAGTGTTACCGGTAAGTAGAAGGTAAGTTAAAGGTAAATAGAAGGTAAGTTAAAGGTAGAATAAGTTTTACGTATTAAAGGATAAATGCTTCTAACCACTTCTATTTAAAGACTAATCGCTAGTTCTTCTCTAGAGGAGAACTAGCTCCCTATATAATCTTTCTAAGACGCTAGTAAAACCCTTTACCCCTTATCTGTTTAACTATATCTTTTGGGACGTAAATGGAATATAAATAAGACCTCCTTTTGGAATATAGATAAGACCTCCTTCTGAAATATAGATAAGACCTCCTTCTGTCTTATCTAATATATACCTTCTAGGGAATTCCGTTACAATTGCCTCCCCTTTAAGGGTCTTAGTCCTCCAAGACTTTGCCTTTACTAAGCTTTTATAAAGTTCCGGCTAAAACCACTAGGGAAATTCTT
Organism: Cenococcum geophilum 1.58; assembly: GCF_001692895.1. Lineage (NCBI taxonomy): Eukaryota > Fungi > Ascomycota > Dothideomycetes > Gloniales > Gloniaceae > Cenococcum > Cenococcum geophilum. Next base: position 607,494 of record NW_027137596.1, read on the forward strand.
AGTGGAAAGGTACTCTATAATGCGGCTTATAGCTAGTTCTTTACTAGCGTAGAACCTTACTTTATCCTTAGTTCCTCTGCTCTTTTCCCACTATAGTTCCTTATAATACCTTTATAATAGAACTAAAATAATAATAATAAAAATTGGATAGGATTTACCTTTCTTATTATAAGAGTTTGTTATAAGTTAATCTGGAGGTTGTCCTGTACAACGCATCTATAAGCCACTATCCCCATTTACCTAAAATGGATTCTAATAATAACGTCTTTATTTTAATTTTCTTCTAGTTTATAAGCTGTTGCCTTTTACGCGTCTTTTTATTAATAATACTATTCGTCTCATCTTTTAGCAGACTATTTCCTCTATATCTCCGCTTTTAACTTCTATATCTCCAGCTATTCTTTTATAGCTGCTTTATTCTCTTTTTATAATACGTTTATAAGCAACAGGATCCCTACCTTATCTTCTTATAATAATACTAACTTCTTAGAGTATTTTCTTATAATGGCTCATGGTCCCTAGACCGGCGGCAGTATTATTAATCTCCTGGTAACGCCCTAGACAGCGTCTGTTACTTCTACGGCAGTTTCCCTAAAATACTATTATTGCTACATTTATACTCTTACGCAGGATCCTTCTTACGTCTATAAGATACCTTACTCTAGTAAAAACAAATCCAAGTACTCCTATTATTACAGTAGGAGAAAGACCTGTGTCCCGGTATTTCCTATTTTATCCTATTCTAAATTTCGCTAATTATACTAGATCCCCGCTATTTATACGCATAAGACTTATAGGCTCTAACGCGCTATCTAAGATTTCCGCTAATATCCTAATAGTAATAGGCGGGGATAGAAGGTGTCTTCCCTTGCTTGTAGACTCTTTAATTCTATAAGGGTTTCTACTGCTATAAAGACGTAATATTCTCGGATATATAGTGTCTAGGAGCGTATATATAAACAGCTCGTCCTTATTAATAATAATATTCGTACTCTTACGCGGGCTACTCTAGCTAGGTGAGTTTCTCTAATAACTTACTTAGGAACTATGCTAACTCTTTTAGCTAATATCTCTCTAATCCCTACTTAGACGCCGATTTGGAACCTAGGGATACTAAAGATAGCGACGAAGGTTAAGATAAACGTTCTCTTCGCTAGTTTCCCGCCTATGCTAGTCCTTCTAGTACCTATTATTCTAAGAAGAATATTAGTAGAAGTGCTAATGCTTCTGGGGATAGAGGAGCCGATAATACCGTTAATAATAACGTTAAGATGGAAGAGGAGGCTCCTGTTACTACTGCTAGTATTTAAGTTATTACCTAGCTCTTTTCTTTTTCTTATAAAATAGCTTTATATAGTGCCTCTCAGGTGCCTCTAGGATGCCCTATTATTAGGAATTAACTTTATACTTTAGGGATGCCTTTATTCTAAGCTTTGGTGATAATCTATATAAACGCAGTGCACTACTATAATCCCTATATATAATAAACGGGTAGTATTCCTATAGGTGCCTTATAATTCCTTAAAATTTCTAATTCTTTATAGGCTATCCTTTTGCTCCTCTTTATACTATTAACTCTATTATATATCTTTAGTGCCAGGCCAGATACTCTCCTTTTATCCCTAGGGGATCTTTCTAAATCCCCAAGGCTACTTCTTATAGTGCTACTACTCCTTCTTGTATAGCGTCTTCTTTAAATAGTATCCCTAATAGTTCTCTTGTGGATCCCTATAGGCTTCTTCTTATAGGATTTTAGGATCCCTATTATAATGGCGAAACGTTTTCGTTTTTAATGCCTATGCTTAATCCTATAGTTTTAATTTATAGGGTCTTCCCTATTGCTTTACCTATGGCATATCCGGAACCATTTTTAAGTCTTTACCTTTGGTTCTTAGGAAGGTTTTAATTGCGGTATTATATCCTGGCTGAAGGTACTTCTTAGGTTCCTAACTGTTATATGCCTAGGAGTATCCTTAACGAACTAAAAATTCGCGCTTCTTCTGGCGCTATCTTTAGTCTAAAATGTCTTCTATATTCCATTCTAGTTCCCTATTAATTTCGCTAGGTGGGGCGGTTCCGTACTATCTCTTCTCTGGTATAGCTTTAGCAAGGAAATATAAAATATAGGATATATTAGATAAGATTTTGGTAATTCCAATTTATAGGCTTAGTTTCCTTTAGTTTTCTTAACTATCTTAAAGGGTCTGAGCTACCGGTAATCCAGCTTCTTCTTAATGCGTTTTATTCGGATATTTTTTATAAATAGTAAGACTTCGTCTCCTATTTCGAATTCTTTTAGTATATGTTTTTTGTTATAGTACCTTTTTTGTACAGCCTAGGCGTCTAGCAAGTGCTTTTTAAGTTCCTCTTTGCGAATTCTTATTTACTTAATTCTTTTGGACGCTACTAGTGCCTCTCTTTTAGGAACAATATCCTTAATATTCTAGGGGTTATTTGCTTTTACCCCAAACAATGCTTTATAAGGGGTCATTTTTATACTGCTGTGGATGCTTATATTATATACGTGCTGCGCTAAAGCCAACCATAATGTCCAATTATTCTGTTAATAATTAATATAGTAGCGGAGGTAGTGTTCCAACAACGTATTTAGACGCTTTGTTTGCCCATCTATTTGCGGGTAGAAGGTAGTGCTTATCCTTTACCGTATTTTTAATAAGAGATAAAATAAAGACTAAAATGCACTATTAAATATAGTGCCTCTGTTAGATATAATTCCCCTTAGCGTGCTAAATAAGAGCCACTGTTTTAAAAACAGGTCTGCCAGTTCTACTACTGTGATCGTTATTATAATAGTAAAGTATCCTAAAAACTTTGTATACCTATTAACAATTACTAAGATAGTATTAGCAACCTCTCTAGTTTTTATCTTAGTAGGGGGTAAGCCTATAATAAAATCTATTGTTAATTCTAATATGGGTCCCTGCGGAATAGGAAGCACTAATAACTCGCCGTATAGGCGATGCCTGGATATCTATATCCTTTGGCATGTATTACACCTTAATATATAGTCCTTAACCTTTTTAGACATTTTGTCCCAAAAGTATTTCCTTTAAATAACCTTAAGGGTTCTGTTAGCACCATAGTAACCCCTAAGAGGGTTATTATAGAAGACCTTTAAAATTTCATCTTAAATTGCTTAGTCCTTTAGGATATATATAGCACCCTTAAAGCGTAATAGACCCTTTTAGTCTTGCTACTATAGCTTCTTAGTAACTCTAGCTAAGTCGGTCTCTATTATATCTTTTTACCTCTCCCTAGAGGCGAAGGCGTCCCTTTATTAAGCTTAAAGAAGAAAATCTGGAAAGGTTTTGTGTAGATTACTTGCTTCTATTTCGCCTGCCGCTATTACGGACTTAAGGCATAGTACGAGACGTTTTAAACTATTAGTGCTAGTAGATTCTCCTACCGTTATACAGTATGCTACGCTGTAGATAGGCATCTCGCCTATCCCCTTTAGATCCAAAAACTCGCAGCTAATGCGCCGTTAAGTTAAAGGTGCTGTAATACCTCTAGCATATCCTATAGAATTCTTACTAATTTTAGGGTACGCTAACTTTATAATATCTGCTTAGTCTATAACCTAGTCTATAACTATATCCTATAGCTCTATAATTATATTACTTCGTAGCTGTATTACTGGGACCTCTGCCCTATTATAAAATTCTATAGTTCTAGGAAAAGAGTCTTCTTTTTTCTTAAGCAAATTTTGCAATATAGGGATTATTTCCCCTGTACTATCCTAGATCCTCCCTATCTCGTAATCCGGACGTCTTAACAACCTATTAGCAGGATTTATCTTTCCTGGGCAGTACATAATCTTAAAATTATACTACAATAGTGCCTCTACCTACCTAGCTTGTTAACTGCTTAACACCTTTATAATTATAAAGTATTCTAGGTTGTTATAGTCTATAAGGACTTTAATAGGGTAATTGCTTTCTATATAATAATGTCGCCAGTGCTTTATTGCTATAACTATCGCGAGTAACTCCTGGTTATGCGTTATATAACGCTATTTTATAGGGGTTATCTTCCTAAACCAAAACGCCATAGAATGCTATTTTCCGTCTTTTAATTGAGATATAATTGCCCCTAGGGTAAAGCCAGATATATCCGTTTTAAGGTATATACGTAGCTCCTAGTAAAAGTATATTAGAATAGGCGCCGACGTAAATAAATCCTTTAACCGGTTTATAGCCTACTTAGCAGCTTCCCTAAATATAAAGGGTCCTAACTTCTTGCCATTCTTAGATCCTTTTAGTAGATTGGTAATTAGGAGCATTACTTATAAGTAATAAACAATAAACGTTTAGTAGAAGTTTGCCGTGCCTAAGAAAACCTATACTTCTCTAAATGTTATAGGGTAGGGCCATTCCCTAATAGCGTCCACCCGACTTTTCTCTATTAACACTCTATTAACGCTAATAATAAAGTCTAAAAAATTAATGCTAGTAGTATAGAACGTGTACTTTTTCAGGTTTATATAGAGCTTATATTCCTGTAGTCTTTCTAGTACCATTTGCACGTAGTGCGTATATACTTTGTAGTTATTAAAGTAGACTATAATGTTATTAAGGTAGACTATATATATTATGTCTAATAGGCCCGACAATGCCTTATTAATATAGGCCTAAAATGTCGCTGGTGCGTTGGTGAGCCCGAATGGCATTACTAGGTACTTAAAGTGGCTGTACCGTATTTAGAACGCCGTTTTTTACTTATCGCCGGCTTTAATCCGGATTTAATAGTATATATCTTTTAGATCTAATTTTATGAATATCTTTACGCCCGACAGCCTGTTAATAAGCTCCCCTATTAAGGGTAATAGGTAGCAATTCTTTATAGTAATCTTATTTAGTGCCTAATAGTTAACATAGAGGTAAAGGGTCCCGTCCTTCTTAGGTATAAATATAATTGGTGCCCCTACCGGGCTTATAAAGGGCTAAATCTATCCTTTCTAAAGATTATCTACTATATATTAACGTAGTACCGCTAGCTTATTTTCTAATAGGTTATACAGTAGTCTAAAAGGAGGTTATTTATCCCCTATATCTATCTTATGCTTAACTAATATAGGGTTAAGTAAGGTTTATACAGCCTCTTTACTAGAAACATTTTCTAAGTCTATATATTCCTGTGGAATCTCTAGTTCCTTAACTATATATAGCTGGATATCCGAAAATAAATATCCCATGTCCCCGTTCTTAGTATTAAGAGTGGCATATATAGTATATGCCCACCCTTTTTCTTATATATAGTTTAAGAAAGTCTCCTAATCTTCAACTATAATGCGCGGTTAAGACTTCCGATGTCAATATAAGGCTAAAGGCCAATTAATGTCCGGATTAACTTGGCGAAGCTATAGGTATCCTAAAATAAGGTTATACCCCTTAATTTCTACGGCATAGAAGCGCATCTCCTGCGTGTCCTATAGACTATTACGGTCCTAGCTAGCCACAGAAAAAGTCTATTCCTTATAGTATGGAATCTAGTAACCTCTAATGCTTTAAATAGTGCGCACCTGCGAGCCGCTAAGATCCAAATCTAATTCTTTTACTAGTAATTAAGAAATGAACCCTATACTCGCGCCGCTGTCTATAAGGCAGTCTTGTATTACCTATTTATTATTAACTTAAATAGAGATAGGAATAACTATATGGCAGTTTACTTCCTCCTTCTCTTGCTGGCCTAGTGTAAGGGAGTGAAGATCTACTAGGCTGTCTCTTTTCCTAATTAGGCCGACTCTTGCTTTTTTTACCGGCAGAAGCGGCTTATATAGCCCTTCTTACTGTAGTTATAATAGGTGCGTGTCTCCCGGTTCCCCTTTTACGGATTAGGTCTCTACCTATTATTATTTTAGGGTTAACTAGTGTTGCTCTAGGGCTATAAGGCCTACTTACGTTATCCTTCCGCAAAGCGGTTAGGTTAGAATCTGCCCCTATTATTAAAGCTAGGTCTAGTCCTACGCTCTTTATTATTAGCGTCTCGTTCCTTTTACTTACCTAGATAGTCTCTTTTAATACTCTTAATCTGAGTAGCTTTAGAAATAAGCTTTTCTTAAAAGGTAGGAATTTCGCCCTTCTCTTGTATAGCCTGTTAAATCTTAGGCCGTAGCTTAGCGAGTAGCTGGTGAAGTTATATAGCGTTATCCTATAGATCTAAGTAGGGTATATTATCTTCTAGTTCTTCTAAGTAGTTTATAAACTGGACCATAGTCTAACCATCCCGCTGTTTAGCGTCGTAGTATCGCTGGTTATAGTCCATCCCTTAATTAGTAGGGTTTTGGACCTAATTAATCAACCAGGTCCTAAGTTCGCTAAATTTAAAAGGTGTAGTAAGTTTCTTCTTATAGCGTGTTTATAAACTCTTAATAGTGCCATGTAGAAAGGTAGAAGCAATTAGTGTCTGATTATACTCGTTAGAGTAACGTTTTAGATTTAGCCGAAACTTGGTTTCGCATTATTAGATAAAACGATTATAGTTTTAAAGACTATTACTATAGTACTTATTAGGTTCCTTTATACGGAATTTAGGTTTTTCTAATATTATAGTATAGTGTAACATTACCCCTTTAAGTCCGCTTCGTGTCTAGGGTGTCTATACTTCCCCTAATTATCCTTATAATTGTTCTTAGTAGTCTTAATATACTTATTTTAATTGTATCTTTAACTCCTTTATTTTTTATAGGGTTTTATATAGCGACCGCTCCGATAACTCCCCAGCGGTAATTATTCCTAAGGGTCTCGCAAGGTTAGATGGACCAGCCGTGGCTTCTTTATAGGAAGAGGGAATGCGCTCCTCTAGGGAGACTCTTTAAGCCTCTTACGGTGAGGGCGTTGCTTCGTGGGGTACAGGAGTATAGTTTATTATTATTAATTAATAGCCGTACATTCCTAATGGATTGTGAGCAATTAGAATTATAAGAGGCTAGCCTAACCGGAACGTATAATTATTTAATTAACAGTGTTACCGGTAAGTAGAAGGTAAGTTAAAGGTAAATAGAAGGTAAGTTAAAGGTAAATAGAAGGTAAGTTAAAGGTAGAATAAGTTTTATATATTAAAGAATAAATGCTTCTAACTACTTCTATTTAGAGACTAATCGCTAGTTCTTCTCTAGAGGAGAACCAGCTCCCTATATAATCTTTCTAAAACGCTAGCAAAACCCTTTACCCCTTATCTGTCTAACTATATCTTTTAGGACGTAGATGGAATATAGATAAGACCTCCTTTTGGAACATAGATGAGACCTCCTTTTAAAATATAGATGAGACCTCCTTCTGGAATATAGATAAGACCTCCTTCTGTCTTATCTAATATGTACCTTCTGGGGAATTCCGTTACATTATATAGCATTTTATACCTATTATAATATTTACTAGTTCTACTACTATATCTAGTTTATTAAAAGCTACTATACTATTAATTCTAATAGTTTTTACTATTAAATATAATTAGCTAATAATTATACAACTATAATATAAGTCTCTTATTACTACTATTATTAGAAAGGAGAGCTTATTAATTAATTTATACTATAACAGTTACTTTAATAGTATTTATAGCTACATAGAGAGATATTTATATATTTATCCTCCTTATTCTATAGGTATTTACTATACTTAATCTATAATAGTAAAGATAGACCTAATATATTAAGCGTAGCTTTTTTTCTGTTCTATTACGTCTAATTAACACGCTAAATAGTAGGGTTATATTAAGTAGTACTTTAATTTAAATTTAAGACAGTATATAATATTATGCNTTTTATTCTTATAGTATTATTAAAGATAGTAATAGCGTTTAAATAGTGTATATAGTTACTCTATTTAGTAGTCTCTTTTTACTAATAGTTTCTTTACTATACCTTTATAATAATTATTAAAGAACTCTACCTCTTTATTAACTACTNCTTTAGTTAAAATACCTACTATTTAAAGTGCTGCTTAAATAGCTGTAGTAATTTTAATAATTATAGTATTAGTAGACGTATTAATAGGTATAGTAGTAACCTTATATTTAATTATAAGATTAACCTATTAAGTCTTTTTTATATATTTTAACCATACCTCTATTATTCCTTCTGCTTTATACTATTTATCTATATTATTTACTTCTTTAAGTATTATAAGATTCTTTAAACTTTATAATATAATAATAGTAGTTAATTAATTAAGCTAAAACGAATAAAGGCTNNNATATTTATTAGCTTAATATATATTTTAAATAATAAACTTTTAGTATTTAAAGACTTTAAATAGGACAACTANAATATTAATAAATGTCTTTATAGTATTAGTATATGTAGTTATATTTAGAATAAATGTTTAAAAACCTTTAGGTTATTCTATAATAGTAAAAGGCGTTTATATAGGTAGTATAGGTTTAATAGTAAGGTCTACTTCTTTAGTCGCTTTAGAAGTGTTTTTAATAGTATTTTTTAAGTACCTTAGCTCCCCTCTTATATATTATAGTGCTAACTAAAATAAGAAAAAGTATAGGCTTTAAATAACTTTCTTAAAGGAATAGATAATAGTAATATAGTATAAAGGGCAAGTAGTATATTATATAAGTATAGAAAAATAGTTTAAATAGGTAAGGTTTTAGTAAATTGCTATTATTAATTATAATTTCTAATATTTAATTCTCCTTTTTTAAAGCGACTATATTATAGCAAACTTTTATATCTTAATAACTTAACCACGCATTCTATTTATATACTTTTAAGATATAAAATATAGTAGAGCTTAAGAAGCTAAATTTAATAGTAATTATGATAATTAAAATTTAATTATAGATAAAAAGTTATAAATATTAAATTATATAACTCTATATCTAATATAAAAGTTTCCGCGTAGAGCTTTATACGGGAGGCTCTACGTATAGGTAGCTTTATATAAGGCTTTTATATAAGGCTCTACGCGGGGCTCTATATTAAGGAGCTTTATATATGTAGAGGCTTTATATTCTAGAGGCTCTGCAAGTATAAAGGCTCTATATATTAAACGGCTCTACATATAGGCTCTATACAACTGCTTTATATTAAAACTCTATATATAAACAAGATTCATAGAAAAGGCTTTATAAGTATAGAAGGCTCTATATACGGAGAGGCTCTCGTATAATGCTCTAAGCACTACGCTCTGCACGACGCTCTTATTAAAGGCCTAGTTAAAACCTCATTGTACGAAAGCTCTAGTTATAGAGGCTCTATGTACGGGAAGCTCTGTACAACACTCTGCACGACGCTCTGCACAACGCTAGCCGTATCGAAGACTCTGCGTACGGAGATCCTGCGTTTTAGAGACTGCTTGCGTATGGAGGCTCTGCGTAATGGAGGCTCTGCGTATTGGAGGCTTCTGCGTATAGAGGCTCTGCGTGATAGAGGCTCTGCGGTATACACGGAAGGCTCTGCGTATAGGAGACTCTCTGCGAAGGAGGCTCTGCATATGAGGCTCTGTGGCACGAAGCTACGTACGCCTCCGTATGCAGAGTCTTTGTTATAGAGTGTCGTGCAGAGCGTCGGCAGAGTCTCCGTTGAGTGAGAGAGAGCCTCCATACGCAGAGCTTCGCACGGCAGAGTCTTCGATACAGAGTCTTCGATGCAGAGCATCGTGCAGAGCGTCGTACAGAGCCTTCCGTAACGTGGCTCCATACGCAGAGCCTTCGTACGCGGGGTCTTCAATGCAGAGTCTTCAATGCAGAGTCTTCGATGCAGTCTTCGATGCAGAGCATCGTGCAGAGCTGCAGAGCGTCGTGCAGAGCCTCCGTAATGTAGAGCCTCCATACGCAAAGCTTCGTACGCAGAGCCTCCCATACACAGAGTCTTCAATGCAGAGCGTCGTATAGGCTCCGTACGTAGAGCCTCTATACGCAGAGCCTCCGTAGGCAGAGCCTCCCTTACCTCCCCTTTTATAGAGCTTTGTGCAGGCGTCTGTTTATT